>NC_090929.1:147953414-148302914 GCF_040938575.1 Ambystoma mexicanum
GTCTCCTCTCAACTTCATTATCTCTTTTTTTCTAGCAGAGCATTTAAAGTTGGAGCAACTTACATGTGATGGCTCATTTAAGAGACCATTGTTTTGGAAAAGATGTTCTTAAAGTTTCTGTGTTAAGAACTGCTGAGTATTGTACTGTATTCTAGGCATCATTTATACAGCATCATTTCCCCATTTGTATGGCCTCAATGAGTTTTGTGTTTGGAATCCCCTCGGGGGCCGAAGCCCAGGTATGGGAACATTCTAAAAGTTTACTTTAAGGTGAGTGTGTGTATTCTGCCTGGATTAGGAGGTCCGAGGGCTGGCTAGGCTTCATTAACAAGCGAGAGGTCAGGTACGTGGGTGGGTGCTATCGGGGGTTAAGACAGAGTACTAGTTCAGGAGACTCGATGTGTGCCCAGTTAGACTGAATTTGTCATAGGTTGTCGCTGCATACTAATGACAGAGGTGTTGAGGCATGTCAGGGATTTAAGTGCGGATGGCTATGCGAGCAGCTAGACCGAATTTGGATGGGGAACCATGCTTGCGGCATGTGTCCATAGACGTGGTGCAATTTATACATACCTTAAACTCTGACAAATGTATTCTTCCATTACACTTTCCTAGGTCTCCCAAGGCAATAGGCTTGGTGGAGTTAGCATACTACCATTGGGATGGATCGTCATAAAACAGAGTATTGTTGAACGCTAAAAGTGTGGATGAGAGTGGGAAAGGATGAGAGCAAGTAAGTCATTAATATTTGCCCAGGATGTGTCAAGAGAGGTTGCAGTCCTGGAGACTGGAGGAGTAATTCTTCTCTCGTTATGGCCCTATTTTTATTTTCAGGGCACAAGTTGAAGATACATATGTGTGTACACCCTGTTGAGTGTTTTTGGGGCTGGCATTCAAAACAAAAGTTGACTTGCTCAAGTGTTTGGCTACTAGGATTTCACCCCAGGTTGTCATGTTCCCAGAGCAGAGTCTTACCCACAAGACTACATATAAGTGTCATCAAAGCACCTATCTCGTATTTGGATGTTGTTTACCGGGGAATATTTCTTCTTACATTTTTGGGTTTAAAAGATGGGCTTGTTTTATTTATTTTATTTATTGAGCATATATTAGGCGCTTATACAACAAAATGGTGTTTCCAAGTGCCACAAGGTGGTGGGGAGGGAACAAGGCGAGTAAATACAATGGAAAAAAGAACAGTAAATATAACAATGTAGTCCTACTAGGCCTTATGACATTCTGACATGCAAGTGCAGTTAAGAGAAGTGCAGGAGATAAGCAAGGGGGGAGCAAGGGTTTGGCAAGTGCTGGTGAGCCCCGGGCAGGGGGTGCCAAGGGGTCTCAAGGGAGGAGGCCACTGGCTAAGTGCTGGGCAGATCGATCTGAGGGTGGGATGCACAGCTCCCAGGCAGGGGGCCCACAAGGGCAGTGCTGATGGGGGGGGGTACTGTTGTCGACTGGGCAGAGGGCCTGGTAACCTGTGAGATTCACTAAGGCCAGGCAGCAAGTCTCCGTTTTTATACTTTGCCAGAATAGTTATAACATCTCCTCTCTGGTGTTTTTTCCGGTGTTGATTATTTTTTTTTAAAGGCAAATGCTCATTTGTCTTGTGCACTTTCTTCTGAAGGGAAAGGTCAATTTAACTACATCTGCATATTTGACTTCAAGATATGTTCACTCTTTGGAAGTATATTTATGGGTGCCAGTTTCTGCTCTCGGCTACGTGGGCAGAGATTCCCACACTAAGGGAAGTGAGAGAGCTTTATCCATTCACAGGTCGAAAGAACACATTTCACAGCACATTTTTCAGCAGGAATAGAAAAAACCTTTTCCTTACAGGAAGCTATAAACACAACACCCCAGCAACAGTTGCCTAACCGGCTGAGTGGTATTTTAAATATTCTCCATTAGGAACCCTTGCAACTCCCCTGCCTGCAGGACAGATCTGGCCTGCCCACGCCCTGCAATGAAGCCTCAGAGGGTGCATTGATGAGGCCCCCCGTCCCATTTTGAAGTGAGCAGCACTTGCTAATTTTGGAAGATGCATGCTAACACGTCAGCAAGCCTGAACCCAGCAGGGGAGGAGAAAGAAACCCTGCCACAACCAGTGATTTAGAGGAGCACAGCAAGAACGGGTACTCATTTTGTTAAATTGGTTAATTTTGTTAACATTTGAAGACCTGCAAAATTGCTTACTTCCGTGCCTCAAGACCTCCCAGGCACATAGGCTCCATTACACTGCAAGTTCATGCTGCTGTATACGCAAATTTCCCTGTCTGCCTCAGGCCCAATGCCTCCCCCCACATCCTTGGAGCCTGTGTAGCCTCAACGTGCTTGGGGTTTCTTTTTTTTGACAGCCAAAATAATAGCTGTAGCTGCTGAAATAAAATAATATTGCTAGTATGGCCAAATATATACACAATTAAAAATAAAAATAATTGTAAAACTGCTGCAAAAACAGTAGTTAACTTCACTTAACAAAACACTAACACCATATTTTTGCAACGCCTTCCACAGTCAGATGGTGTTTTCAAAGAAAAGTTTAAAACATAACTTTTTCAAAACAATATTTCTACCAATTAAACCTGGGAATAGAGGTGTTAAAGTGCCAGAATTGTAGACTGGTCTCAAATCCCGGCTGTTTCACATAACCAAAGTGTGTGCTCCCAGGCAAACCCTTTTATCTCACTATCCTTTGTCTGCCAAAATTAGCAGTCTATATAAGGTAATCAACCTGCACTGTCTGATACTTCAAAAAAAGCCTCACTCCTGATCTTGCCACACAAGTAAATATTAACAGTGACAATTCATTTACTATGCTTCAGTGTTTTAGTCTCCTGCTTTACTCATGGCAACGTGTTTTTAATGTAACTTCCCAAGATACCTTTGCAATTAATTTCATTGATCTAATTTTCTGTAATATCACTGATGCCAATATTTATGCAAATAAAGGCGGGCCCACACATCTTTTGCTGCTCAGGGTCCATCAAATCCTAGGACCGGCACTCATAACGTTATGTTGGCTGCTTGTGTAGTGCTTTGCACTGCTGTTAAAGTGTTTCAAAGCACCCACACTGAAGAAGTGGCGGGAGGGAGAAGCAGGCGGAAAGCAATTACACCCAGAAGCCACTTTTGTTAATTTCAGTGTTCATTTGCTATTTTGCAAATGTGTTGTTTTGGCACTTTTTTCATTTTGTAGGGGGTGTGTGTGTGTGTGTGTGTATATATGTATAGGTGTTTTCCTTCCTGAGGGCTTGATCAGCTGAGAGCCATGGTGCCAATACTCAGAAGTAAGTATGCACACAAGTTATACCTTTCTGCAATACTTACAGCCTCACTTATCCTGTAGAATGACCTACCACAAAGAAGCCGAGGTATAACCAATATTCCGCTTATTGAGCACATTATTCTTGAAAATGTCCTGCAAAAAGACTTCAGACATCAACCGCATTTACCGAGAACATGTTTAGTTCAACCCATTGAATGACCCCTCATAAATGTCCCAAAATTGATTCAAGTCTCATTAAAAACTATTACACAAGATACAATATGGTGATGGTCACCCAAACACAACACACCATAACAAAACGTGTGCGTGTGCGTGTGCGTGTGTGTGTGTGTGTTTTCCTTCATAGACGTACTGGGAAAATCTTTGCAGGAGTTCTGCTGCTGCGCCTGAAAGACTTGGTGAAGACCAGCTTCGTTAACAACGTAGGCTGTGGCCTGAACCTCTTATTCATCAGTCTTCTTAAGACAAAAGCGTTACAAGAGAAAGAAAGTCTCTAAACAGCATGTATAGACATGGAGAGTGCCTTCGATTGCATCAACAGAGAATGATTATGGGCCAAACTGACATTGATGGGATTCCCTAAGGATCCAGTGTCAGCAATCAAAAACCTGTATACGGGGACGACTATGCAGGTCAGACTTGATCAGTCAGGGAACCTGACGAAGGAGATTCGAACACACCGGGGTCTGAAGCAGGGCCCTTTGGCCCCAATACTCTATAATATATTCATCACAGACATGAGAGATTTCAGACCCTCCGAGATCATGTCCACCAAGGATTATTATTAAATTATTATTATCAACAGAACATCGGCTGGTTGGCTCTTGTATGCAGACGACTTGGTCATCTTGGACAGAACTCCCATCGGACTCCAGAGAAAGCTGGACATGCTGCAGACATATGTTGATCAGAATGGTTTGAAGATTAACTCAGCAAAAAACAAAATACTGGAGATAGAAAATCCAAGAGAGAAAAGAAAGAGAACACCATGCTGGAGGTTGGATAACAGCCGAATAATACCAGTTGCATCAACAACATATTTAGGCATCATGATCAGTGCGAGTGCAGGTGAAAAGCCATGGATAGCCAGTCTGAATACGGAAATAAAGCAGCTAACAGCCCAAGGTATGGTGATCAGGAGGAAATACGGCAAGGTTTCACTCGTTCCTGTCATTATATTTTCCAATCAGAAGGTTGTTCCAACCTTGACCTACGCGGAAGAGGCTGGCCTGGGATTGCAATGGGAACCTGGGAGAGAATGGAGAGTAGATTCTGGGAAAAGATTCTAAGGCTACCAAGTGCGATTCTTATGGCGATCATTAGACATGAATTTGGTCTGTTACCGCTACACAGGAGAATTGTCTGGAAGACCTTGACGATCTTTGGCAAATACTCCTGAATGCCCGCCGCAATTTGACATTATAAGGATGAAAGAAACTGGTATGACTGACTGGCCGCTAAACCAATAGTGAGAAAAATGCTTAGGAATTCTATCAAAGCTTGGCCTGTCAGTTGACATCCTATGTCAAAACCCCTTATTGTCAAGAGGGCCCAGTAGACGGCAGACTGGAATGAAACAAACCAAAAGACCATCCACCCGAATTCATACCCTATCAAGCGTGCCGACTGGCTTAACCAATATACCTCCTCAGTACTTGAAGACATTGCCGAATACCAGATCCAGAGATTTATTTCTGAGATTCCGGCTGGACATCCTCCACACAAAAGTAACATTGCATCGATATGGCGGCAGCGTAGAAGACGCCAGAGGCCGCCCATGTAATACTCAAGCGGAATCGCCAAAACATCTGATCCTTTTCTGTCCAGAATTCAGAACAGAGAGAACACTTTTCTTGCATGAACGTATGAAGCACAATTTCGGAACAGATGCAGTCGCTTGGTGGGAGACCCTCTATGGGGTGGTGGGGGTGGGGGGGGTCAATGTGGGACTCACTCGGTCCTTGGTAAAATTGTGGTTTTCTGGAAAAAATGTATAGAAACCTCCTAGCTATGAAAACTGGGTATGCAGCGACAGACAGATTAATGAGTTAATTGATGAAGTGAAGTCTTCTCTATTAGTATGTAAGCGTTCTCTTTGTAAATGGATTGCAAGGAATAGCAACGTTTTTAATAAACTAAATGCTTAGTTTAAAAAAAAAAATAAGAATAATAATACAACTTGTTACCAGAAAGAAGTCAGTCATTTTCTGCTCCCCAAAAAACAAAACAAAACCCACCATGAAAAGCAGCACTTAAATGCATTGGGGGAGCAATACTCAGAGTTGTTATAAAGAGGCAGAAACTTTCTGAATCATGGTTTATTGTGCCATTGTTTGCATACCAGCAACGTTTCACAGCGCCTGGAAGCAAGTAGAAGCTAGCATGTTAGCACTATGTAAAACGTCGAAAAATGAACATGAAATCTCAAAATCGCCTCCTAACGAATTCACCAATTCGTTTCTGGCACCTGTTGCCCAACATCGCACAGCCGCAAAGGATGGCGCAGCCCTCGCGCTGCCAGTGCTCAGACGTTCACCAGAGCTGATCAAGCTCGACATCGGTGAGATAAAATATATATCTTTGTATGCGTGCTGTATAATTACATACACTCTCATTACAACACAGACGAGTGCATTTCTGCTGTATGGCTGCGACATGTGGTTATTTTAGAAGTGCCATGTTTTGGCAAAACAGGGCGGCACATTATTCACAGCGTGTGTTATCCAATTCCAACAGCCTCAGGTTTGGCACAGCAATAGAAGGCCGGACTGGACGTGTTGCATTAACACGCAGTGCCCTGCCTTGTATGTTTTGTAAACTACGAGACCAGATATTTAATGGGTTCAAGACTACAGCCCATTTTATGACTTATTTGCTATTAGTATATGCAGCGAGTTCTGCCTTAGAGTAAACAATGGACTGTGTTCCTGTAAACAGAATCCCAACAGGTGAAGAAGACATGTTCCTAGCTGCCATGTGTATAATGCAGGTATGTCACAGCTCCCAGGGTTCCTTTCGCTGAGGATAAACTGCAGGCCAGGTAAAAACGAACGCTGCCTGTCCTGGATAGCGCATGGAAAGGGGGAACTATTTGAAGACTAGGACGATGTCACTCCTCTGGTTCCCTTCTGCGATATCAGAGAGCAAATACAAGTGATGGGCTGGATTGCTGCAGAAAGGAATGCAAGTTTTAAGCACAGGCTCAAGCCTTTCGATTCCACCACGGTGTGGTACACAACATGTTATCCACGGGCTTCCTAAGGGACTGTTGCATAGAATCGTATTCATGCAGCTTAAAAAAGGACATTGTGTGGCACAACGTTATATTTTGTGTGGCATTTCGCGTGCAAGAAAGGTGATTGTGCGTGTGTGCGATGGTCCGAGACAGCCACGGTGGTAGCGTGTGTGCCGGAGCGAAGAGGAGGGCATGGAACATTGCCAGAACGTAAAGGTGCATGCTAGAGAGGAAAGGTGTGTGCCACAATAGAAAGGTGCATGCTAGAGAGGAGAGGTGTGTGCCACAATAGAAAGGTGCATGCTAGAGAGGAAAGGGGTGTGCCACAATAGAAAGGTGCATGCTAGAGAGGAAAGGTGTGTGCCACAATAGGAAGGTGCATGCAAGAGGAAAGGTGTGTGCCACAATAGAAAGGTGCCTCCAAGAGAGGAAAGGTGTGTGCCACACGGGAAAGGTGCATGCTAGAGAGGAAAGGTGTCTGCCACACCGGAAAGGTGCATGCTAGAGAGGAAAGGTGTCTGCCACACCGGAAAGGTGCATGCTAGAGAGGGAAGGTGTGTGCCACACCGGAAAGATGCATGCTAGAGAGGGAAGGTGTGTACCACACCGGAAAGATGCATGAAAGAGAGGAAAGGTGTCTGCCACACCGGAAAAGTGCATGCTAGCAAGGAAACGTGTGTGCCACACCAGAAAGGTGCATGCTAGAGAGGAAAGGTGTGTGCCACAATAGAAAGGTGTCTGCAAGAGAGGAAAGGTGTGTGCCACACGGGAAAGGTGCATGCTAGAGAGGAAAGGTGTCTGCCACACCGGAAAGGTGCATGCTAGAGAGGGAAGGTGTGTGCCACACCGGAAAGATGCATGCTAGAGAGGGAAGGTGTGTTCCACACCAGAAAGATGCATTAAAGAGAGGAAATGTGTCTGCCACACCGGAAAAGTGCATGCAAGCGAGGAAACGTGTGTGCCACACCAGAAAGGTGCATGCTAGAGAGGAAAGGTGTGTGCCACAATAGAAAGGTGCCTGCAAGAGAGGAAAGGTGTGTGCCACACGGGAAAGGTGCATGCTAAAGAGGAAAGGTGTCTGCCACACCGGAAAGGTGCATGCTAGAGAGGGAAGGTGTGTGCCACACCGGAAAGATGCATGCTAGAGCGGGAAGGTGTGTGCCACACCTGAAAGATGCATGAAAGAGAGGAAAGGTGTCTGCCACACCGGAAAAGTGCATGCTAGCGAGGAAACGTGTGTGCCACAATAGTAAGGTGCATGCTAGAGAGGAAAGGTGTGTGCCACAATAGAAAGGTGCCTGCAAGAGAGGAAAGGTGTGTGTCACACGGGAAAGGTGCATGCTAGAGAGGAAAGGTGTCTGCCACACCGGAAAGGTGCATGCTAGAGAGGGAAGGTGTGTGCCACACCGGAAAGATGCATGCTAGAGAGGGAAGGTGTGTTCCACACCAGAAAGATGCATTAAAGAGAGGAAAGGTGTCTGCCACACCGGAAAAGTGCATGTAAGCGAGGAAACGTGTGTGCCACACCAGAAAGGTGCATGCTAGAGAGGAAAGGTGTGTGCCACAATAGAAAGGTGCCTGCAAGAGAGGAAAGGTGTGTGCCACACGGGAAAGGTGCATGCTAAAGAGGAAAGGTGTCTGCCACACCGGAAAGGTGCATGCTAGAGAGGGAAGGTGTGTGCCACACAGGAAAGATGCATGCTAGAGCGGGAAGGTGTCTGCCACACCTGAAAGATGCATGAAAGAGAGGAAAGGTGTCTGCCACACCGGAAAAGTGCATGCTAGCGAGGAAACGTGTGTGCCACAATAGTAAGGTGCATGCTAGAGAGGAAAGGTGTGTGCCACAATAGAAAGGTGCCTGCAAGAGAGGAAAGGTGTGTGTCACACGGGAAAGGTGCATGCTAGAGAGGAAAGGTGTCTGCCACACCGGAAAGGTGCATGCTAGAGAGGGAAGGTGTGTGCCACACCGGAAAGATGCATGAAAGAGAGGAAAGGTGTCTGCCACACCGGAAAAGTGCATGCTAGCGAGAACACGTGTGTGCCACACCAGAAAGGTGCATGATAGAGAGGAAAGGTGTGTGCCACACCAGAAAGGTGCATGCTAGCGAGGAAGGGTGCAAGTGAAGAAAGAGAGGAAGAGTGATGGTGCACCAGCGGCATAGACAGGGCATGGCCATTGCAGAAGGGGAAAGATAATATGCAAGCCGGCTTGGTCCCACCCCAAAAGTACTAGTTCACATCCTTTCTGCACAAGACCACAAGCATTGCCAGACATGTTTCAGCCTCATTGGGCGTCATCAGTGAGGAGTAGCCTGGGCCTCTAGGCTACCGCCTGCGGTGGAGTGTGGGGTCCGGATGCCTATGGAGGAGAAGAGGAGGCTGTGTTGTGCCGAGTCTGGAGGGCAACCGGTAAGGAGAAAAATGCCAAATGTTTGCTTACGTGCATGCTTGTGTGCGAGGATTCTACATATGTACATGTATGTATGAATGTATGTGTTCATGCATGCAAAGGGGTGTGTCAGTACAATACTGTATGTATGTGAGGGGGTGTGCGTGCACGCATATGAATGAATGTAGTTTGAATGAGAATATTGTGCAAATGTTCTGGCTGTTTGTGTGAATGGCAGAGAAAATGTATGGGTGCGTGACTGGGGAGTGAATGTGTATGAATGTGTGCGTTTCTATCTATGTGAGGTTGGGGCCCAACAGGGGCATTTGAGCATAAACATGTTTTGACAGGGCCACAATATGTTTTAATGGTATTTTCGGGCAAAGCAAACTTGGGTGTTATTACGTGAAGGAGGGATTGTGGTGAGGGTACTGCAATGGGTAAGGGTGGTGTGAGAAACCTCAAGGTGTCTCACCCGCTAGTCCCTGGGGATCTGTCATCCAGGTGGGACACAGCCATCACTATTGGATCCAGTTCCTGGTGGTGCACGAGTGCAGGAGGATCACCTGGATGAGGGGTCTTCGGGGAGTGGAAATGGGACACCGAAGGGTGAGATACGATACCACCTTCCTTATGACACCTTTTCCCCATCCTACCCAGTAAGATATCTAGAAACTCAACCCCCGCTCTTTTTTCCTGGCACAAACACTTTCTCAATGGCAGATTAGCATGAAAGACAATGGACTAACACCAGAGCCATATACCTGACATGTCCCAACAAAAGGGTCAGGCAATTACCGATAACTACACACACCTGACTTCCTTCTCAATTCCCCATAGGGATAAAAGGCGTAGCACGAAAGCATACTCTGAGCAAGGCCAAACGCATGAGGAAGCAGCTATTCTGGGACGGCAGTTAAAACGGAGAAGAAAGGTAGCGACCTAAAAGGACGACAAGAGGGAGTTGCCCTTGCCCTTTTCAACCCAGAGTTGCTGAGCTTCCGAGAAGGGAAACGTAAGACTAGGAATCGCAGCTGGCGATTGGTGCGAAGGATGTCAGCGGTGCATGGGACCCTCCAGCAATGATAGTCAGCGCAGGGAGAAGCGGTTGCCATTGGGTACCGTCCTTCACTCTAGAGACAACATATGGCAACAGATTTCGGCACATTGGGTGAGCCGGAAAGCGCTGATAATAGACCAGACTGTACTGGGCTCAAGGTTACGAAGAGCAACATGGTATGAAGAAAGTAGACTAAAACCCAAAGGTCTTTTGTGAGTAAAATTGGCATCAGAGTTAGAGTCGTCCGGCGTCATGTGTGTACTCATTCGAAGGACTTTTACGGGTTCCCTGCTCCTTAACAAGGAGAATGTGTTGAATAAGGGAAGTGTTCCTGCAGTGGGTTATGTTATATCCTGTGCATAGTCGAAAGTCTTTGGTTGTAATAGAAACTAAAAGTACCAAGAGGCCTTAGGGGAGGTTGGCATGATGTGTCAAAGTGGTCATACGAGGGTCAAGCTAAACCCCTTTTACAGTCGAAAGTATTTGGCACGTTGTAGAGGCAAATGTGGACCAGACTGAGGAATGCAGAGAGGAAACTAAGCAAAGTGAACTGTGTATGTGGGCAAAGGTGAACGCGGCTGAGGGATGGCTGTGAACTAAGCAGAACAGTGATACATCCGTGAACATTGTGACGACAAGTGTGAACCCAACTGAGGGATGTCCACAGTGAGTGGTTGGTCTGAGCCCGACTGAGGGAGGTTAATGGTGAGTGAAGAGTAATCGCCCGACGTGAAGAGAAACAGAAGGACATTTTGTTTTGTTGTTTATGACCCATCAGACCCCCTGAAGCAAGAGACTTTGCATGAAAAAGACTTGGGCACAGAAGGCCCTGATATTGAGGAAAGGAACTGCAACGTTGTGTCGGAGAAGCCCAGGAGTGTGCTGTGCTCACGAGTCCTGCCTTGTCCTGTGCTAAAAACATGGGGAAGGGAGACCCTGGCCATAACATCCCGACATATCATTTTGTGAACACTTCTTTCTTTTCTTGTGAACATTATCCCACCCTAATTTGTAGCATATCGGTAAGGATTGGCAATCTTTTTTGTTTTTTTGTATAGGCCCTTTCTATTTGACTAGACTCCACTAGGACTGTATTATTATTTGATGGTCATAGCTGGCTCACATCTTCGATTTAGATTAGGCGTTTAGCTCACCCATTTTACAGTTTAATAAACACCCTTGAACTGTGATCACATGTGTCTGTCTTACTTTGATACCATGCCTTCCTTACACTGGGTACTGTGGCATGTAATTTTGTACTCGCATTAAGGGAAAAGGCAATATTTTGAGTGTTCTCTCAAGGGTGGGCATTTGTGCAGCCCTTGTGGCAATTTTTATCTTTCTGTGGCATTGTTTTTTTTTTTACTGCCAATAAGGCAAAGAGACAATAGGAGTATGTTCTTATGTGGTGATACTGGCATATATTGGCAGAGCCAGCATGACCATGTTTTGTTATAGTATCATAAGTGACATTATGGAAAAAGCACCGGGATGTACGGATGGGCTCATTCAGATCCAGCCGACTCCCAGTCATGTGGGGGGTATCCAAAGGTGCTATTCTCTCAATCATCTTGCATGTATACATGAGACCCCTGAGAACTCTCATAAAAGACCCCAACATAGCCATCCATCAGTATGTTGATGACACTCAGCTGTACCTTAAGGTCAGTGGCCCCCCATGACATTGTTCGCCTCTGCGAATGCCTGGATACTATCCAAATATGGATGTCAAACACTTATCTTAACCTTAACCCGACCAAGACTGAATCCGTCCTCGATCGCTCTCCCTGCTAAACAGCAACTTGCACAACAATGGCTGGATGACATGGGCCTGAAAGGATTCAGCCCTCAGCTATCAAACTCAGCCAAATCCCTGGGATTCACTGTTGGCAGCAGCCTTTCCTTCCAAAAGCACATAGCCAAAAAGGTGCAAACCGCATGGCTACAGATCCACACACTCTACAAAATCCAACTGTCACTCCCCCAAACTAATTCCATACTGTGGTCCAAGCCCTTGTTATCTCACACATCAATCGGGGAAATGCCCTCCGTATTGAGCTTTGATTGGTGTCCGGTCAAAGTTTTGACTCAAAAGGGTCGAATGGCAAAAGGGTCGAGTAAATTCGACCGAAAACAAAGGGATCACATTTTTTTTTAAATGTATATATTTTTTTTTTGCTTTAGTATAGCTTAAAAAGGTGTTTTTACACCAAAAACAGGGGTTTTGGCGGGGGACCAGGGACCCCCCAAAAAAAATCCAACCCTTTTTTTCTGTTGAATTGACTCAACCCTTTTGCCATTCAACCCTTTTGAGTCAAAACTTTGACCTATAACCTCTTTGATCCGCACACCTAGCCCCACTCAAAGCACAGACCACGCTGCAGCCCGCCTCATTGCATGTGCTCACAAATTGGGGCAGAGGAGGAAGGAAAAGAGGGCAAGGTAGCCAAGGGAGGAGAGTAAGGGACAGCTGGAGATGAGAGGAAGTTGATGAGGTGAGGGAACCGCCTATCAAAGAGGAGGAGATTGGCCCGAGGGCCTTGCATCATAACAGTGCCATTTAGATAGACATTAATGATGACTCTGGAGGAGTCAAAAGAATCCATGAGGACTTCCCAGCGGATGCCACCATTAATGGGAGAGGAGGAGACAGGACAGAGCGCAGAGATCATATGAAGGGTCCAGAGATCTGGTGAAGGACCGACAAAGAGGATGTCAGTGAGGGTTTGTCTGGCAGAGGCGCTGGAATAGGTATCGGCAATGGGGAGACCTGGGTTGGAGGTCTTTTGTAATTTCTTCTTTCCAG
This sequence comes from Ambystoma mexicanum, assembly GCF_040938575.1. NCBI lineage: Eukaryota > Metazoa > Chordata > Amphibia > Caudata > Ambystomatidae > Ambystoma > Ambystoma mexicanum. The sequence goes on from NC_090929.1 coordinate 147,966,194, forward strand.
ACTTAGTGAGAAGTGAAGGATACCTGATAGAGAAGCAGTTAGAGTAGATAGGAGAAACTGATGACCCCAATTGGGGGGTAGAGAGAGGAGGCAGTAGGAGAAATATACAAGTAGAGTGGTAAAGGAACAGTCACTGGGCTAGCAGATTACAGTTGAGGGACAAAGTAAATGAGAAATACACCCAAATTTGACTTTCTAAAAATACACCCAGATTTGACTTTCAAAACGCAACCAAATTTGATTTTGTAAACACACCCAAATTTGACTTTCTAAAACACACTCAAAATTTGACTTTGAAAACACACCCACATTTGGTATAAGTTAGAAGTGGGAGCTGAAATGAGAGAATTAGAGATCAGAAACAAAGAGACCAGTTGGAGCAGGAAGAAGAGAGAGTGAAGGAACATGAAGGGAGGAGAAAAGAGTAACAGAAGGAGGGAACTTGCACATTGTGAGGGAAGTAAGGAAGTCTTGGTAGTCCAGTTTCATAGCTGAGTGAGCTGGCAGCCCCAGGGAGGGTCAGGTAGTGGTAGTGGATTCATGTAGCGGTCATGTAGCGTTCCGGTTGCAGACAGGGGGCTTAGATGTGTGCCTTTGCCGAGGGGGCCGGCTAAAGCCTTCCAGTTCCTTGTTGGTCAAAAGAGTTAGCACCCCAGTCAATCACTGGCCAAGTTGTAGAGAGGCAGGAAGCAAACACCACCTTAGGTGTTGAAGAGGCCCAGGCAGCCATCTTGAAAGCACCGCATGGTGGCAGTTATTAAAGTACAAAACGACCCAAACCACTGGTTTAATTAGTACTAGGGAGCAGGAGCAACAAACCGATTGGCCCCAAAGCCTGATGATGAAGCGCTGTAAAATTCTGATATTAATGATCACAAAAAAAAATAAAGCAATGGATATGTGTGGGCACAGGTGGTATGAAAATGTTCTTTACACTTGCAGAATATTGGCATATAGTGGTCAAAGGCATTATGAAAATTTTTGGGAAAATGTGCCAGTGCATTTTTGGTGACTTGGCATCTAATGTATTCTTTTTACGTGCCTTACCCTACAAAATCAACTGTAAAGAATGTGACTTTTTACCTAATTTGTCACAGAAAGAGTACTGCAAAATGCACCATTTTAACCCATTACTTAAAATAATTATCAGGGGAGAGGACCCCCACAAGCCCCTATTCATTGGTTGGGTCTTCTTTACTATGCTTGGTCGCTCCTGCACATTGGGCCAGGGACAGAACAAACCCAATTCCCACTGCAGGCCATCCTTCGGTTGGGTCCCACTTGTTAGACAATCCTGGCTTGTGCCAGATGCACAGGAGTGAGAAAGAGGGTGCAAAGAAAGAAGATTGAGGGTCGGCGAGAGGGAGAGAGGGAAATAAAAAATGCTTTTCCACACTGCCCTCTGCCCTCGTCATCTTGTGCTCTCTGCCTCGCACTCCCTCTTCCAACACTCTACTCAGTTGGTCCTGTGTGAGCTCCCCGATCTGCCATCTCCTGCTGTTTAGGCACTCCCTTTCTCCAACTCAACTCTGCACTGCCCAATCCATGCACACGTTCCCCTCTCTGCCTACTCCACCGCCGCGTTTTCATTTTCTATCAGGTTTAGTGGAACTTTTATTTTTTATTTTTAAAGGGAAAGCAGCCCTTATTTTATATACAAATGTTAATTGATATCATCTGGGAAACTGATAAGAGACATAAGCATAGGTGATGGTTGATGGCTGGAAGCTTTTGAATCGATCAGAAGCTTTGGCATGGCTGTGGGGTTCTATGATTGATTGCCGAATATTTTTGGCCGACCTACTCTTGCTGACATTTTTTTTTAACCAATTGTTGCACTTTTCTTACCGCAAAATGCGTGGGGGGAGATGCCTGGCATCCCCAGCCCCCACTGCCATATATATATATTTTACCCCAACTAACCATCTGCATTTTGCATTAAAAAGGTTTGGGAGGATCAGTAAAAATGAATTTGGTGAAAGTGTAGGTCAGCAAAAGTGGGCTAGGCTGGCTATGGGCACGTCAGGTGGTACATGTATTCTCAGATGTACCTGGTGACGCCAGCTGCACCTCAACAAAGATAGCCAATGAGCCTGAACGATGCCTGAAGTGGCTTGTGGTCTCATGCAGAAGAGATGTGTGGGGCCATGCCTGGCTTGAATATGAGCTTTCCCCTCCTGTAATAGCATGGCAGGTCGAAAAACAAGCATTGGCAATGCCAACAGCTTGGGCTTTTGTGTAGGCATGGGAACGGCACTTGCCAGGCACAGCCGTAGTGGTATTAACTGGCTATTGATGGTAGCGTGTGCAAAATGGTGCAGGTGTTTGGACACCTAATAGCAATGCCTAATATATATATACAAAAGCCAAAACTGTTTGGCTTTGCTAATGCTTGTTTTTAATAGCACTATGCTTGTCCTTCAGTGAAATCCTAATAAAACGTCTCGCTGAAGGCAGACATTGTTAGAACATTTGTATTATACCAGTAGTGTGTTTGCTGTTACAATGAAGTCATTAACTCTCAGGCTGCTTCGGAAAAACACACCGGCAGGCACTTCGAGTGCAAAGTTGGATTCTAGACTTGATAAAGTTAGCTCAAAGAGTTCCCCATAGGAGGTGTTTTGGGAGGAGAGGGCCGGAACTGGGTGAGAATGGCCACAGGGATAGGCATGGCCAGGGGCAGTCAATGGCTGGATAAACAAACAAACAGAATCTACAGGCTGCGTGCCCCTACTCGTATGCCAGCTCTCCCTATATAATAATGAGATACTTGTATAGTGCTTTGACCCAAAGCCCTTTGCATAGCACATTTTTGCATACACGATTATTAACCAATCAGAATTGGTGCTCACTTTATCGACCTCATAAGAACGAAAGACTGAGTCGACCTTGCTGTGATTTGGACCTGCAGATGAACGACAGATCACAGTGGCGAGCGCTTAACCCGTTGAACAATCTTAACCAGCTATGTACTCTAATGCAATCGTTTCAGCTCATAGGTGTTACAAGTGCCACCTAATGGCTCAACTAATAATGGTCTGGACAGTTTCCCTGAATAATTGCAGTGGTTATGATGGATTAAAATTCTTCGAGCTGTCCACCCTCATTCTGCTGGGTTCGGATCATCGACATAGGTAAAGGGCAGTGGTCTAGGGAACCTTACAAAGTCTTTAATTCCTACTGAGCAAGCGAGATTTGGAACGCCGTTCCGAGACACTGGCTTGCTGCAGAGCTGGACTGGACTACAGTGACATCTGGAGATTTCACCGACTTGAACATCTAAAAGGCCAGTCGTACTGAGATGGAGTCAGTGGCAAACATTGCCAGGTGGCAGTGTAACTTGCGCCACGCCACAAGTAGATCTTTAATTTCTTTCCCTGCTGATTCACAACAGTCGCAGTAAGGTTCCAATCCCCCCAAACCCTCTTTTTCCAGCTCCCCAAAGCACCACCTTTTCAGCTATTCTTCTATTCAATGGCTTTCCTCCTGGCTTCCCTGATCCACTGGCTTAGCAGGATTTCCTATAACTGATCGGACCACAGACACATTATCCTAGAAAATAGCAGATAAGACCTTTAGAAACCCACACGTCTGGGCTGAGGCATCTCCCAGGTGCATTCAAGCATCAGCCACCCCCCCCCCCAACCCGACCACCCCGTTATTGTGGACACAACCTTGACAAAAGTGGCACCTGGTCTGTGGGTTTCTCTCTTTGCCTGGCCCTAAAAACACCAGGGTCATTGCCCTCTGGTCCCTACCCCCTCGGAACCTATTAGAAACCTGGGAATCCGCTCACAGCAAGCTCAACTCTAACCCAGTACCATAGTCCAAGCATCTTTTCTCCTTATCCAAAGGCACGCCTTTCCTTTACTCAACTCACCTCAATGTGTCAAAGTAACTCACAACGTCATCAAATAAAATGAGCGTGACCCCCCTCCCACCCATTGCAGTGAGGTGTCCCTGAAAATCCTGGCACGTGTTGATCTGGGGGCCCACAACGATGGAGGGCCCGTGCACTGCAGGGGATCTCTGTTAAACATCTGCTGAGCACCCTTTTATGCAAATGAACTATTACTTCAAGCTTCCGCATTTGAATAGGGAAATTGCCGAGTTAAGGCGCTACATCAAGTGGGCTCTTGGTCTGACACCTCACCACGTTAAAGGCATTGCCCATCACACACTGCGCCTTGAATGGTACCTGTGCCTTAAAGGGAGAAGAAATTGAGGGGGGTTCTAACAAGAGGGCATGGTCTAAGGGGGTGGGCAGCCTAGGCGTGGGCGGCCTACACCAAACAATACAGAACCTTTTTGTGGGGGGTCAGCACCCCACTTATTCAGGAACATCAAATTTGCCTTAGTATGATTAATAGGTTTCAAGAAAGAAAATATGTTGTCATCCTCAAACCATAACTATTGGCTTTGCCAGTGCTCAGCTATAATCAAGGAACCCGTGAGTGAGGCTTTGGTTTAACAGTGCTCGCTGCACATTGCATCACGTCTAGAGACTCAATGTTTCCAGCTGACCTATAGTGAGATTTAAAAGAGGTTTCTAGGATCACAGACTTTGGTTCAACAGTGAAGCCAGGATTTGGGCCCGCTTTGCTATTTAGGCCTTAGTCCATATATTCCCCAAGCGCTATATGGTTCAGCTATGTACTTAAGTTTGGCTTCTACAAAAGCACGAATACTACCTGTATAGGTAATTGCTTAATGCACAATACATAAGCACCCAATGGTGGCAGGGTCCTTATGGTACTGTTTAATAACCTCTTGAGTGTTCACTTGTTATGCTTCCTAAAGATCATAAAAACCTAACAATACGACTAATGCACATTTATAAAAACAACAAAATTTAAAAAACACAAATGTATTCTAATACAAATCTTGTTAAACATTTTTTTAGAAAAGTATACAATTCGTATATCCACAATCACTGCAAAAAACGTGAAAAACCACAACAAAATGGAAAAACACACCAAAAGCGCAACGAAAATTTTGAAAAGCTAGGGACGTTCGAGTGGGCATGCATTAAGACACACCCGGTCCTGTCCATATTAGGAAGAAGCAATAACCGAGCTTGCATAGCACAGCCCAATTCAATGAACTGCAAGGCGTTTCTTTGAGTGACCGCAAGTTTATACCGCTATACTGGCAGTAACGGCAGGGCAGACCAAGTTAAAGACCCAAGCGAAGCGACGGAATTTAACCAGGATGTTACTCCCTTGTATAGCCTGTGGACTGGGTTACTAACACCATTAGCAGCCTGGGATACCAAAGCAGTAACCTGGGGTGCTGATGATAGGTTATTTTTGATGAATGATCGGATGCGTCACAGCATCCCGTTCATTCATAGGAAAAACATTTCCAAGATGGCCACCATTTCCGTTGCGGAAATTGTCCAACATTTCCACACTGGCTTGTGACGAACCCTCCCTTTAGAAGCACCTGCACGCAATAGCAACATGGCTTGCAGTGAACCCGTCTACCGCATGCCGATGATCAACATGCACAGGACACTTCCCCACCACCTTTTCCACCACCCACCTAGACTTATGCAGTGAGACCATCTATTGCATTCCGATGATCAACATGCACACCAGCTGACCTGATGCTGCACAGGACACCCCCCCCACCACACACCTAGACTTAAGTCTACTGAAGTTGGGCACGGTACAGCAAGGTGATTTGACATACACACTAAGCAGCCAACAGCAAAGGCAAACTTCACCCAAAACCGACATCACCACCCTCAATGAGTGCAGAGAACGAGCCGTTGATAAACAAGAGGACTAAATGACTCCGTGACGCGCCACGGTAGTATCTGAACAAGATAATGTAAGAAGTATAAAATCCAGCTTAATACAACAAAAGTTACTGAAAATGAGAACATGCGGACAAATCAGTTCGCCCCAATTTTGGGCTTAAACTACTGAGCTAAACTCACATTCAGAGCAACCTGTGAGCTACGCACGCCTCCCCGCCATCGTTTCTGGTTTCTGCTCCCAATGATCCAAACTCCCTCCACTTTTCCACCTTTCGCCGCCTAGCCCCTCTGCGCTCTCACCCCACCACCCCACTGTCAGGGAGTTGCTAGGTCTGGAAAAGATCTGGGGCTACGCCGATGTCCGGACTGTCGGGACTCGGGGCTAGCTAGCCTTCTGGTTGTAGAACCTGAGCTTCTATCCGGGGCTACAACCAAAACACCCAGGACTATAGCCCCCACACCGACCCCCTAGCAACGCCGCTGCTCACTGTTTCCACATAACAGACCCCCCCAGCAGCTCCTCTTCTCATCCCACTCTACATATCGGCTTCCAATGGAGGCCCTGCCTCTTATCCCACATCTGCAACATGGCTGTCAGGGAAATCGAGAAAGGACAACAGACAGGTCCCTTCTGCTCAGTCACCCCTGTTGCCATTTCCATGTTTAGCTGCTTATTTAAGTTGTGAAAGGGGCCACAATGTCGTTTCACAACTTAAAATAAGCGACTGGGGCCCTGCTGGCTTTCCCCAGGGTGCTAAAATATAAAATACATGGTCCAAGGGCAGTACCGGGAGGTAATGGCCTTGGGGGACAATGTTAATAGGCCCAGCACATGTACATCGCCTGTAACCGTGCCATATAGTGGAAGTAAAGCTCGGTTCTTTGAGCGGCCAGATATAAATCACGGTGAGAAAAAAACCTAAACGGACTTGTATTATACACGACTATTTCTCCTACACGTTAATTGCCAATACCCTGAAAATTTGACAGAATTTTCTGTTTGCCAAGTCCACAATCCCAGATCCACCAAAAGTGTTTGTGAAATGTTTAGATGTGTAGCACATTCGCAAGCCAGCTGGAGAACATGTGTAGTCACAAGCATTCATTCACTCAAACACAAAATACATTTTGGTTCAGCTCAAGCACTCGGAACATGTTGTGATTTTTGGAAATAGCATTTGACAGTCAGACCATATGACACTTTTCACACATTCACCCAGAAGCCCAAGGCCAGAACTGGGGAACGGTCCAATCCAGATACCCGGCGTCTCCTCATGTCAAGCCCTCATTTCTAAAGCATGCTGCGCTCTTAGTCCCTAACTCCTAGAAAGCAAATGTGCACATCTACAGTCTCCGGCTTGCTCGAGACAGAGGCTCACTTCCTGTCCAGATAATGTGGGCGACAGGAACTCCTCTCGGTGTTATCTCTGGGTGGTGTCTGTGAGAAGGGGGTGAGGATGGCACAGCTCAGTGTCTGACAGCAAGTCTTCGCGGTGAGAGCCCAAGCCTGTCGCCCTCCGGGTTCCTCCAAAAACACAGAGCTCACAGGTCCTTTGGAACACACGGAGCAGGCAGTTGTATTGATTATCCGGGTTAGCTTGTAAGTGATCCATTCTATCGACAATCACCATCTCTGCATTTCCCGGAGATGGTTCCATTTCTAAGCAATTATACCCCGTGAGCCTCCTCACTCAGTGCTCGAAGCTGTATGCCATTGAGGTTGACCTTGCATGTCCAGACTGGGAAATCACTATTGCTGTATGGAACTAATGTTACCTTTTCTGGGTGGTCAGGGCCATTTGCTCCATGCAATAGACCATTTATGGGAATCTTTGATTGGGGTCTATTAGGGAAGGAAACACTGCTTCATCGAGTGGAACATATGCTGCTGGCATTTTAGGATGTTGCTCAGATGACCCCATGTGTGTGACATCTGCATACCCCTGGAAGCCCACTTGGAAATGTTGGATTTGTTAGGACATGGGCGCTTGCAGAAGTTGAGCAAAAAGGGGATCTGGAAGAGCCGCCCGGAATAAAGCAGAGATTTTTCTGAAAGGTATTTTTGGAGGTACCCAGTTGGACTTTATTAAATGGGATTCCAGAGGAAGGATCCTATCCTCTTACTTAGAGATACATGGAAGCCCCTCCAGCCCATTACCCTTTGTAGGTAGGCGACATTAGCTACGCTTTGATTGGGCGCTCACAGGGTGTGGGGCATGACACCCTGCTGTCCTTTATCCTGCATCCCCCAAATGTTCTTCTGTTGTTTTTACCAAAGTCACTAATCCAGTACAGGAAGAAATGTGATTGGCCGGTTGGCTTATAACTTTGACCCGAGAACACAGATTGAAGAGATCTAACTTAATGTGTACTGTAACATTCCCAAATGATCATTGTGCCTCGTTATATGATCATGTATATGCTCCCTGTATTTGCAGCTGGGGTTCTGCCAGTGGTCACCCTCCCTTTCCAGAAAAACCATGACCAGTATTTAAATAAAAAACAAAAAAAACTCTTGCGACAGGGGGACACAGAACCCAGTTCCGGGACAGACATGGAAGAACCGGAACTTCTTGTCCCTGTATAATAGTAACAGCAAGCTAGCTTTACTCATGCAGCACAACAAACAATAGGTGTGTTGTGTTTGTTCTCACCTCTCAGAAGAGTATATATTTGCACTGGCGTGGCCCTCTCTTCTATGGCAACTGAACCGAGCAAGCAGGCTTCCCACCCTCACTGGGGCAAGTGCACCAACCTGGGTCCTGAGGTACTAAGGTAGCACAGTGGGTGAATGGATCTGCGGCAGATACCGCTGGACAATCCGTTTGTTAACCCCAGGAGCAGTGATCAACCAAAACAAGTACCATATTTAAGAGCTCATGAGTCTGGTGGCTATGCGAAAAGCAAGCAGTATTTCAAATCCCACGTGTTCTTACCATTACTGCCCGATTATAATTCATGAGGTATTCTACTCACATGGTATCCCACAGGACTAGTGCATGCACTAAACATAACAGGATTATGGGCTCCAATACCTCAAAAATATTCCTCCAAAGCTCGGGAGCAAGTGGTTTATTAAATTAGAACTCGGGGTAGACAACTTCACATTCCTAATTATTATAATTTGTGCATAAATGGCAACAAAAAAACACACAGTTCGCAAGTGCAATATCCTGCTTTAACAGGGAAAGTTTTCATGAGTATGGCAGGAGTAGTGGAGTCTACACATATCTATGTTATTATGTTTATGAGTAAAATAAAATATGTTGTCAGTTAGGACTTTTTCAGTGCAAAATTATATGTGTAAACAAATGCCATGCAAATGGGTGCACCCATCTTTCAACCCACTTCACTCCTAGAACTCCAAGAGGGCAAGGGGGTTGAACCATGGAGGACAGGACTGTAAAGGTCCAATGAAAATGCACTGCTAATAATGTTGACACCTCCTGAACTCACTATTTCAGGGGTGGGACTTCAGGGTTATAAAAGAGGCTGCACGAGCCAGGAGGAAGAGCTTTCTAAACATTAAGAAGGATTTGCCCGTCTTCATCTGGGTGAAATGCTGAAGGATGGTGGCAGAATTTAATCTTGCCAGGATAGCTGCCTAAATATTATCTGGGTAAAACTATTAAAATCTGAATGGCGATCTAACCTTGCATTGGAGACAGCAACTGAGAAATACAAAATGAGCTTGTATTTTTTGCAAGGAGAGCAGGTAAAGTGGGATGCATGCTGGTGTCTATCCTTGACTTAAGTCCCTGACCAGATCTCGTGCTTCTCCAAGAGAGGGTGCTGAAACGCTGGTGTCATTTCCTTAGGGCCAAAAATCAAGGTTAACAATGTGAGTAGATTTATCCAAATGAAACCAAGTGTGGGGGGATCTGATTGCCTTAATATTTTCCCTCGATTGTGGGCGGGGGCCTACTGTGTAGACCCTTAGCATATTTTACTGAATATTAATTGAATTAACTTTTGTATAGATTGACACAGGAGGCACTCATGGGAGTTTGAAACCCACACCCTCTTCCACAGCAGGAAATTAAGTATAGTCATTTAAAGTAATTGGGTATTTCTATTTTTCCTGTCAAACCCAGACTTCTCTAAAGAGAATGGGTGTCCTTGTCCAAAAACGAAATCCCTAAGCGTCACCCCTCACCAGACCTGGCCTTTAAACAGAGGGGTGCTGGATGTAACTGAAGACTGGGTTTTTGATGATGGGTTAAATGAAACCAACCGTAATTTCTAATTCAAAAATGCACACTCTCTCCTGAGAGTAAGTAATACGGTATACCGTAAAGCAGCCAAACAATCACAGTGAGATTAGATTTTCAAACAGACATACAGAGTTGTAACAATTTGGCTTTTAAGCAGGAAGAAGAAGGCAGTAGTATAGAGAGGGTAACAAAGGCATGGGGGTACGGATTGACTCAATTATACAACATAATTGAGAATACGAGTGTACGTTAGTGATCACTTCTTTTAAAGCATGCAACTTGTGCTTTCATTATATAAGGAAGACGGGTTGAAAGATCTCCGGCAAAGGGCCAGTGAGGGCTTGAGGTCCTATATAGTTGCAAAGGGGGTCTGTGTTCCTGCCTCAATAGCATGAGGGACGAGGTGGGGGCAGGGGTATGCTGAGAAGTCTCTGGTTTACCAAAGTGCTGTGGGAGGCAGTTTGCTTGAGCTCATCAGTATAGTGGGGGGCTGGCAGCTGGTGATACAGGAGGGAGAAAGAACGTAGTTACATGTTCGGCAGGGCTACAGTAGTCAGATATAATAAAATATTTTCTAGTGCAGATCGGAGAGTTTGTGCTCCTCTCACATTCAGCGTGGAGAGTGCTGGCAGTGCTATCAATCCGTTTGCACAGCAGAATCAGCTTGCGGGGTATGCGCATAGCAGGAATTAGTGGGAGAACAGGCTCCAGTTATATTGACAGAGTTGTAGAGAGCCACTGGGGCGGTATCGCTGGTCACGCAAGGAGAGGCAAAGAAAGGGTCAGAAGGCCTTGTAGCGGTGCCTTTGAGCAGGGCCGGCTCCGCCTCCCGGATCGGGCAAGGCATTTCATTTGTGCAGGGCATTATCCAATCGGGTCACAGGTCTTGGGCAGGCACTCCCATGATGGAAGGAGGCTGTTGTCAGATGCAAGCTCCACGGCGGCCATATTAGCAGGGTTTCTCGTGTCCTCTGGAGATGCAGGCTTGATGAATGCACATGCTGGGACATCGATGGTGTGGGTCCCAGCAGTGCTCGCAGTAGAAGGTAGCGCAAAGACAGGTTCAGGAGGCCTTGTAACCATGCCTTTGAGCAGGGCCGGTTTTGCCTCCCGGCTCGGGGAACGCATTTCATTTATACAGGGCATTATCCAATCGGGTCCCAGGTCTTGGGCAGGCACTCCTATGATGGGAAGGTGGCCGTTGTCAGATGCAAGTACCACCGGGGGAGTACTACATAATAAAGCATGTTTTTAGGTCATGCACTGAAAATAAATGCTCTGAGCTACCCAGAGTCCTTTCCTAAGACACCCATACTCATTTAGATGGCAAATATATATGATTGGAGAGTATTTTGAACCCTGGCTGTCTTTGGCACCATAAGCATTTCAATGGAGAGTTATGCCACCTCACTCATTACGACCAATAATTTCCCACATTATTGAATGATAATCAACAGGTGTGAAAGTGATGTCCTTTTCCAACCAGCCAGGACTACACTTTTCAGTTGTAAAAATGAAGAGTGATGCAAAAGCACCCATCTGATAGTTCACCAGGGAATTCTCGAGGGCATCACTCTGCCACCATGCAGATAAGTAGTTCAGTGTATCATGTTCTGCCAGATGCAGGAGGTTTGGGGGAATAGATCTGCAATCGCAGGGTTCGTCCTTATAGAACTCTTTGCCTCTCCAACTCTGCTTTGAGAAGGTCTTCAGAAGGGTCCAGAAAGGAGTTAGTCTCGCCTCTTGCTTGGTTTTGAGTTTACCTATGTTTTGTTTCTCTTCATTCCTTTCCTTTAACTTCCATTACCACAACATGCAACAAGTGCTCTGAAGCAGTCAGTAGGCACTATGAACAGCCCTACAGATCAGGGGTGTATCGACCACTTTTACGCCCCTAAAACAGGGAAATACTCCAAAAAAATTAAAATAAGGAGTACAAAAACTCCCAACACAAAATAGGAAACACACACTGGACCTCGTGCCCCGTGCCTTCACCTACACAGCTGTATGGATATGTTTGGACCAGTAGTGCACGTAGTACCACAGGAAGAAACTACCATTTTTACTGCCCAATTGGAAGAAGCAAGCCTGTGTATTTTAATGTGTATGAATAACTAGATGCAAAGTAATTATTATTACAAAAAATATTTCAGTTATCTAGTTAAAGCATATTCTTTACACGCTTATCAAATACGTCCATTGATAATTGAGCATACATTTTTATTCATTAAAAAATCATTTTACTCCCAAATAAAAAAAAAAAAAAATAGGAAGCACAATTCTCCCACTTCAAAATCTTATCTGGCGCACTATGAATGCTCTAAAGCAGCAAGAAAAAAACAGATGATGGCACTTTTCAGACCCACATCCAGGTATGATCTGATTGCATTGTCTCAGTGGTTTCCTCTCTGCCTATACCCACTGTGCCCAATCACTTGACCGATATATTAATGCCAAACTACGCATCAAAGACCATGCCAACAAGAAGTCTGAAAGAGCCTGCAGCCAGCTCAGCTGCCTTGGAAATACATCGAGCCGAACTTGCACCTGACAACTTTCACTTTACTTTAAGTCGTCCTGACTGCTCTCACACATCAACTGGTCAATGCTATTCGCACCGTCTCCCAAAAATCATCCTGGCACCACCGATGGCCATCCTGAAAGTAGAACCCCACCAGATCATGTATCACACACACGCTACCTCGCTAACCAAATAACCAAAGCGCATCCATCTAGACCTAGCAGATCTTTCTATCTGGGGCAGCTGACCACACAGATACAAAAGACAAAAAGCAGTAGGCTCCAGCTTCCCTGTTATTGCAGCCAACTAATGGAATGCCATGTACCCGGAGCTAAGGATTGACCCTTCACTCTGGTCATTCCATAGAAAACTCAAAACCTGGTCCTTCAACCAAGATATAAAAAAAGACCTCTAGTCCATCCCTGAGCACTAAACACCCTCCTATCCTCCTCAGACTAGGCACTTCTAAGGGATCTAGGAAAAATACTCTAATATGTTTAATTACAAGGATACGGACCAAGCTTGAAATGTAACTATAGTACAATGTAACTAACTGTGCTTGCTTTCTATATTTGGACTAAGCATGAAAAGTAACCGGATGTAACCATCTCCTTAAGCACAAGACTAAAATGTAACTGGTTGTAACCGTATTCTTAAGCACAAGCGCCCAGATGCCCAAGGGTTAGGTGCGCTATATAAATGTATAAATAAATACATAAATAATAAAAGAAATCCAAGCACATAACACCAACTCTGGCCTCAGCTGCCACCCCCCACCCCCAAAGCCCTAGCAGTCCAGCTCAAACGCAAATCATACTGCATTCTAAATTAGCCCAAACGTCAAGAAACCAGACTGGCTCGGAAAATAATTCTCTATCTTTGAACATCTATGCAATACATGCAACATCTCCCACAACAAGCTTGAAATCTAAAAGGCAGGCAAAGAAAGGACAAGGATGTAGGCCTGGAGTCTGCAACAATTAACTCCTTCGATCCAAGTTGAACTAGTGGGGCATAACTGCTTACATCAAATATGTGTCAGCAACTAAGTGCAGCGAGTGAGCCCGAACCAAACAAGGGTGGTTCGGGGGGATAAAAGGGGCCTTCTGAGAAAATGTTTAAAATAATGGGCTAAAATGGTACATTTTACAGCACTTTCTGTGAAAAATTGAGTAAACAGCTACACAGGTCGCAGTTAGTTTTGTATGGAGCACATGAAAACAACCAATAGATGCAAAGCACCAACAGTGCACAGGAGTATTTTCCAATGCATTTTAATGATGCCTTGGCCCACAACATATACCGGAATATAAGACATTTTCATGCTGGCTCTGCCCATACATTTCCATGCAGGTTGCACCATTATATGCCAGCATTACCATATAAGGACTCGCAGGCAGTGAAAAATGCCATGTCACAGAAAGACAATCTATATAATTTGTGAGAAACTAGAAGGTGTCTCACCCGCTAGTCCCCGGGGATCTCTCTCTCAGGTGGCCAGGGCACAGCCATCGCCTTTCGATCCAGAACCTGGTGGTGGACCAGTGCGGGAGGATCACCTGGGGGAGGTGTCTTCGAGGAGTGGGACACCAGATGGGGAGACATGGTTATCCCTCCCCCTGTAACACCTTTATCCCATCCTACCAGGCAGGATATGTGGGAATTGTACCCCCACCCCTTTCCCATCACAAACACAGCCCACTCTGGGAGAAAACAGACTCGGACTCTAGCAGTGTACCCATCATGTTCCGCTTCTATTGTCAGGTAAATTCAGGCAATTACTGGCAAACACATCTGACTTCCATAAACCTTCCCCACCACAGTTTCAAGTCAGCAGCAGAACGAGGGGAGAAAGAGCAGAAACCATGAAGGGTTTGCAAGGAGGGAAATACCCTTGACCTTTTCTCCAAGAAACTGTTACTTTACAGAAACCTTCAAAGCAGAAAGCATAAGGTTGGGAAACCAAACTGAAGACTCCTGCATTCTGTGTCAGAGATACCCAAGACCCTCCTATGTAACCGGCTAAGGTGGGGAGGAGCAGCAGCCGCTGGGGTATCGTCCTTGGCTCCAAGAACAAAGAAGCATTAGAGAGATCAACACAGCTGGTGCGTTGGGGAGGCCGATGCAAGAGCGGTCTGTGTTGAAGTCAAGGGTGCAAGCGCCAACATTGTATAACGAGCGCTGGAACGAACATTGTTGTTTGTGATGAAAGACACAAGTAGAGTTAAACTGCTGATGAATGTTTGAACTTGAGAAGGAAATATATGGTAACATCAACAGAGTGGTCCAGGACCGTAGGTGTACTCAATCGAAGGTCTCTGTAAGGTATTCCGTCAAGAGAAACGAAAGCCAAAAGATTGATGAGAATATTGTATAAAATGAATCAAAGTGGTCCTGGGATGGTTTAAGCAAAATCCATCGCACATTTGAAAGTGTTCGATTTTGATATCAAGAGGATCCGAGTACAAGCGAGGAAGATCCATGGTCTGAGCCTGAACGAGGGAGACCAAGAGTAAACCTTGTGGTACAAAGGGGTCCATGCCTGAAGGAGGGAGACCCAGGATAAACACTGGAAGCGAGAACTTGTGCATGTGAAGTTCCTAATAATGGAACTTTGATATTTGTTTGTTACGACAGGCCCTCTGCAGTAAGAGACTGTTATTACAAAAGAGACTTTAGCAGAAGGCCCTGATGTCTATGCTTTGAACTATGTCCTTGTAGCAGAGAAGCCAGAGTGTGTGTGTGAAGCGCAAACATAACCACCTTGCCCTGTGCTGAAAATGTGGGGAAGGGAAGCCAACTGCTCAAATGTCCTGAAATATTATTTCTTGAACACTTTTCTTTGTTGCATACATTATTGTCCCACACCCTTTTGTATTATGGAGTAAAGATTGGCAATAGATCTATTAGTATAGGTTCTTTTATTTTGAAAGATTCGACTAGGACTGTGTTATTATTTGATGGTCGGAGCTTGCTCCCATCCTTAGCTTTAGGTTATTTAGGCATTCAACCAACCCATTAAAGTTCAATAAACACCCTTGAACTGAGATCACTTGTGTCGGTATTCACGGTTTGATATCATGCCTTCCTTACAATATCTAGAAGTGCAATACAAACATAGGCCAGTAATCTCACTTATATTTGCTTTTACCCTTGATGCCCAATACAAAAATGCCATGGCACACAAAATATATATGGCCAGATTGGAGCCACCAATGTAAGCCTGTTTAGCGCTGTAATAAAAATGATCATGTTTGCTTTATCCTTGATGCCAAGTATAAAGTAAAAAATACCATGCCATAGTAAAAAGGTAAATGTAGATTGGCACTACCAATGTAGGCCAGTCTAGCCAAGTAATAACACATAGGTTTGCTTTACCCTTGATGCACAGTAAAAATGGCATGCCACAGTAAGTCAGTATATAAAGACTGAAACCACTAATATAGGCGAGTCTAGCTAGGAAATAATGCGTGATCATGTTGACTTTACTTGGCATTATGGGTAAAGCAAACATGATAAGTAAAGTGCTATTTAGTGGCTAGACTACATTCAATGTATGCCAGTATACCCATGTAGTTACAGTGCATTTTTGATTTACTAGCAATGCAAAGTGAAACATGCCATGCCACAGTAAGAAAGTATATATAGACTGGTACCACTATTCGAGGGGAGTCTAGCCGTGTAATTACACTTATGTTTGCTTTACCCTTGATGTATAGTAAAAATTGGCATACAATTATATAAAGACTCACACACTAATGCAGGTCAGTCTAGCCATAAAATAAGACTATGTGGGATGTAGATGCTGGCGGAAGTGGCTGTCGGTCTCTGTGCACACTCCTGTAGCTTTGTCCTCCCTGTTGTGCCCATACACAGTACAGCTAACCAGTTGCATCGGCGTGCTCTCCTTTGTTTTTGCTATGCTGCTTTTCCTCACTCTTTGTTCTGTACCACTGTCGTGGTGGCGGTGCTTGTTTGACCCTTGGGTCCTGTGATTCAAGCAGGGTCGGACTGGGACAAGCAATAGGGCCGGTCACCCAAAAAAAAGTGGCCCACCCCTCGCCTCATGACCCTTGACCTCTGATGACATCACCAGAAGTGATGTCATTTGACCCCACCCCAAAGTGACATCCCAGGAAGCGATGAAACATGACCTTTCACCCCTTAACAGGAAGTGGCATCAAATAGCATTGTTCCTAAGAACACTAAATTACTGTGAATCCAAGCAGACGTCTAAGGCCAAATTATGTTATTGTATAGCACTTACGCTTAAGCTCTTTTTTTATATAACAAATCTGCATACAATATCACCCAACCTGTGTTGGTACTCATTTATCGACCTAAAAAGGATAAAGCCTTTTTGAAAGGAAAAAAAAAAAAAGATTTTTACATTTTTCTTTTCTGGCCCAGGCATCGCCAGAAACTGGCCCCACTCCCCAGGGACCATTTTGGGCCAACCACGGGCCGAAATGCGGAGGGGCCAATCCCACCCTGGCTTCAAGTGCTGTGCTGGTGATGTTGTGAACTGCTGGCTGGACATCGCGGTGTATTTCAACAGAGGCAACTGGATTCAAATGGGCGGTGAGCTGACTTCCATGGTTTGAGAAAGCTCTCTCTGAGGTGCTGCTGCTTCAGGCAGAAGGCATGCCACAAGCGTTTGGCTTCTAAATTGTTAGTCTATGCCACTGAAGGCAGAGGACATGTTGCACCGGTTCTTTGGTTGGTAAACTGGCATTTAGCTGTGCAGTAAGGAGGGACTTGCTTGTTTGCAGGCTTAATACTGTGTTTGCCCAATAAAGTAGAAATGGCCCATATAATACACGTTCGTACAAAGGTATTAGTAGCAGGCTCAGGGGAATCACGCAGTAAAACGGAGGCCAAATTGGCTAATTGTCTTCGGATGATGGATAAGCAGGCGTATCAGGATGACCAAAACTCTTTGGATGACCAAGATTTGGGTGAACGTAAACTCGTATTATCTGAAAACGCGTGTCTTTCCATGCCCTCTTTACTAAAAGGCACTAAGCGCTGGGCGTAAACACTGCATGGAGAAACAGAAAGTGGAGCAAGTGATGGCAGAGGGAAGGGCAAAACTAGAGGGGCCAATTTGGAATAAACAGAACAGAGACCTAATTATTGGAGAGTGCTATAATTTACTCAAACCACTTTCACCGCCTGCTCTGGTAACTCTGGCGCGGTTTGTATCATGCCCTGTAGGTGAACTGGCTTTTCAGGGGGACGATGCACTAGACCAAGAGTCACATCAAGCGGATAATTGGCAGCCAGATTACAACATATTGCTGAGAAGCTGCTTCAGTCGATCAGTCTGGTTGCAGTTTTATTTTGGATGGAGCCTGAAGTGGGAAGGAAGGGCAATATTGTTGCCAGACCGCTCCAGTAGGAGTTATAGTTTTATTCATTTTGGTGGGTGGAGGGGTATCGGTTACCAAGCATTGTGTCACATACTGTACTAAAACCCTACCCCTGAAATTCTCTGCTGTAATGGATCCCTCAAGTGGGAATGGGGGGGGGGGGTAGTACAGTAAAGTAAAGTACAGATTCCTCCTACCATGCTGGCCCTAGAAGAAAATCGTGCATTTCTAGGAGTTTACGGGTTGGGAAAGTCAAGATGCCCGAGATCCTGCATAAGAATCTCAGGATGCTTGTTCAGGTCAAAATAAATAGTATTATTTTGGATGTCGAGCGACTATTTGGATCTGAACCCAAGGAGGCCCTCAGGAATAACCCTCTGTCATGGCTATGCCAGACGACGGGCCTGGAGTAGGGTTATCAGAGGATTTGTGTAGATCACCAGTGCTCACAGGCCAGTAGAGACTGTGTACTTTGACGGTGGCAGTAGCAATCCTCCTTTCTTTTTGTGTATCTGAAAAGACTTCCCAAATGGTTCTTCTATCTTGAAAGTAATAGTCAACTTGGCAGAGGACTCATAGTAACTGCATGAATGTCTAGCCAATGTATTTTCCGTTGCCCCACCAATTTGAACGTTGTGATGTTTTCTTTTTGCCCAAGATTTGTAGTTTGTATATGATGCTTAATGATCTATTGGTTTTAGCTGTTATTAGCTTTTTTGTATGAATTCTGTCTTTTTAGTTTATTTTTTCTTTGTATTATATTGTATGTTCTTGTTTGTATTTATTGTATTGTATTGTATTGGTTTGTTATTTTTGTTAGCTCCATGATGCCTGCAGGCTAGCTTTCGCACTATATAAGTAAAAAAAACTAAAATGAAACTATATTTGCTTTGCAGGTAAAGCAAAGCATATAAGTGAAGTGTTATTTAATGGCTAGACTACAATCAATCTATAAAAAAAGCAGTGTGGGAGCCCCACTACTGAGAACGAACATGAAGAATACCCTGTCCTATGGAATTTCTTCCACTCAGGAGGGTCTACAACCACGTTTTAGCTCACTGCAACCTTCACAGAGGAGAAATAGCCATTTGCAGATCAGTCTTTGTCCCACCCACAAGGGCAGTACAGCACTGAAATGCTAGGCAATTCTCCTCTGAACAAGAGTACCATCAGCAACCCTAGACACATTTTTCAGCCTCGTTTGGCCTCCTCAGTGAGGTGAAGCTGAGCCTCTATAAAGCACAGTGAGCAAGGGGTCCACATCTGGATTACCCTTGGTTACTTAGGGTGAAACCCCAAGTTTTACAAAACTAAAAAAGTGTGGGAGGTTCGCCTCACCTCACTGAGGAGGCTCAGAAAAGCCGAAACACGTGTCTGAGGTTGCTGATGGAACTCTTGTTCGGATGAGAATTGCCTAGCATTTCTGTGCTGAACTTCCCTTGTGGGTGGGGCAAAGACTGATGTGCAGATGGATATTTCTCCTATGTGAAGGATCCAGTGAGCTGTGAGGGGTCAGTAATGTGAGACTCACCACTAGGCTTAGATTTCTCAGAGATAAACATTTTATTGTGCACAAAATTATAGAATAATCCCTAACTAAACCTACTCTAACATGGGAAACCTCCTAGCATTCACAAAGCTAACCCTCACACTAAACAACAGAAACATTAAAAACAACATGAAACAACAAATAAACAATTACCAAACACCCAGTGTCTTTGATGACCTCTAGTGATCCTGGGAAGATCAGTATCCCTCAGAACACAAGTCTACAGAAATAAAATCCACTGGCAAAAGTCTCTTCTTTGTTTGATGAAAAGAGTCTTCTTTTACAGTTCCACAAAGAAAATAAAAACCAATGGTATTTCCTGGATGACTTCTCTTCCAGGAAAGATTAACAAAGTTAAAGCAATTGTATGACTTCCACTTTGGTAATAAATTCTCTGCTTCCCACTTCTACTATATGGTATTTGCAGTTTGTCAGGATGCTTGAAGGTTTGCTCTCTCGTCAGAAACTTCCTTTTATTATAACACTGTGAGGACACACTGCCTTGCCCCACAGGTTTCTTTGGCTTCTACTTCTTTCAGTCTTATATTTCTGACAAGAATAAGGAAGACCACAGCACTGCTGATGCTACTACTACTTCTGAAATTAAATAGTTTTGCCACTACAACTGCAACTTCAAAGGATCGGCAGCCTGTATCCTCTACAGGCTGGCAAGGCACTCTTCTCTCAATACCATCAGCAAGGGCAGCCTCTTTGCCTTTCTTGCAGCTACTATGAAATCTGCCATCAGCTTTTAGACCACGTCTTCTTTCTTCAGATAGTCCTGGCCATGCAGACTTAAAAAGAATAATTTCTGTTAAAAAGTACCCAGAGTTCCCTTCCCCATCTACATATACACCCTTCTTCAAAGGTTAGGTCTACTTGGTTGAAAACATTTGAACGAATTGCTTTTGCTTGTTTTTTGGTTGAAACTGTGGGGGGAGACTACTCCCAACCACCCACCCTATTCCCTTACCCCACCCTATATACATATATATATATACATATTTAAATTTGACTGAATTTTGACCAAGAAAACGATAAAATAAATGTGATCAAAAGTAGAAGGTCAAATGTTTTTCGAACAAGTAGGCTAATACTTTCTTCAAATGGTCACCCCAAAGCTGTTGTGCCACTCTTCCAGCTTTGTCCTATTCAATTTAAAGGAACATTGATCTTCAACAACTTCAGAATACTGGTGTATAGTTCTTTAAAGAGAATGGTTCACTTCTTATAGAGTTTTCTCTATAGGCTTGGGTAATGCTTGTTCTGGCTTCAGCCATTACCTCTTCTGTAACTTCTGCTTCAGTCTTTAATGGGTCGCAAGATACATCTTTACAACCAGAAGCAAAATAAAGCACACACAATTCCCTCTCTCTCTTGAACGGCCCCTTCAAAGAGAGACAGGTTCTCAACTTTCGGTCAGCACACAGCCTCCAAGGTATCGGGAAACATTGTCCGACGTGCAAGCTTCTCAAACGTTGCTTGCAACACTTCAGGAAAAGCAGCTTTGTTTTAATTAGGCTACCGGCAGCATTCTCGGAGACACGTGACTGCTCGGCAACAATGTAATACTGATCATAGGGAAAGAGAAGTTTTCATTACACACAAGAGTTTGATTTAAGAACGCGTTGCCTTACCCTTCATAAAAAAGACTTCCCACTTCTACAGTTAGCTTTTCTTCACTTAATGAAAGTGTAAGTATAATTAAAGCTGGCTAAAGTTACTGGAAAGGAAATTCTGCTGTTCATGAGTAGGGAGCTTCTCTTCCTGACTCCTGATTACAATAGTTGTGGGATGTTGCTGCATCCCGGCTTCATTTCTTCTCCTGCTACTTTTGCGGGCACTCTTGGGATCCACACCCTTCTGCTGCACGGGTGTCTCCGATCCAGCCTTGTTAAGTGAGAGCCTCCTACTCTTCAAATTTCTCGGCTTGCCACTGTACACGGCCATGGGAATAACTGCAACTTCTGCTCTGCATTGACAGCAATGAGGCACAACCTGGAAAGACTGCTTGTGACTTCCAGCCCCTTCCAGTGCTGCCACAGCTATGCAGGGTCTGTGAGCACATGACTAACTCAGAGTCTGCAGGTGAAATCTGCCTCCTCTGTACTTCGGCGTGCCTGTTGTGGTCACACTTCCCTCTGAACTGCTGGATAAGTGCTCTGTTTCTTCTGCTCCTGCTGCCAACCTACCAGCTCCTCCCCCAGCTTTGTTCTACTACTCTTCCCTGCTGCATTCTTTATGCCCCTCAGGTGGGCTAATTAGGTTTAGGTGCAGGCCCCTGTGATTAATTGCCTGACCTTGGCTAGAGCCATTAGGCCCGATTGTATCCTACATGCCTCTTCAGCCCTCTTCTTCACAGTACCCGAGGGATTCTGGGACTTTTAGTTTAATATATTCCATTCCACAACTCTAGAATAGAAAAAGGCCACAAAAGGTGCAGGGCTTTGGGGGAAATTAAAAAGGGGTTCCTCCCAGTCATCCTGGAATGATTCTCCTCCCATGTGATCCTCCCACAGTACACCACCCCCAGGGTCAGGATCATAGAGCGCCTGCCGTCCACTGGCCACATGAGAAGGGTCCTAGACCAGGTTCTTGGGGGGAATCCCATTAGATTCTCCACAGAGCTAAAACCTAGTTGTCGACCTTTCAGAGTGGATACAATTCCATAGAACAGGATATTTGACCCATGTTCATTCTCAGTAGAGGGGCTCCCTACTCCTTTTAAAATTTTGAAAACTTGGGGTTTCACCCAAAGTAACCAAGGGTACTCCAGACATGGACCCCTTCCTTGCTCACTGTACCATGCTTGTAGACCCTCCTGAGTAGAAGAAATTCCATAGAACAGGGTATTTGACCCATGTTCATTCTCAGTCCTTTTCTACAAGGAATGTATGCCCGCCTAGCCATGTAATAATGCTTATGTTTACTTTCCCCTTGATTCCAAGTAAAAAAGTGACCTACCACATTTAGAAAATATATGCAAACTGGCACTACTAGTAGACTGGCACTGCCACACAAAGTACTAGTAGTGCCATTCTGCATATAGTTTCTCAATGTGGTATGTGGCCGTAGTGGTGTGCCACGTGTTGTGAGTGCAAGCAGGTAAGGTACGTTTTTTTTATGTAATGTGTGTGCATGTATGTATTGTGACAAATTCCAGGGTATTGCCACTGCTCCAATGGAGCTGAGGTGAGGCTGCTACCTGATAGTCCCCATGGGGGTGATACTCAGTGGGTGGATCTCATGGGGACAGAAACCCTCCCTGGGACTAGTGACAATTGCCTTGGGGAAATGTTGTAGTCAGCCCCTCCATTTCTGTCCCCTCTTTCCTCTCACTCCGCTCAGTCCCCTGTGGTTTCCCACACATCTATGTATCTATGCAGATTAGAGGACTTCATTCATACAGATCATACTGGGACGAGCAAGAGGGAGGCTTACCCAGGTGGAGTGCATACAATCACTGACAAGCAGATCAGGCAAGTAGGCAAAAGCCCACAGCTGAACCAACATACGCCTTACAGTCTACTAGAGGTAGCCCTGGCGATAAAAGACAAAGAAGGACTGTGTTCCTTATCAAGCCAGCCCTGGAGGAGCGAGGCACCACACACTGGTTTCGTGGCCAGATACCCAAGGTGAAGAGAATGAGATGCTGCTGTGGAGGGATGAGTGTCTGCAGTAGCTCCACGCAGCAGGGACCTGTCCGGTGATGGGGAAAGAGGAAACCAGACCAGCAAATCCAAAGCAAGGATAAGGCGCATAGCCACAGACACGAAACAGTCTACCACTGCAGAGCCGCAGAGGGAAGTACGCTGAATGGGAAGCAGTACAGAAACCCTGCTCTACTCCCAGGATAGACCGTGAACCACAACAACCTTTCTCAAAGGTAGGGAAAGGACGGAACAAGTTGGGGAGATCACGAGACAGTATAGAGGGGTCTGAGACCCATGTAAGAGAGAAAGAGGTGCAAGAAGTTAAAATAAGGGATTGAGGACCCATTACCAAAAGAAGAGTCATTTTCTATAAATCTAAGATCTATGGTCAAGTGCGGCAGGATAGTGAACCAGACTTGACGCTTCATTTGTGAGCTGGAGAAAGACAGGGGGAAGATACCTCCATACCGCCCAATACTTGGAAACTGTGTTTTGTGATAAGAAGGTTTACGGTCAATTCTGGCAGCATAGGCAACAATGCTTGATGCTACATTTGTGAGCTGGAGAAAGAATAGGGGAAGAGATTCCCATTTGAGATTTGGAAACGGTTATTGTGAAAGGAAGATCTACAGTCTAGTCTGGCAGGATAGGGCACCAGACTTCATGCTACATTTGTGAACTGGAGAAACGAATTGGGGAAAAGTTCTACACGGATACTTGGGAATGGTATTTTGTATAAATAAAGAACATTTAATATCAAAAACTTTAAAGTTAAAGAACCACTCATTGTGTTTTCTCATCAAGAACGGAACATTTGAAATCTGTATCCAGAACAAGAGAAGCCTCCTGGATAAAGAGAATGCCCAGTTTTTCCTTGTTTAGTCAAGAGTGTAAAGGGTGGAAATAGGTTTGGACACAGTGCAGTGGACATTTTACTGGACATCCTGAAAGAGTCCTTGGTATTTTTGTTGAGGTAGGGCAGGCAACCCCTCATGGAAATAGTGCAAGATAGTTTTTTTCTTTTCTTTTAGTTTTATATAAATAAAAGTCTTTGCCAACAAACTTGCCACCCGGGTCAGACTCGTACTTCTGCACCTTTAGAATATGTGTGTCAGTGTGTTTGTTTTCATGTATGGTGCATGTAAGGAGTTGTTCGAATGGTGCTTGAATGCATGGGTGGAAGTATTGTATGTGAGCACATGTGTGCCAGGCCCACCTGTAAATTGAATCAGCCTAACTAAATGTAGGGGTGTGAGCTGGCACACACACACACGCACGCTCAGATGCATCACATTCATCCACGCATTCATATATCATGCAACCAACTCCTTGCATGCGAGTATGCATAAAAACAAACTCACCAAAATACATGTGCACAGACATACACATTACATAGAAATAACACTTACCTTACCTGCTTGCACCCACAACATGCACCGCACTGGCTCAGAGGACCAAAAGGACCTCCGCTCCTCTCTGCAATGTGAACGTACTGACTGACTGACAGGAGAGGACTCCTCTCCCGTCAGCCAGTGTGTTTACGCTGTTAGCGCAATAATGAGGCAGAGATGCCAGACTTCCGATGACCTGCCGGCCTCTCATTACTTCGCACCACGTTTGTTGTAGAGCCCAGATAAAGGGATCTGCATAAAATCAAAACAAAATGCATAGTGGATGACTCTCCCCTGGCTCGGAAGCGGGCAGCACAGTACCTGATGTAAATAAAGCAAACAGGTCGACTGTGTTGCCTGCCACTATTGTATTTGAGTACAGGTATGAAGGAAATGGGATATGAGGAGAAACGCAAAGCTTCTCAGTGTTCTTTGGCTATTCACTAACCCAGGGGTGTTCCTAGATCTGGGAAAGATCCGAGACTACACTAATATCGGGACTGTCGGGACTCTGGGCTAGCTAGCCATTTGGTTGTAGCCCATCGACTACTATCTGGGGCTACAACCAAAAGATCTGGTGCTAACCCCTCTACATAGCTATGCCTCTGCCCATTGACTGTCCATGACCATGTAAATCCGTATGGATATTCCCAACCACTTACTGCCCCTCACCGTCCAAAACGCATCCTCTTGGAATTTCTTTGAGCTAGCTTTATCAAGCAGTATCATCAAACGTTGTTCTCAAAGTGTCTGACATTGTTATTTTTAATCACTCTCTGAGACGTAATGGCTTAAATGGAGTTGTAAATAGTCTACTGGTATAATGACACTGAGGGTGCCTCAAGCCACGTGATCTATGAGCAGTATAGGTGTCCTTCAGTGAAGTCTTGTTAAAAACAAAAATAGGAAACGTCAATAGCTTGTGTCTGGATATTAAATTGGAATTTGCCTGGTACTGGCATTATGCACCCATGTACTCGCACTTTTTTTTTCAGCTGCTACCATTAATGGGCAGTTATCACCACTATGTCAGTGCCAGGTAAATGCTTACCCGTGGCTACACAAAAGTCATAATTGTTGGCATTGCAATGATTGTTTTACCTGTGTCTGAATGCCCTTACCTGCTTAAAAGGGGTAGCACTTAGTAGCACGCAGAATCGGTCAGGACAGGGCTTATAATGACTTGTATATTTGACCCCCAGCCCTTCCCGTGCCTCATTCCCTTACCAGATACCCACTTGCTTTCCTCCTTCCTGTATCCACTAGTTGATAGTGTTGTTTGGTGTGTTACCCCTTGTTTCAAGGTTTTTAAAATTACCTCCAATGAGGGGCTCAAAACGTAGCCTGGACGTGAATGGGACGCACTATGCACGCTTTTATTTAATGGAGAAAATATTCTTTGGCAAAAAGTTCCATCTACGTTTGTGGTAAAACTATTGGGAAATAACTTAAAGTTTTGGGAGGTATTTCAACCCATGTTTGTGCTGTATTTACTGCACGCTGGATTTATTAAAATACCCTGCGAGTTAAATACTGCATTGTTCGTTATGAATATTATTGGTAAAAACAGAGCAAACGGGTATTGTATTTATTGGGTATTAATAATCTGCCTAAAAAGCAAATGGTGTTTCAAGGCGCAGCAAGACATATGCGGGCTGGAGGAACAGGTGACAACAAACAAAATGGTCTCTTGCCATGCCCACCATACACAGATTGAAGTGTGTAAGTGTACTCATCGTAACTCTAGCGGAAAATTCCTAACATGAACAGAGATTGGAAACTAAAATGCATGTCACTATTTTGCAGACCCCATTGCTGGGATAACCAGATGCAATATTAAACTGGCCATACATGAAAAATTATTACATACACTGTCACTAGATTCACGCCACAGGCTCTTATCTGTGGCTCGTCACCAATATAATGGAATGTGCTGCTTAATTGAATAATTCAATTTCAGTTCAGACTGCTTCAGTGCACTTTGAGAAACCAGACGGTGCATCACCCATTAGTCCCCGGGGATCTGTCATCCAGGTGGCCAGGACAGAGCCATCACTTTTGGATCCACTTCCCGTGAGTGGACCAGTGCGGGAGGATCACCTGGGTGAGTGTTCTTCGGGGAGTGGGACACTGGATGGTAAAACATGGTATCTCCTTCCCTGTAACACCCTTAACCCATCCTACCAGGAAGGATATTTATGGACTTTACCCCACCCCCTGTTTTGCAACAGAAACCCTTTCTCATGGACAGCCCGCTATGAGAGAAAACAGGCTAACACCCGAGCAGTATACCCGACATGTCCCAATACATTGGTCAGACAATTACTGACTATCACACACACTTGACTTCCATTAAGTTTCCCAACATGGAGTAAAGTCAGAGCATGACAGCACACACTGAGCGAGGCAAAGCATACAAGGAAACAGCAGTTTAGAGACGGCAGCTGAACGAGAGAGGAAAGACGGCAAAACAGAAGGGGAAATTCCCTTGACCTTTTCAACAAGAAAATGTTATTTTCCTGAAACCTTTGAGAATCGAAAGCATAAGACCAGGAAACCAGGGTGAAGAATCCTACATTGTGTGTCGTAGATACCCGGGGCCCTCCCACGTCAATAATCAAGGCAGGGAGAATCATAAGCCACCGTGGTACCGTCCTTGGCTCCAAGAACAAAGCGGCATCAGTGAAGTCAACACAGTCATTGAGTTAGGTAGACCGATACAAGACCCGCCCATGTTGAAGCCAAGGTTGCAAGCAGAAACATTGTACGGCAAGCGGTGGGATGAACATTTTTAAAACACGTGTGATAAGAAGAATAAAGTTGAATTGCTGTTGAGTGAATGAGCTTTAAACCCAAGGTACAATACCTTTGACAGAATGGTCCCGCACCGCGTGGGTGCTCAATCGAAGGTCTCTATAATGTATCCAGCTGAGGAGTAGCAAAAGTGAAAGACCACTCCTGTGAGGCAAAAAACCTTGGGGTCATCTTCGACTCCACACTTTCCTTCTCTCCTCACATCTCTGATGTCTCCAAGAAGTCGCACTACCAGCTGCACCTCCTCAGAGGTATTCTTCCTTTCCTGCCTTTCCCGCAGAAGCTCACCGTCTCCAGAGCTCTGGTTCTCTCTAGGCTGGACTATTGAAACAGCCTCTTCTAAATCTGCCTGCTTCACTCTCTGCCCTCTGCAGCTCATCCAGAACCAGACTGCAAGACTTGTCCTAGGCCTCAAGCCCAGGGTTCGTATCTCTCCAGGACTGAAATCTCTGCACTGGCTTCCAGTGGCTGCGAGGAGTTTGAAACCCTCTGCATTGTCCACAAGGCCTTCTGGGGCCAGGGGCCTCAATACCTTCAACTATCTCTTGAGGAGAACCATCTCCGGTTCCGGAAGCACCTCAAAACCTTTCTCTTTGCTTCTTCTTTTTCTCCTCTTCTCCCCTGCTGATTTCCTGGCTTATACCGAAACTGCACTAGTTTACCTGGCCACCCTCTAATCTCAGGCCCAGGTACCCCTCTCTGCCAGTCACACACCTGCACTGCTCTCCTGGATACCTTAGCACTTGGGGACTGTTCTCTGTATCCCTACAGTCCTACCACAAGCACTCGACACCTGATGCCTGCACTTACCCTTTTCCCTTGCACTTGCCACCTGCTGGTCGTACTTTATTCTTGTTATTTATTCTATTATCCCATGTATTGCACTGTCCCCTTCCCCCTTCCCCCTTCCCATGCACTTGCGTGATCTGAACAACACCTGGCCTAGTAAGATTGTTGTAGGTCTTCCCTCTGTTACCCTCCCTTGCCTCGTCGCGCCTTGAAACACTTGTGTATAGGCGCGTTATACATGCCACATCATATATCAAGAAGAGAACAAGTAATTGTAAATCGAAGTGGTCCTGCGACGGGTGAAGCAAAATCCTGACACAGTCGAAAGTCTTTGTATTTGATGAAGTGAGAAATTTGGTCCGAGCCTCGCAAAGGGAATTCAATTGAAGGTTTTGTGTTAAAGTGGGTCTGAGCCTGGCAGAGAGGAACCCGGGGTGAACAGTAGACCATCCAAGAAATGGTATATTTGGTCTGAGCCCGGAGGAGGGAGACCAATTGAAGATTTTGTATCAGAGTGGGTCTGAGCCTGGCAGAGGGGGACCCAGGGTGAACAGTAAATCACCCGAGAAGTTGTAGATGTAAAATCCTAAGAAGGAACTTTCATGTTTTTTTTTTGTGTTGCATCAGTTCCTCTGAAATAAGAGACTTTGAATGGTAAAGAGACGTTTGCACAAAAGGCCTAATGTTGCAGTTCTGAACTGCATCCTAGTACTAGAGAAGCCAAAGAGTGTGCTAAGCTTGTGTGTGCCGTCTTGCCCTGTGCTGAAAGCGTGGGGAAGGGAAGCCAACGGCTAGAATATCCTGACATATCTTATCTTGAACACTTTTCTTTTACATAACATTGTTTCCCTCACTATTTGTATTTAGAAGTAAGGATTGGCAACAGGTTTATTAGTATCGGCCCCCTTTATTTTGTCATGCCTTCCTTACAGCACAGAGGCCACACCAATGTTAGCTAAGAGCTTTAACAAATGCTTAAAAGCGACCCTGGATCTGTTTTTCAACTATTTGTGAAGGGTCTCCAATGGAATCACTTTCAAAACAATGACTTCTCCCACCTGTGGGAAAAGTGCTTTGTCTGTAAGTCCATTTTGGAGCAAATTCATTTGAGTTTCTATCCTATTTTCTCCACCTCGAGTCTTAAGACTAGTCCAGAACTTCATGATGTTCATCATATTTAAAATCCCCCAGAGTAGAATACATCAGACCCCCCTCACAGATCAGCCTATTTTACAATGGTGGCCAAGAAGGCAACCACTGTGCATATTCGGGTGCATACATCAGTATTTTTTTTTTAGATGTCGGCTCCCACAAACCACAGAGGAATTTTGTTGGCCCAAAAGAGTGCGGCACAACAAATGGGTTGTCGACTAAACTGAGCTTTTACTCCAAATTAGCTGGGTTCCCCCTACCGCTACCTGCTAAGCTAACTAGACAACTGCTGACCTGGGAAGTGGTTACAACGGGTGGGGGAAAGGGGCAGTTATGCAGATTAATCCCAATAACCACCTAAGAGGGATCCAGTCTCTAACATGCCCAAGGAATTCCCAAAGGATAACTGGCAAGGCCCAATTACTGTTCAGGAAGCATCTCCAGATTTGTATTCTCAGCAGGTAATCCACATACTGAAAGCCATCCTTGAACAGAGGTGTCGTTGGGGTCACCCAGTTAACCCTACAACAGAACTGCTCATTGGCCAAGATGTCCTCACACGCAGACCCTTTGACCAGTCTTTGCTTTCATTATTGGGTTGCCGCCTCAAAGACTCACTCTCCTCCCTCACCCTCAAAGCAGTGAGGTGGCCTGAAGCTCTACATGAGCATCAAACATTGCATAGCCTTGTGTGGGGACAGTCATGTAACACATGTAAGCCCTGATAGGGGAATTCTGGGCGGCAAAGAGACTCCCCCCTCATACAAGTGTGCAGCTCTGTCAAGCCATGCCAGTGTGAGCTGTGTGCTATACAGCACTCAATTGCACTGGTATATTTTATTTATTTTTTTATTTGCATTTTTAAAGCACTCACACAGCCCGGGGGCATCGAGGCACTGTTAGTATAGGTAGTTGCGTCTCAGATATTGCCTGCAAGTAGTCCACACACAGAACATAAGAGCGAATCATAACGTTTGAATAACAGACATAACTGCAAAATAACTTATTTTCCTGCAAGGCAACGTAAAACGTTCATGTGTTTTGCTTTCATTGAGGTTTAGCAACCGAGCCCACAACTGTAATACGTTGCTTGTGGATAATTAGCTGAGAACCAATTCACTTTAATTGCCAAATCTTTCATGTGAAGTGCTCCAATGGGAGCCAACAGAGTTACACAACACAAAACCAGTTCTCACATCAGCAATGACCAATTCACCAAGGCAGTCAAACATAGACCGCCCCTCCCCCACCCCGCCCAAAACAGAACTAATACAGGTAATATTACGGTACTAGTCATCTCTGCAAAAGCAATTGCTTTTTCTCATGCAAAGCATGTACTGTCTATCAAGTCTGCGGAAGATAGCTCAGTGGCAATGCGCTCCACTTTTAAGCAAGACTACAGAGCAACACAGGTTCGATCCCTGGGACCGCACTTAGAAACCTCTGGGTATGAGCACGTTATAAATAACGAATTATAATTATAAAGTAATGTTCACAGTATGGTCTACAAAATAAAAACAATCCAATCTATCTTGATGTTCGCAGCTATCCACACTAATGTCGCCCAAGGCCCTCTTTTTTCAGATCCTCCAAAGTGCACGGAGACCATGCACTTTGCAGCAGTGTGCAGTGCAAATCCCACTAACATTCCAATCCACAACACCTCAAGGCCATAACAATGGCAGTTGGGCACTACACACACCACATAAAACATATTGAATCCCCCCAAGAGCTCTATAAAGCCTGGAAGGGCCAAGGGCCATTCTGACTGCATAGTTGCACTATGTACACAACTCACTCACCAAAGCACCAACACTGATAATCCTGACTCACCCATGACTCATACACAGAAAGCATATTTTCGCAGGCAGTAAAAGGCAATCAGAGCCTTTCATGGAAGCTGCCTGTAGAGTTTAATGTTACCTGCCACCAGCGTCACCGCTCCGGCTTGACAGGCCAGATTTGTGCCCCCAGAAAAGCAGATCTCTCGCAAACAGCCTTCTGCTCTCAAAAGGGAAAAGGCATGAGGTTGGCATCATCTGACTGTCGTAATAGCATTCATTAGGGGCGACCCGGCCATGACTGCCTATTGATTTGGCATTCACACGCTCTGCAATCATTCCTTATTCATGAAGATGGAGGCCTTTCATCGCTCTGGCCATTAGATGTTCTTCATGGAGATGAGCTCACGCTTCTGTTAATGGGCTGCCCGCTACCTACACTGGTAAGCGATCGTCCAGCTTCCCTTCACAGTAAGCGATGCAAGGCGCAGACTGCCAGTCAGCCCGTCACAGGGAGGGAGAGCGCCCCTCGCGCTCTAAGGCATTGTGTTTAGCTCGATTTATCCCACAGGCAAAGGATTTGCAACCTGCGAGACTTTGACTCTGATGGTCCCTCATCATTGACTATATAGGATTGATAGTCCCTAACATTACCCATTCCATGCCTCCCAAAGAAGGGGGCCAAAGTTATAAGCGCCCACAAAGTGCTTTTCCTAAGGGTTGAGCAAATTAACCATAACTACAAGTGCTGTATTACAGAGCCTGCGTTAGAGGATCTGTACTTCTGGTTGAGTTGCAGAACCCATAGGAAGAGCACTGTGTAATGTATTACAGGGCATGCGGTAGCGGCCCTGTAGTTGTGGTTAACTTGCTCTACCGATAGGAAGAGCACTTTTAGGATGGCTTATAAGTTTGCCCCCCCTGAATGAATGAATTTTGCAAAAAAAGTATATGGTCCCATCAGATTGGTCCTGCAAAGTTTGGTGAGGTTTCGTCAAGAGGGGGCAAATTTACAGGGCAGGTCCCAAAATGTGTATTTTCTCCCATAGACAATGGGAAAAAAATGTGCTCACGTCTACAGCCTAAACCGCTGGACGGATTTTCATCAAATTTGCGGGAGGAGTGGTGGCTTAGTCCTGAAAGCGCGCTTTTGTAAATTTGGTGTAAATCTGTCCAGTCGTTTTTTATTTAAACAACCCAAAATAGGTAAATAAAAATAGCGATATCTCGGTTTGGTCTGCGGACGGGCCTCCGACTGGCCCATGGCCCTATGTGAGGTCCACGGACATTGCACCGGCCCCCTGATTGAATGGTGAAAATCAGTGAAGTGCATCATATTTTTGGAAACGTCCACCATGTTGGATTCGCGGACAAGTGCTGGTGTCCGCAAACATCACAGTAAAAACATATTAAAAAACACAACATTGCACTTGTCAAACAATCTCTGGGGAGTTCAGGGGTGATGAGGGTGTGATGGGGTATGGCCTTAAAACACTTAAAAACTGCGCTTTTCTTCTCCGATGTCCACGAACACTGCAGGACATTCCTGTGATGTCCGCGAACATCTTAGATGTTCAGGGGCATTTAAGCTGATTTGTGCATTACAGGGTGGTTGAAAAGCGGTTTTTGGATGATTTATAACTTTGGCGCGACTCAATGAAAATTCTGGAATTTCATCCTATACTTTATTCTGAATAGGTCGCGAAATGGTGGTGCTGTTTTCTCATGAGGGAACAAAATTAGAGGGGAGTGGGGGGGTTCAAAATATTGTAAAGGCTTAAAAATGTGTTGCCATTTGACAAATCTGCATAAATGTTTGCAAAAAAGATTTTAGATCTAGCTATAAAGGTTTTTGCAAAGTTTGGTGGGATTGTGTCAAGAGGGGTCTAAATTAGAGAGAGGGGTCTCAACATTTTTAGATGGTTTATAATTTTGTTGCAATTTATAACAAATGTGGACAAAGATTAGAGACCCAATCTTGAATGTGTGTGCAAAGTTTGAATGGATTTTGCCAATTGGGGGCTAATTTATATGACTATTGTATGCCCATAAAATTTGACACTTTTGAAAAATAAAACCTGCACGGATTTCCAGCAAAGTCTTGTAAGGAGTATTGGCAAGGACCTGAAAGCATGGTTTTGCAAATGTGTCTGTGTTTTATTTTTTTGACAAGTGTCATAATGTAGGTACAAACCATAGTGATATACCTTTGGTGACTGAGGTGTAGCCATGGGCAATGGCCAGATTGTCCAGGTCATGGCATAATCTGGCTACTGGCCATGACCATGAGGGATGACCAAGGGGATAAAGTGGCCATGTCAACCACAGACCGGCGATGTGGTAAAGTTTTTCAAAATTGGGATAGGTTTGAAAAGGAAAGAAAATGTGCTCTTGGTAATATGGTCATAGGGTTCGCTCTTCGCCTTCTGCAGGCTGTCATGGAAAGTGAAGAGGGGCTCTGTACAAAGCTCTGCCTTCCCTTTCCATGGTGGCCATCTTGAAAAAGGATTTTTCTTCCTACACCAGGACGCCATGTGCATCCCGGTGTAGGAAGAAAAATCCTTTTTTTTTTAGCACCCCGGATTACTGCTTTAGCAACCCGAGGGTGCTAATGGCCGTCATACCCCATTGCAGAGGCTGGAACGGGGGATAACAGTCCAGAGCCCTCGTTATCCACCCTCGCTCCCAGCTCGGGCTGATAACTTGGGTTGGCAGGCTGATATCCCCCGAGCAAGAAACTCTTTCGCACCAGTGAAGGCGAAACTAAGGAAACTCAACCTCAAATATATGCTGCTCTACCGATCGCGTCTCAAAGTGCTATACAAAGGAAAAGCAGTGTTTCTGGAGACTCCAGCGGCAGCAAACCTGTGGCTGGAACATAATAATCTGGCCGATGACGAAGAGCCCACGGCAAAAGCTGACGCAAGATGAAGGGACAACGAGCATCACACGAACTATCAGTGGATACTGCCCCAGAGTATAACCCAGAACAGCCAAGTCTGCCTAACGCTGCAACATTGTTGCAAGCAACTCCGGGCGGGAGCTCCGGGAATCACACATGCAACTTGCTACAACCCACCCCACCAGAACTTGTGCAGGCTGGATAACGGCACACCACCCTTGCCCGATGACCCGGAATGGTCCAGACGATGCGGGAGTCTGAGCGTTGCCAGTTAGAAGCAACTGCTAGAGGCAGTTTTCTGTTCAGTTTTGTTTCATCATTCATTGGAATGAAAGTTAATACAGTTATCAAGTCTCCAAATGACAATGCAAAGATCCTTGGGGGGTTAGAGGAGGAGGCGGGCATGCAGGGGCCGCACTACGGACGACGGGGCACCCATCCCGCCCAGAAGCCGTGATGAAAACTAATGTCATGGGGCCAAAAGGAACCCAGAAACCTCCCCCCGAAACATCATGGCGGTGAGAATCAATGTGATGACGTGGAATGTGCGAGGACTGGGCACCTACCTCCGCAGAAACAGAATCAAGTCACAGGAAGAAGGTTGGAATAGCCCTGCTACAAGAGACCCACTGCACAGAGGAGTCTGTGGCCAAACTGCGAGAACACTGGGGCAGACAAGGGTTCGGAGCCACCTACTTCACGTACGCAAGGGGGGTGTTCACTTGGATCAATCCCCACCTCCCCTTCCGACTAACCAAGTCAGAAAAAGATCCGGAGGGCAGGTCTATGATACTATAGGGCCATATTGAACAAACACAGGTATGCATTGTGAATTCGCATTTCCCCAACAACAATATCCCAGCCCACCTGAACTCAATGTATGCCAAAATTGCACAGTACAGGAATGTTTTTTTTATTTGGGGTGGAGACTTTAACTGCGTGAACAACCCAGAATTAGACAGGTTCACACCCCCCACAAGCAGCCCAACGGCGGCCACAACTGCGCTGAACTCCATGATCGAACACCTGGAATTGGCAGACACCTGGTGAGAACTACACCCAGGGGAAAGAGGATATTCCTATTTCTCATCCCCACCTGGTCTCTACACCAGACTAGACTATGTCTTTGTTGGAAAGGAACACACATCCCAAATAGAAAAGGTGCAATACCTAGGGAGAACCATCTCAGACCACTCACCCCTACTGGTGGAATGGAGTAACACTGGCCCCAGACCCCCCCATTCCTATGTGGAGAATGCCCATTGAAGCCCTGAAAGACCAAGCATTCAGGGATGAACTCCAAGACTCCATAGAAAATTACATAGAGATAAACATGGGAAGTGTAAACAATGCGAGCACGGTATGGGATGTTCTGAAGGTGGTAATGCGAGGAGAGATCATAGCAAAAGCGGGAGGAATCAGGAGGCTATTACAGTCGGAATTGGAGAACCGGGAGAAGGAAATTGAGAGGCTAGAGACCACCCCCTCACCCCCCGGACAGCCAACAGGGGGAAGATACCCTCAGAACGCTCAGAGAGGAATGCAAGGAGGCTTGGGGCAGACTTGCTAAATTCGACTACACCACCAGAACTACCAGGGCACACGCCAAAGCGGATAGACCCAGTCGCCTACTGGCCTGACTTTGCAAGAAAGAACACCCCAAACACTTAACCACTGCACTAAAAGATGAGAACGGCAACCTGCACCAGACACAACAGAGCATCAACGACACCTTTAAGCTCTACTACGCCCAGCTATACTCCCATGAAGATCAGATTCCCCTAGAAGAGATCACAAACACTCTAGACGAAATAGGGCTACCCAGACTATCCCCCACACAAACTGAAGCTCTAGAAGCAGACATAACCACAGAAGACATAACAGAGGCAATCAAATCCCTAGCCACCTGTAAGGCACCTGGCAGTGACGGGCTGCCCTCAGAATTCCTATGAATCATCCCTGACACCCATACTACACAAGGTCTCTCAGGAGGCTCTAGAGCAAGGAGTCCTGCCCGACAGCATGAGAGAAAGCCTTGTGGTCCCAATACTCAAACCCAACAAACCCACAGACGAGTGCGGCTCATATCGCCCCCTCGCAATGCTCAATTACGACATCAAAATTCTTACCACAATACTGGCCAGGCGGCTTTCTAGAAATAGTGAACACTGATCAAAATGGCTTCGTACCGGGCCGCAACACCACTCTGAACCTACGCAGACTTCAGCATTTTATAGACCAGACCAACCAGAAAGAAGGCTTGTATGCATTATTGTCCTTAGATGCCATTAAGACTTTCGACTCCATTTATTGGGAATGGCCGATAGCGGTCCTTAAACGCTTTGGACGAAGGTTCATTAGATGGGTGAAAGTGCTTTACACTAAACCAAGAGCGCAGGTGAAGTCTGGGAGGTGCGTCTCTGCAGTATGGGACCTAGGAAGGGGAACCAGGCAGGGCTGCCCGTTATCCCCCATGCTCTACATATTGAGATTAGAACCCATCGCCATCTTTTTCAGGAAGCAATTTTTTGATGTGGGCATACGGGTGGGAGGGTTGGACCACGTAATTCCCCTATAAGCGGACAATGTCCTCTTATATGTCATGGACCCGCACCTGAATGTACCAACTATGCTAGAAGTCCTAGACAACTACTCTAAGGTCTCTGGAATGCAGTTCAGCAGGCAAAAGTCCTGCTTGCTCCCCCTGGCAGACCTGAGGGGCAAGAACGAAGAAGACCTCCCTTCAGTGGGAATACAATGGCAAACAACCTCATTTCGGTACCTCTGGATTAATATCATGCATACTCTTGCACTAATGCACGAGCACAACAATAAGGCAGTGCTTCCCACCCTGCGCAAATCGATGGGCTTGTGGTCTAAGCTTCCCCCATCCATGATGGGCAGGGCATCAATTATTAAAATGATTGTCTTTCCTAGATTCCTCTACGGGTTTCAAAACGTGCACTACTACATTAACACCCCCTTCCTTTGCCTGCTTGATACACTGCTCCGAGAATTCCTACGGGGGAAAAACAGACACAGACTGGCACTCTCCACACTGGTCCTACCATATAGACAAGGTGGAATACAGCTCCCAAACCTAGAAAAATATTACCTAGCTGCACAACTTAACTTCATAACTAAGTGGTTAGCGGACAAACCCACGTCCGAGACCACTCTACTGCACCACATGATTTCCCCAATACAACTAAAGGAACTCGTCTGGGCGCCCCGGCATCTCCTGAGGGAGGAGACTTTACTGGTCACTCTGGGAAGGAAAATATGCCACAGGTCCAAGACACTCTTACAGGCGAAACACCCATACTCCCCGGAAATTCCAATGATCACAGACTTATGCAAAACCAGCGCCGATCTGAAGAATATTAGACTCTGGGAAAGGGGCAGAGTTTACACCTGGGGGGACCTATATGATGAGGGCACTTTCCGAGAGTTTGCCTCGCTACAAGAAGAGGATGGCATACCTAGCGGGCAGTTCTTATGGTACCAAAGAATCTGCAGGATAGCACGGGCTAAGTGGGAAACCTGGCCTGAGGAACCAGAAGCAGACCCCTTTGTGACACTACTATACAACCTTGGGGAGGGATGGAAACCAGTATCCCAAATATACAGCCAATTAAGTGACATTCTGAATCCTCGCAGTGCCATACTGAGATCCAGGTGGGAGGAAGACCTAGGGGCAGCGATGACCGACAAAGAATGGGACAGGGCACTTACTTACCCCAAAGTAGCCAGGAATTCCAGGTTCCGCCTCTTGCAGCTGAACGTACTACACTGCACGTACTTAACCCCACACAAAATAGCAAAGTTCAACAAGCAGACACTACCCAGCTGCATCTGGTGCAATACCGACGAAGCAGATCTTTTTCACATGCTATGGAAATGCACAAAGGTGCAGAGCCTCTGGGCAGGGGAAGAGCAGGCCTGCAAAAGGGCAGGTATGTCTCAATATGAATGGTCCCCCAGTGAATGCCTACTAGGAATCTACCCCAGGCTAGCCAAATCCAAACACACAATGAAACTCATGGACATAGTGTGCGTGCTAACTAAGAGAACGATTGCAATGGCTTGGAAACGACCCGCCGGCCCGCAATACAACACATGGTACAGAGAACTGGAATGCTGGATGGGTGCGGAAACTAAAGCTTGGGAAGACAGTGTTGCCAGATCTGCAGATGGCACAAGTGAGGCACTAGAGGCATGGAAAGAACTGACATGGAGCATGTTCCACCCCTCAGATGATAAGCCCCCATGAGCGCCTCCGCCCAAATGACACAGCGACCCGACACCTGCGATGACACCGAAGATGGAACACCCCTGGAGCCCGGCCGGGGCCCCCCTCTCCCCTGTGCCTCCCGGACCCCCCCCCCAAACTGGAACTGCTTACACCGGTCCATATTGTCAACAAATGGAGACAGTTAATGTTGTTTATGTTCTTTTTGTGTTCTTTCTCCCTTTCTCTATTCCTTTTCTGTCTTTTATGTGTAAGTTACCTGATCTGTTGTGTAACACCCACAGACCAAACGTTGATAAAATGCTGAACAAGGAATACTAATGATGTAACTACGACAAAATGCCAATAAAGACATTTTAAAATAAATAGTCCATCAACATGTTAAACTTCCAACCAACAAGTGCCACTTCAGAATGTTCTACAAATCTTTTGCATCTACATTTCCCATACTTACACCAGAAAATTGTACAGAGGGCATTGTGCAGTGACAGAAGTGCATAAATAAAAGGGGCACAGTGGATGGACAAGTGCTCATGGGAGCCCAGGAGGGAAGTGCCAAATGATTCCAAGGTGCGAGGCGACTAGCTAACTGCTGGGGCAGAGGCGTCACAAGGGTGGGAAACATCTTAACTGTAAGGTCTTTTTAACAATATTTATTCTGTCAACTGAATATCTTTTCATAAGTGAAAATGTTTCATAATGTTACATCACTGTATAGAAGTTATTAATAATTCTTCTTTTAATATATATTAGTACCCGGTGAGGGACAATCAGATTGTTACAATCAATATACAGTCAATCTGATTGGCCCCCGCAGGGCTTTACCCGAATGGGAATCCCTCGCCCAGTATTCCTTTCCTTTGTTCCCGGTGGGGGGTGTGGCAGCCCATCAGCCAATGAGGAGGCTCGAAATGGGGTAATACCCGCTCCGAGCCACCACACGGCTGGAGGCTGCCATCCTCTCCCGCAAGGGATTCAGGTAATTGTTTTCCATCTCCTCCCTCCTCCCCCACTCCCCCGTCCAAACAATCGCCTTCCCACCCTCCCAACCCCACTTAACTTCTTTTCTGGTCCTTTTTGGGGAGTGAACGTGCTGGGAACACTTCTGTCCCTGGCGCGTTAAAGTCCTTTCTCCCTTTCAATGACGCCATGTGTGGATCGGGAGTGGACGAGCCGGGGACATCAGTTCATGCATTCCTGTGTAGCACTTCGGGGTGTAGCCACGGACAGAATTTTAGCCACAGGCAGAATGTATGTATCAAACCTATCCCGATTTTGAAAAACTTTACCACATAGCCAGTCTCTGGTGGCCACGCCCACTTTAATCCCATTGCCAGTCCCTCGTGGTCATGGCCAGTAGCCAGATTATCCGCATCATGGCCTGGTCACTGCCCATGGCTACAGGCCATGACTCGTACAATCTGGCCACTGCCCATGCCTATCGGCTATACCTCAGTCACCAATGGTATATCACTATTTTTTGTACTTATATTATAACACTTTTCCAAAAATAAAACACGGACACATTTGCAAAACCATGCTTTCACGTCCTTGCCGAAGCTCCTTGCACAGCGTTCCTGCAAATCCATCCATGTTTTATTTTTTAAAAAGTGTCTAAATGTATGTACATAAAATAGTCATATAACTTTGCTCCCCGTTGACAAAATCCATTCAGACTTTGCAGAAAATTCAAGGTTCAGTCTACAATCTTTCTAAAATCTTTTGTGCACATTTGTCAAATGGCAACAAAGTTATAACCCATCTAAAAATATTGAACCCCCTCCCCTCCAATTTTGCCCACTCTTCACAAAACCCACCAAACTTTCCAAAAGCATTCAGACCTGGTTCTTAAATCTTTTTGCAAACGTTTGTGAAGATTTTTTGAAATGGCACCAAATGTATAAGCATTTCAAATATTTTGTGACCCCCCCCTGCAATTGTGTTCCCTCTTGGCAAAACAGCAGCAAACTTTGTACAACCATTCAAGGTTGTGTCTATAATAATATCTCAGAATTCCATACAGTTTCATTGAGTGGCGCCAAATTAATATGGCCGCCCTGCATGAAACCTCACCATACTTTGCAGAATCAATCCGGTGGGGCCATATAATTTTCTTGCTAAGTTTTGTGAGGATTATTCCAGGGGAAGGGGTTATAAGCCACCCAGAAAGTACTCTTCTTTTGGGTAGAGCAACTTAACCATAACTACACAGCCGCTACCCCAGGCCATGTAATATGGTTCCTAGGTGGCACTGTGGCATGCGTCATCAAATGGATTATTCTACTTTCAAATTTCTGATGAAAGGTTTTTGTTACAGCCTTTTTAAACCCACTATGATTTTGCTGGCGTTTGCTGAAAGTGCCCTTATGCTCCAACCACAATACTCTCCGACTCTACTGATGATCTCTAATATGGGTGAAACCAGGTATGCAGTGGCCTGGCCACCTTGAAAAATGTCTGTTTTGGTTTGATTATGCGATGTATAAAATTGCACTGCCCTGTAAGACCAAGGCAATTTTCTGGAGCAAAGGATTTGCATTTGGTCTAAGTTGCATTGGATGCGTAGCCAGAATTGCAAGTGGTGCCTAAAGCGGATGTAGTTGAGCCCACCACAGTGACATTAACATCTGTAACTGCTCACACAGTGCTGCTGAGTGGGCATTTACTGATTTTGGAGTGGCCCTGCCTGCTTAGGCCCTACCTTGTCTGTGCACCTCATTTGAGTATCCACAGTGCTTTGCTGATGTAGCTCAGAACTGAAGGTGAACTTCCAGTGAAAGTTACTAGGTGGTGTTGCGGCATGCATGACGTTGCTCAAATGGACTATTCTACTTTCACATTTCAGGTTAAATATTTGTTTCAAGCCTTTTTAAACCCACCATAACTTTGCTGCTGGTGTTTTCTAAACATATCCCAGTGCTCCAACCACAACACTGAGACTGCTACACCGATAATCCCCAATAAGAGCAAAGCTAGGTAT
This sequence comes from Ambystoma mexicanum, assembly GCF_040938575.1. NCBI lineage: Eukaryota > Metazoa > Chordata > Amphibia > Caudata > Ambystomatidae > Ambystoma > Ambystoma mexicanum. The sequence goes on from NC_090929.1 coordinate 148,007,328, forward strand.
GTAATAGTCTGCAGGTTTAGGAAATGCCTGCCTTGAGTTGATTAAGCTATATATAAAATAGAATTAAAAGGTAACGCTATAAAGACAACCTTATTATTTAAATACTAAAAATAACATTTAATTTGGTAACAGAGTTTGCCCATTTACTTTACTCACTATTAAACTAGTGTATTTTTCTTCATCGCCATCATTTCAAAAAACAATGTTATTATGAATATGTATTAATAGCCTTATAGACCTTGTGAGTGGTCATTATAACGAAGGATAATGGCCCTTCCCCATCTTCTAGCCTGAGGTAAACTTGTGGCAGGGCATTATCCTGTAACAATGAACCTCCCTCTCGGTCTATAAGGCAGTGGTCTTCAAACGTTTTGCCCCCTTGCCCTCCCTAAGAAAAACTCTCCGGCCCTGGCCCCCCCCCCCTATACACATGGACTCCAAAATTGTACTCGGTTGTGAACGGTTATCGCGCGCTGGAGTAGAATGGTGCCCCTAACGAAGGAGTGAATGCCAAACGCCACGTTGTTTCAAAATCATTGCTTGCAATGATTCAAATCAGATTAGAGGACAAATATTTGTGAACAAAGCATTCCGATTATTTTGCTAGAATACAGAGGACTCGACTAAAAATAGTGTTGGATATTTATTTCACACAAACGAAAACACCCAATATTGCTGTCCTGTAGTAACATTTGCTATGCAAGTGCTGTAACAATTTGTTTCTCAAGTACAACAACGTACTGTCAATGCTGTCACTTGCAAGTTGGACAGTGACATACTGGAGAACTAGTGTGAAGGGTGGGCCTGCCTTTCACCAGCCAGCCTGTCAATATTGGGTTCAATTTTTGCAATAGCCAACCGCAGGCTTTCTTCCACCTCCAGCTTTGACCGATATTTTGTCTTTAGGGCTGCAAGTGCAGTTGGGAATAGCATTGCAGCTCAGAGCAATACATGAAAAGGTCCCTGTGTATAGCGTAGGCTTGTGCCATCGACATATTCAAAATTAAATGGCTGTAACATACAGCACGTAACCAAGGCAGAGGCGGGGGTAACACAGGCAGAGGCGAGAGCAGAGCAGTTTCAGCCCCCCACTTGCCTCCATGGGCGTAATTTTAGGGGGGACAGGGGTGTTTCCCCCTCCCCAACCTTTGGACACCATTGTATCCCCATTCATTTAGCTGGGGAAACTTTTCATCAGATGTCATGTCCCCCCCAACATTTTCAGCAAAGGTACTCCAGAGGCGAGAGCAGAGCAGTTTCAGTCCCCCGCGTGCCTCCATGGGAGTAATTTTAGGGGGCACAGAGGTGTTTGTCCCCCATAACTTTCATGGCACACCATTTTATCCCCATTCATTTAGCTGGGGAAACTCCACCCCCCCCCCCCCAACATTTTCAGCAAAGTTACTCCACTGCTTGCCTCCTCTCCTCCATGCCGCCTAATGTGCAGATTTCTGGAGCCTAGCAATCTGCCATGGGGGAGCTGCGTTATTAATGCAGCACCAGTCCCTCATGCGCCCCTCTCCCTCTGCAACCCCCACATTAGGGGGCATGGAGGAGAGGTGGTGAGCGGGGGACCGAAACTGCTCTGCCGGTGTTGTTTACAACGCAGCTCCTCCATGGCAGATTGCTGGGCTCCGACACCGGCAGAGCAGTTTCGGTCCCCCGCTCACCTCCTCTCCTCCATGCCCCCTAATGTGGGGGACGCAGGGGGGACCGGTGCTGCATTAATAACGCGGCTCCCCCATGGCAGATTGCCACGGGGGAGCCGCGTTAAAAATAAAGGGGTGATTTACCCCTCACACGCGTCGGCGGCAGCAGCACAGAACACAGGAAACTGCAACGCAGCCTGGACGCGTGAGCCAAATGCAGGAAAGCGCGCGTCCAGGCTGCGTTTATTTCCTGTTACATGGCCACACCCCCACCACATTGCACTGGCTGCGCATGTGGATGGGAGCCAGTGGCTCCCCATTGCACATGCTCAGTTCAGTGCAGCAGGAAAAAATAAATAAAGCGCTGCGCTTTTTCTTCTTCTGGAAGGCATCACGCACCCCCCCAGGCATGTTGACGCACCCCCCAGATTGTTGAAGACCTCTGCTATAAGGCTATATTAAGATTTATTGAAGTCTGCTGCATCTTTATACAATATGTAAATAATGTCACATTGTGGTCTGATGGTGACATCACTATTCACCTTTACTAACCTGTTGTGAGCTGTGATGTCACAATACTGCTGCCATAACTAGCACATGCCGAAATTCCAGCTGCATCAAAGGCAAAGCTGACTTTCCAGATTCCATTCTTCTAAACTCACATCTATGGTAGAAGGCTTGCTCAGTGCGCTGCTGCCGTTCAGTACAGCAGAGGGAAAATCCACATGTTTCCACTAATATAAAACCATGGAAACCCTCTTCTAAGTGCTTTTTTAATGAACTGCTTGAAATGTTTATTTGCACCACATTAGAACGTGCATAATTGCAGTGTCCCCCCCCCACCCAAATGGATTACATATTCCAAGTCTTCCATCAGCATAAGAGACAAAGGGGGTCATTACGAGTTTTGAGGCAGCCATGGTGCTAGTAGCACCATGGCTGCCTCCAAACCAGTGTCTGGGTTCGTGGTGTCGGAATGGGGATTTACCGGGTTATTCCGACCTTTGCGGACCCGGTTAGTCCCCATTCTGAAAACCATTCCGCATTCCCATTCGAGCCCCCATATGGCTCAATGGGAATGGGGAAGGAGACAATAACAGGCCCGAAAATAGCGGGCCCGTAATTAGCTCCCTGGTCCCTTAGCGGCTCCACCCAAGGGCAGCTGGTAAAACCAGCCGGCCTTAGTCGGACCCGCTAAAGGACCTCGGAATGCGGCGGTAGGGGGTTAACGGCACCGGCATCCTTACCGGTGACGTTAACCCCTTACCGCCGCACTTGGAATAAGGCCGAAAGTGTTGAAGGGTATGACGTTGAGACCCGGTATAATATCAAAGAATAAATTATCCTCCACCACACCGAAATACCCTCAATCATACATAAAAAGGTATTGTATGTCAAAAGAAATCAACCTTCACCCTCCTTCTTGTCAGCAGGCATGGACCTCTTTGGTGACTTTCAATATCTCTATAACATATAGTAGGGGCTTCTTTAACCTTAGTATATACTCAAATGTGACCCTAGAACTCAATAGCATAACAAAATATGGGGGCCATCTGTGAACCATACCGAGGGCCCACCCCCCCAACTCAGCAACAAATCACGGGTCGCGCCACACTCTGGGCCGGCCTAGATTACCACGCTTGTGCAATACACCCGAACGTGCTGCTGTAGGGGTATGCTGCAGACTGCACTAGGAGAAAGATCTAGATATGTGTTTTAATGCATTATGCAGCACACTTTGAGAATAATTGGCTAACAGGTCAGAACGTTTGCAATTGTTTTGTAGGGTAACACCCACCTAAAAATCCAATACATGCAAGTCACCAACAGTGCACAGGAACATTAATGCTTTAATTAATATAATGCATTGCTATTAAAAATGCCATGCCACAATGAAAACATGTCCAAATGGCTGCACAATGTAGACCAGTCTAGACACGTAATAACATATTACAGTAAAGCATGCCAGGCCACATTTAGAGAAACCTAGACTGGTTGCACCAAAATGCCAGTCGAAGCAATAACACTTATCATGGTTATTTTATCACAGATGCCCAGTAAGAAACGCCTAGACTGGTGGCACGCAAATGTCAGTCTAGCCAGGCAATTACACTTAGCAGGACTGCTTTATCAGATATGCACAGTTAAAAAAAAGTCAAGCCAAACTAAGAACTCACTAGACTGGCTGCACCAAAATGCCTCTCTAGCCACTAATAGCACATAGCAAGCCTGCTTAGCCTGGACATGGATGACCATTATGATTTATTACACAATGCCCATCCCACCCCATCCTCGCAACCCCCCACACATCCCTTCCCCCTCCCATACCCTGCCACAACCCTCAAAATCAGCTTTTCTGCCCAGAATTACCTCCACGTCCCCTTTCCTCGTCCCAGTGCTTACATATGTGATGAGGAAGAGTGCGTCTAGGAATAATGAAGATTACAGGTAACTACAACGGGCATTACCTCCATGTCCCTCTGCCTCATTCCAGTACTTGTGTAAGAGTCAAAGTGCCTCATATACAAGTGCTGGCACAAGGATGAATATGGCTATGAGGAATGAAGATCACCAATAAGTAACCACGGGATTAAACACAAGTACTGTCGCAACACCATTGGGCTGGCTGGGCTTCAGTCCTCCCACCTACCCCCTCTTGACATTTTGAGCTATGTTGACTCGACCTGGCTGATCTACTGAAGAGAACAGGACACAGATGTTAAACAGCACCTGGGTTTCGTTGTTAACAAAGGCCCAGCAATTACTAACGTAAAGCATTTCACTGTTAGTACCTGCTTTCAAATGCATAATTCTTTAGGCAATTGAAATCCTCATGTGGGTTTACTACTTGCATGCCAGGGAAGTGATTGGAAGGGTATAGAGGGGACGGGACACTGCTTATTCTCACATCAGTCCAACCGTGGGTGCTTTCAGACTTAAAGGAGAGAGTTAACTGCTTGTAACATTGAAGCTGCAATAGAATAGCCTCATTATAATGCATAAAGAAGTTAGATGCCCCACACAAAAAGGTTTGCCTCTCCCTCTCCGCCTGTGTAGGTTGCACCTCTCCAAACATTTGAAGGGTTAGCACCCCCTGAAATGTAGGTTTCATTGCGCCCCTGAACACAAGCACACACACCAATCAACATACACACGCACACCCAGCCACCCATACATTTACGTGTGTACCGTTTCACCATACAGGCACACCCAGGCAGCCACCCATACATTTAATTGTGCATCTTTTCACTATACACTCACACCGGCAGCAACCTATACATTTAAGTGTGCACCCTTTCACCATACACTCAGATAGGCAGCCACCTATACATTTAAGCATGCACCCCTTTGCCATAAAAGCACACCCAGGCAGCCACTCATACATTTAAGTGTGTACCCTTTCCCCATACAGTCGACAGGCACACCCAGCCACCTATGCATGCAATTGTGCACCCTTTCACCATACACTGACACAGGCAGCCAACTATAAATTTAAGTGTGCACCCTTTCACCATACACTGACACAGGCAGCCAACTATACATTTAAGTGTGTACCCTTTCACCATACACTCACATGTGCACATGTCATGGGGTTGAGGGGAGCCCTATAACTTCAAAAAGATTTTTTTTTTTTTAAGTCACTCCGACTTCATAAAGAAATTATTTCAGGTAAGGACCACACCATAATAGAAATCATTTCTTTATGAAGGCAGAGTGACTTAAAAAAATAAACTATTACTTTTTGAGGTCATAGAGCTCCCCCACCCCCTGACATTGAGGCCTCCAGCCTAGAGGTTTCCATGTCATGGGATGGGGGAGCCCTCAGACTTCAAACAGAAATAGTCACTTTCCCTTAATAAAGAAATAATTTCTGTTACGCTGTAACCGAAATAATTTCTTCATCAAGACAGCGCGACTAAAAAAAATATATACATATATTTTTTTTAAGTCCAAGGGAGCCCCCTCCCAGGACATGTGGTGGTGGGGCCCCCCACACTGCAGGTAGTGCGGGGGCCTCGTTACGCCAGTGCTAGAACGATCATACTATTTTTGCTTTAAAATGGCTCCAGTTACAGTACTTCAGGCTACGGTAAGTAGAGGTTTGCAAAATTCACCAACACTCCCGTGAGGGCAGCGGTCACTTTCTGCATCCAGGCTACTGACAGAAGCCAGACCGTCTATTAATACTCACTGAGTTAGGCTACAACAACACTAATTGCCACTGCTTGCTCACAAACATTTTAGGGTGGTCTGTCTCACCAGTGCTGCCCTTCTGGAGTCTGGATCTGCCAAAACTAAATGTACCACAAGACGAAAGGTTGCAATGTATAATGTGTATGGGTACATTTAGAGACCACTGAGGTTGTGTTTCTATAATAACGGGGGAGTGTCTGTTCTCAGCACCTTGCTACTACAAAGACCAGAATTCCCCGCACTGATGGGCGATGAAATAATCATGAACACCTGGGACCGTCTTCTTGAAGAGAGCATGACGTTTGAAAGCGCTTGAAGGAGAACACCACCTGAGTTGCCAGGTATACGGAGAACGGGAGTCATCTTGTGTAACATGCTGAAGTGAAGAGGTTTAGCCTCCATTATTAAAGTCTTCAAATAATGTGAGAGTTGGTAGATATTTCTGATGTTATCGTTGGATGCTCCTTTATGGAGATCCGAAAGCACAGTGGCAGAACTGCCATAACTTCACATCATTATGGAGAAGTCTTCTGTTTCCCAGACTTCATCGCTTTATTGTATTCTATCCTATCCTGAATGGTTGATGGTTATTTTCTGCCAAGTTATGAAATTGAGTCAATCTTTCCTTCCCTAGAACTGTGCTATGAGGGCTCCATGTTGAGGCTCAGGCTCGTGGACTTGCCTGCAGTCCGGACATCTCTGAGAGCACATGACTGCAAGTTCTGAGATCCACTTGACCCCTACGGGCCAGATTACAGAGACGTTGCACTGCTGCAAGTGATAGGCTGCATGGTATTATCACTAGGGCAAAGTGTGCCCTATTTTAAAAAACACTGGGCCATATCAGAAAAACATTGCATCATGACAAGCACAGCTTGGCATGGTATACGCACCAGGGCGAAAATTGCCCTAGTGCAAAAAAGAAACATGTTAACTGAATTTTTGCACCAGGGCAAAGTTTGTTGTAGTGCTAATATGGCATGTTATTAGCACTAGGGCAACATTTGCCCTGGTGCAAAAATGCATGAAAATATTCTCCATTTTGCACTAGGGCAATTTTTCACCCTGTTGCCTATACCATGCCAAATTGCACTTGTGATGACGCAATACTTTTGTAATATGTTTTAGTGTTTTGTAAATATAGGGGAACTTTTGCCCTAGTGCTAATACTGTGCAACTTTGCACTTTCACTAGTGCAACGTTTCTGTAATCTGGCCACTGGAGTGTACAGGGATACACGTTTAATGGCTCTAAACACGAGCTGATGTTTTGGAGCCATTATGCCTTTTATTGACCAGCATACAGCATTTACAAATAAACCATTATTTGTATGTTATGTGGTATTTATACAGCGCCGAACTGCCATTTTTATGGCCTTAATGTGCTTTAGATTGCCCAGGAGTAAAGTATACCGTAGTCGCAGCATACAAGACAAATATTACATTTCATACCAGGCGTAGGACAGTGGGCCTCATCACATGGCTGGCATTGTGGGAAAATAGTGGTAATTCTATTACTGTCACTTTTCCACCAAATTACCATACTGCGGCACTATGGGTTTGGTGGTAAGGTGGACGCTTAAAAAAAAGCTGGAGTTGAAATTCCCACTTTACCACCCACACTAAGGATTTACCATGTGGCATTACCCACAGATAAGGGGATATATAGTCCCTTACCACCACTCCTGATCCTGTGGTAGTGCAATGGGACTGAGTGGTGGTAACAGTAACTGAGTATGGTGATAATTCAATGGGTTCCAACTCATGATGAGGCCCAATGCATTTGCTAGGTCAATGGTAATGGGGTTGCTGCTCAGTGGAGCGAGCTTGAGGCGCGCCCCGGCCACCTGATATGGGGATGGTGTACTGACAAATGGCGCAAGCAGCATATACCTATTATCCAAACATTTAATGACTGCCGTTTGCAGTTGAGGGCACTCCAATGCTCTGCCCTTTCCCACTTATATAAGGGCAGAGTGACAAATGCAATGCTAAACTGAAAAGACTGCAGAACAGCAATAAAGGAAGAGACTCGTGCCAAAGTAGATGGCAATGTCTTACTCCAATGGACATTAATAATGTTCTTGCAGAAGGGAACCATCTAAAGAAAAATGGAGTCGCAACATATTGAATGAATTGCTTAGTACGGGCAGGTATTTCCTAAACAAATTAATCGGTATCCTGATGTGCTGGTAGGAATCATTTTTTTGTCCTTTGCGCCACATCCGATGTTGAAATATTGTACAGCCCTTAACTTTGTAGCAAGCATAGCCTTTTAAAACATATGACATCAAGGCTGTTGATTTGTCTGTGAGGTGAGTAGCCGGGTGGGCAGAGCAAAGAGGCAACTCCTAATCTGTCCCCAATGGCAGATAAGAGTCCAGACAAGTTCTAGATTTTAATTGCAAGCAGTTGTGAAGGAAGGAAGGAAGGAAGGAAGGAAGGAAGGAAGGAAGGAAGGAAGGAAGGAAGGAAGGAAGGAAGGAAGGAAGGAAGGAAGGAAGGAAGGAAGGAAGGAAGGAAGGAAGGAAGGAAGGAAGGAAGGAAGGAAGGAAGGAAGGAAGGAAGGAAGGAAGGAAGGAAGGAAGGAAGGAAGGAAGGAAGGAAGGAAGGAAGGAAGGAAGGAAGGAAGGAAGGAAGGAAGGAAGGAAGGAAGGAAGGAAGGAAGGAAGGAAGGAAGGAAGGAAGGAAGGAAGGAAGGAAGGAAGGAAGGAAGGAAGGAAGGAAGGAAGGAAGGAAGGAAGGAAGGAAGGAAGGAAGGAAGGAAGGAAGGAAGGGAAAGAAAGAGAAAGAGAGAAAGAGAAAGAGAGAAAGAGCGAGAGAGAAGGAGCGAGAGAGAAGGAGCGAGAGAGAGAGAGAGAGAGAGAGAGAGAGAGAGCTATTGGGGGAGGCAGGGAAAGATGGACAGTAGTGATCGTTGTACATGCCCCAATGTACTTTCACACCTGCGCTGTGGGAGAAACCAATTGGTATTCTGGATGCTGTAAATTGGTGGTGGCCTTCCTTAGTGTGGAATCCACTAATTCGGAAAAATGCAAGGTCCCCTCCTGCAAGAACCCGGCTGAGAGCGAATCTTTATACGGGACAACCACCAGCTGCGGTTGGGATCCAAATGATCCCAAACAATATTTAATCATTGTAACTTCAATCCGTTGATTCACTATGTTCTTCATGAGACGGTGCTTCAACCGAAAGCAATTTCTCAGAAACATGCTTTAGATGGGAGAGTACTGTGAGCAGGTGGCACACACAGGAGTAATGACCAGAACACAATGAGGGCAGAAGAGCCTGGCGTGCACTGGGAATCCTGACTGTGCCAAGCACGATTGGCGAGGAATATTTACAGAGAAATGTCAGCATTCCAAAGAATGAACACATCTCGTCAACCAGACGAAACATCCATTGGCTTTCAGTCCAAGACAGGATTAAATTCAAAATTCTTACCCTCACACACAAAAGCCTCACTAATAATGCAGCAGCTTACCTCAGCAGCCAGATCAGCAAAACCCAATCGAGCAGACCCACGCGGTCCTTATACGCCAACCTCATTGTCACCCCAAGATACAGAAGACAGAAAGCAGGTGGCTCGAGCTTCCCCATCATTGCAGCTAATCTGTGGAACACCCTCCCCACACAACTAAGAAACAATACATCTCTATGGTCCTTCAGAAAAAGTCTAAAAACCCTACTTTTCAGCCCAGGCTCCCAACAATAGACAACAGGCTAGTCAGCACCATAGGCCATGCCGGCCCCAGATGAAATCACCCAAAGTACTAAAGTATCAACATCGCGTATACCCAGCTCTTCTAATGTAACTGTGTGCATCTCTACCACTAGTAAGTCATGAATAAGGAATACATTATGAATATATGTAGCAACTTACATGCTACTGGATTACTGTAGTGCACAATTTTTTTTAACTAAACTGCAACACAGTTACAAGTGGCACAGCGAGTAGAGCGCTCGCTTTGAAATCCGCGCAGAGCCTGCTAACGCAGATTCGAATCCCGGCAGGGCCAAACTCAGCCTTTCATCCTTCCGAGGTCCATAAATGAGCACCACACACCGTGGGCTATAATAAGCAGCGCTCAGATACCTGAGGGTTCGTAGCGCTATATAAATGCTAAATTATTTTTTATTTTTATTTAACTGTATTAATGAAGTATTACTGTAGTACCAAAAAATATGGTAACTAATCTGCAACTGTATTCATGAAGTACCAAAAATTGTAACCAATTTCCTAAGCTACAGCACCTAGATGCCTATGGGTTATGTGTGCTTTATAAATGTACAAATAATTAAAAGAAATAAATATATTACATTACATTAGTTAAGCGCACGATTGACCCTTAGGCATAAAGGCACTGACAAAACAAAAAGACATATAGCACAAAAGAGGGCAGGCTTAGAGATGAAAGATCATAAGACTCTCAGCAGGTTATTCCACTATCCCCTATTTGGACACATCCTTATGTTCCCAAGATCAGACAAATAAATATGTCTTCAGTTCCTTCTTGAACGATGCAAGAGAGGAGTGACGCCTCAAACTTGAAGGAAGGTTGTTCCAGAGCGAGGGGGCCCTCACCTCAAATGCTCCCTTTTCCGCCTTCGTTGTTTTACATCTTGGCTGTATAATTTCATTAGGGAAATCAGATCTCAGAGAATGTACATTACTCTTAGAAATGATATACTGCTGTAAATACTCAGACATTACTTGAAGCCGGCATTTGAAAACAATGACCAGTACTCTAAAATGAATCTTGGCTTCAACAGGTAGCCAGTGTAGAGAGCGTCTGGCCACCGAAATTTCGGAATTATATGCAGAGGTAGTGGTGGTGGTGATTTTAAGGGTGGCGGGCAATGTTATTTGAGAGGTTGGTGCCTCTGAGGGAGAGGAGATGGAACTTCACACTGACATTGAATGAGTTAATGGGGATACCTAGGATGACAACTAGAGAGTTCAAGAGCTGTGGAGGCGATAAGCAGCAGTGGACACGAGAAGATACACTGGACATACAATAGACCTACAGAGTGAGGAGAGCGCTACAATGTGAAGTAATTTTTGATCGAAATTGGCATCCCTGTTCTTCAAATAAATACAAATAATGAAGGCTGCGTGAAGGAGAGCAGCGAGACTGAGGTGCCCAGATAGGGGAAGACACACGTGAATTGTTTTAAAGGAGACATGTGTAGACGGACTGTCTGTGCATAGGGGGCCAGATAGCATGGAGGTGGTGGGGCGTGTTGACAGAGGACATGGGGAGATTGTAAAGAGTACCGCAGGGGTGGGGAGAAAGTTAAGAATTGTATGAAGAGAACCAGTGAGGAGCCGAGTGATGTTGTGACACGGAAGGTGAGGAGAGTGTGGGTCTTCCTGGTGTAAATCAGGCAGAGCCGAGCAGCAGTCACTGTGGAGGTGATGAGTTCCCGGAGCTCCAAAACTCCAAGGCAACCTGTCTAATGGGGAGTTCGGGGGATGGGAGGGTCAGGACAGGTCGTAGGGAAAAGAAATTTGGGGAGGGGTGGAGAAAGGGACATTACAATCCAGAAGATAACGATCTCAGAGTATAGCATAAAAGAGAGTCGCCGCAGTGGTCGAAGTGTACAAAATGAAGTAGTGGAACTATGTACCCTGCTGGCCTGCACCGTCTCCCCACAAACCCCATCACCATGTCCCCTCACACACACACATCACACACACACACACACACACACACACACAATACACACACAATACACCCCCCAAACACTTTCACTGACTGTTTAAGGGAACGTTCAGTGCAGTGCACTGAAAGTGCAAGATGCAAGGTCTTCCTACACTTTTATTTTAAAACTAAACCATTCCGGAACGGTTTCTTTTTAAGATAAAAGCATAGGAGCTATAAAACGTAATTTAAAAAAAGTATAGGAGCACCGCTCCCGACCGCTCCCGCTCACTTCGACCATTGGAGTCGCGCCACCCAGTGTTGGATCTATGAACCTCATTCAGAGAAGCTTGAGGAGAGGCCAGAGTGGAGTATGGAAAGGAGGTGATGAATTGGGGATCACACCCAAAAGGGTGATAGGAGAATCTGAAAGAGGGGCGAGGGGAAGAGTTTGCCAAAGGAGGAGGTGGTATTTTATTTACATGTATAAAGCACTTTTGCCAAAGCTCTGCGCAGGATATCAAAACAGTACAACATTTATGAGCCAACAATACAAATACAAAAGATATTGGTCAGAATTAAGAAGAAAGATTTTAAGATTAGAGGGGACATGAGGAAGAGTAGGGGAAGGACTAACGTGAAGAGGGAGTGAGTTCCAGTGCTTGGGGGCAAGTAGTGAGAAGGAACGGAAACGAAATTGAGCACCAAGAGGTTTAGGATCAATAAGACGACAATGGGATTTAGAATGAACATAACGGGAAGGAACATAGAAAGAGGCCAACTGAGAAATATAGGGAGGTGCAAGGCCACGAGTGCATTTGAAAACTACAAGGAGAACATTGCACTTACCCTTGCACTTGCCACCAGGTGACCACACTTTCACTTATTGCTTTATTTATTCTATTTATTTTACTGTTGTTTCCATTTACTGAACTGCCCCCTCCCCCTGCATTTCCTCCTTCCCCTGCACTTGCGCAATCTCAATGTCACCGGGCCTAGTATGATCGTTGTCTTCATCTTCCCTCTGTTCCTGCTCGCTTGCCCCGTCCCACCTTGAAAAACTTGTGAATAGGCACATTATAAATGCCATATCATATCAAAACATTAAAAAGTAGACAAAGTTCAAAAGTTAACCAAGGGCAGTGGTCGAAGTGAGCAGGAGCGGTCCGGAGCGCTGTTCCACTACTTTTAATTTTTACTTTTAGCAGTTCCACTACTTTTTGCAACCATTTTCCCCATTCTGGGGCTGTTCTTTGTGAAGTTAAAGCACACTTCTCCAACTGACCGCCTGTTATCAATTACAGCCAGTGCTTTAAGTGGGGTAAGAAATTGAGGGGGGCCCTCGTTTGGGGGCGTGGCTTTCATTGTGGGCGTGGCCTAAAAGTGCACAAATCATAGTAAGGTGCGCAAACAAATATATAAATGTATGTGAGCATTTATATGTTTGTATGCATACTACTATGGTGTGTGTACCTTTCAAGCCATATTTTATAAACATAGCAATGTTACATATTTCTATGTTTATAAAAGGTGGTTTGAAAAGTGCACAAACCATAGTAAGTTATGCACACTTGTGTGCTTACCTTACTATGGTTTGTGTACGTTTCAAGCCACCTTTTATAAACATAGATATTTGTAACATGTTTCTATGTTTCTAAAAGATGGCTTGACACGTAAACAATTCAAGGCATGACGGACAAAACAAACCGCAAGGTGGCTTTGTCCATCGACAAAGCTTTATAAAAGATGCCTTGAATTGTGCACGTTTCAAGCCGTCTTTTATAAACATAGAAATATTTCTACCTTTATAAAAGATGGCTTGAAACGTACACAGTTCAAGGCATCTTTTATAAAGCTTTGCCGACGGAGAAAGGCACCTCGGGCTCTGTGATCTATCTGCTATCACTGAGCCCGAGGTGTCTTTCACCCTCTGCGAACCCGCGGGCTCCATGATTTAATCTGCATATTAGATCACGGAGCCCGAGGGGGTCAGTGACCTGGGGAGGGAAAACAAAGGGACAGTAACTTCCTCTGATGACCCTGATGAGGGGTCATCAGAGGGAGTTACACTAACTGACAGAAGTGCCGCCAGCCTCAGTGTCGCTGTGGCTGGCTGGCACTTCTGTCAGCTTGGCCAAAATAATGACGGGCGCATCTCCCGTCGCGGCTGCGGCCGCGGCGGGATAATGCATCCCGCAATGTTGTGTGGGATGGGGGGCCCCGGCTGGGCCCCGGCTCAGCCCCACTTTCTGGAGACTGCCGGGGCCCGGCCCCGGCAGGCCCCGGCCCACTTAAAGCACTGATTACAGCTAAACTGAAACCAGTTTCCAAGTCTGTCAACAGCATGTCTGCACCCCTTAAAAGTGTTTTGCATGTTGCTCCCTTCCTGACTACTCTGTCCCCCACCATGGTCACAGTTCCACTAGTTTTTTTGGTACACTTCTACCTCTGACCAAGAGAGAGAGTTTAGAGGTGGAAAAATAGAACATAGAATGCAGAGGGGCAGGTTGATGGTCAGATATCAACCTAGCCCCTCTGCATTCCATTTTTAATTCTGCTATGCGTACCCTTTAACTTTAACCTTTGCGGTCTTTCACCTCACACCTCCATTTTGCCACCTCTAAACTCTCTCTGTCTCTTTGGTTAACTTTTGAACTTAGTCTACTTATTATATTTTCTCTATATCATTTTCAAGTGCACTCATGGCCTGGCACCAAAACGAAGAGAGGAGCAGTAGTCCAAGCGAGAACAACCAAGAGTGCATACAGGGGCATGGAGAGTCATGAAAGGCCGGACTTCACTGATGTTCTAGAGTTGACCAACCGGTCAAATAACAGCGAGTAGAGCGCTTGCTTTGACATCCAGTGCAGAGCCTGCTGATGCAGGTTCGAATACCGGCAAGGCCAAACTCGGCCTTCCATCCCTCCGAGGTCGATAAATGAGCACCACACACCGCTCAGATAATAATAAGCAGCGCTCAGATGCCTGAGGGTTCGTAGCGCTATATAAATGCTACATTATTATTATTATTAGTTGAGACCTACATGAACGAGCAATATTAGACATGTGGGGAGAGAAAGGTTGTGAGGGGAAGAGGAGGGAAATTAGATGGTAGAGGGAGTAATGGAAACAGACTGGTAAGATAGACTCTCCATTTCCGAGGCATTTAGATGTAAGGCATGGGTACAGATCCCATACTGCACTGCAACAAAGTTGGGAAAAAAACTCAAATAACTGAGTTGTCAGCCTAGAAATTAGAGGAAAACCCAAAAGAAGAAACATTTGCAGAAAGAGGGGAAGTGTAGAGAGAAGAGGAGAGGACCCAGAGCCGACCCCTGAGGGACTCCGCATAGTAAAGGAAACGAGAAGAAGGTTTGCTAGGGGGCCCAAGACAGAGCCTTTGGGAAGACCCCACAGGAACAAGGGTGGCCTTAGAGGCATCAGAATTCCTGGATATATAGAAGGAACAACTGGCAAGGTACACTGAGGATATCCAGCTTAGGAATTAGAGTTTAACATGTATCCTGTTTGTTAATTGATCTTCAATAGAAAAGGCACTGGCAAATCAGTAATCACCGGCTGCTTCCACAATGCCTATTTCTCCAGGAGCGAAATCAAGATCTGCTATCATGCATTGCCCCTGCGTGTCGATTCACATGAGAGGCCGGATCCGCAGCGGAGGGGCATTTCAGCAAGGCCTCGGTAGGGGCAACACACACAGGTGTCCAGGCTCTGCTCCATCAATTTCAATTGCATGGAATTAAGGAGCCGAAGCGCTCGCGTTGGCACGTCGCTTCCTCGCCTATGGCCTGTGTGGGATCTTGCGGGCCCAGTGGTAATTTAAAGCATCTGCTCCCTAAATTGAAACATTGTGCCAGATCCAGGAGCTAAGCCATAGACCTAAGAGGCTGCCGGATAACAGCGGAGAGCCCGTGAGAACCAGCCCCTGAATTCCGTGCCCATGAAAATCATCGCTTGTGATGCCGAACGCTAAATGATTTGTCAAGGGCGTGCACCAGGGATGTGTTTGTGAGAGGTTTATGCGAGCACCTGCTTGAGTCATAATTGGGAGGGGCTGTAAAAACGGCACAGAACACGGACAACTTTTGACGGATTATACAAACTGCACTGGCACACGAGCAATTTTGCACGGAATTAGCATTGGTGCAAAAGGTGCTTTTTTTGTTGCAACTGCATAGTATTTCTGTGCCAGGAAAATGCTTCTCCTAGTGCAGCTATCAAGCCCTATTTGCACTAGTGCAGCAATGACACTTGGAAAAATGCATTGAATGAATACGCTCTTTGCACGAGGATAAGAAGCCACGTTATCACTAGGTTACTGAATAAAAACTAGCACCACTCACCCTGCACTCCCATCCCCTAACTGTATATATCATTATCCATGCCTTACTCTACTATCTTGAAGGTATTACTTGCATTCTGTCTGTATAAACTGTAGAACTGCATTCATTGTATTATCTGCATCTTGTAACCATTACCTTCACTTCAAGGCGCCCAGATACCCCTGAGTCGTGGGTGCTATATAAATAAAACAAACAACCAACCAACCAACTCTAGCGCTAGTGGCAACACTAGAGAAACTTTGCAATTGTGCACCAGTGCGAGTGCAATTTTGCACTTGCACTGGTGTACAATTGCAAAGTTTCTCTAATGAGGCCACAGGTGGAAGGCTCTCACAACATCACATTACACAAGCCCCCGCCCACATCTACCTGGACTAGTTCCCTCAGGAGTCCGAGACCCCATTGCTTGACCCCCTTCACCCGCCCCTTTGTTTGGACGCCAGCCTTAGGTCTTAAACTGCTCCACAAGAGTGATGGGTCTGACAATAGGCTCTTTTTAATAGTTAGTCTTACATTTCAGGAGTTGAAGCCTGGAGGACACCTGGATTGAGTGAGGTCTCACGTGACTCGCCAGCCCACCGTTTGGATAAAGTCTTCAGGGAAGCCATGAGTGGTTACCAACCCAACACGTGCCTTATTGATTAAGTCGCTCACTATTAGACCTAGAGAACCGACTTCTAATCTCGGGCAGTCTGGTTAAAACAATTGTGTGATCCTGGGCAAATCACAGCCAAGCAATCATAGATCGCAGAATTGCGGACTGCTAATTAGCACTTAAATGCATTACACAATAATTGTCCAGAAATGCATCGGGGCAGTGGGTGGATGCACAGGGAAGCACCCCACTCTGTCGATGCATTTGTGCAGGGGCTGGGTTCATGAGAAACTTAAAACTCGGGTGGGCCAACAAAATGTTAACTCCTGTTCCAGAAATTCAGAATTAGAATCATACCTTTTGCAATTTACTTAGGAACGCAGTTCATTAATTTGTATGTATTCAACCGTCGTGAGAACCTGATGTTCTGGGTATCACAGCAGATCACCATCGTGTATCACCATCGTGTATCACCATCGTGTATCACCATAGTGTATCACCATAGTGTATCACCCTATGTTTAAAGTGAGAGAAACGAGCTGCGATGGAAAGGGTTAAGAGTCGAAAGGAGGAACTGACATGAGAAAAGAGGAGTGACGGGTGAAAGGAGGGAGGGATGAGGAGGGTGGGGTGGAGGAGGAGGATGGGTGGATGAAGGAAGGGGGGTAGATTAGAAATGGGGTAGGGGCTGCGTTTCCTGAGATTGAGAGACAGCAACCTTATGGAGATGCTCTAAATAAAAAAAACAGCATGCAAAAACCTCCTTGCACATTTGCATATCTTCAAGTAGAAATACTGGGGTGCAACAGTAATGTTATGTTATGGGGCTTTGCACCAGGCGCTGCGGCCATTTACAGGGTCTCCAGATGCTCTGGCGCAGGGGCGGCAAGTACGCGTGTGCTCCGATACAGCGATTGGTGGATTTTTCACCATTTGTTCCCACAGGGGCTCTCGATAGGTTTTTGGTGACGTTTGGAATTATATCTGGCCCTTAAACGTCTCATAGGTACGGGAGGTGGAGATCCGACTACAGTAAATGGGCTGTTTATTTCATGTTCTTTTTGTTTTGAAAGCTCATTGTTGCCCCGTGACAGTGGAGCATGTGTTGCAGTAAACGGACAAGGTCACAACAAACTATTTTGAAGCAGAGTTGGGGCAGAATGATAAGCCGTAAACTAAGAACCGTCATTAACCGAAACGACATAGTTTGGAGTGCTTTGTGGAAAGATAAGAACGAAGAATTATTGGGGCAAGTCAAGAGAGGACCTACTAGCAAGATGGCCATCATGAGGAGACCTACTAGCCAGAGGCCCAATTATGAGAAGACCTACTAGCCAGAGGCCAAATCACGAGAAGCCCTACAGTCCAGAGGGCCAATCACGAGAAGGGCTACTAGCCAGAGGCCCAATCACGAGAAGCCCTACAATGCAGAGGGCCAATAATGAGAAGCCCTACTAGCCAGGGACAATCATGAGAACCCCTGCTAGCCAGTGTGCCAATAATGAGAAGGCCTACTAGCCAGAGGGCCAATCATGAGAAGGCCTACTAGCCAGAGGGCCAATCATGAGAAGGCCTACTAGCCAGAGGGCCAATCATGAGAAGCCCTACTAGCAAGAGGGCCAATCATGAGAAGGCCTGCTAGTCAGAGGGCCAATCATGAGAAGCCCTCCTAGCCAGAGGGCCAGTCATGAGAAGCCCTGCTAGCCTGAGAATATCCAGTATAAATCATGATTTATTACAATTGAAGTGGAGACTAGCGTGGAGGTGAGGGCGGGGCTAGGGGGCTGCCTAATCATGACAAACAGATATCTAACAGGTCATGTCTGTGTTATGGTAGCAAGTGCCATGTGACTCCGAGTCTAGGCTCCTCTACCCCGAATGAAAATCAGCTCCGAGTAAACTTGCCTGGAATTGGCCGTCTAAGAGCAAAAGACCTCGGTTTCCTGTGAAGTCCAATAAAATCATCTGATGGCGATTCGAAAACACGGGCATTTCCTCACTGCTTCCCGTTGAACAATGAACTCCAAGAATGTGACTCCCCTGGCCTACCCGCCCGCCCCAACTCCTCCACATGCTGGCTGGCAGAACATGGAAACTGCACGGCGCGTGCATGGGAACATTGGCCCTCATTACAAGTCAGGCGTTAAGGGTTTAACGGCGCCGTCGGCGCCGTTAACCCTTAACGCCTGATTCACACTTTAACGCCTGCTTTTTGCAGGCGTTAAAGTCCAAGGCCCTCATTCCAACCGAGGTGGCAAGTTCCCTACTTTACCACCATGGTGTAAACTCTGTTTACACCATGGTGGATGGCGGATTTACCGCCCCATTCCAAGGTGAGTGGGGCGGTAAATCCCCAATCCCCATTTACCCTTCCCCATTCCCATTCCCATTTTTGCCCCATAGGGCATAATGGGAGTGGGGAAGGCGCTAATTACGGCACCGTAAATTACGGTGCCGTAATTAGCGCCAAGGACGCTTAGCGCCTTGGTACTTAACGCCTGCTAGAAGCAGGTGTTAAGGTGGAAATCAGGCGTTAAGGGTTAACGGCGCCGTTAAACCCTTAACGCCTGGGTTGGAATGAGGGCCCAAGGCGCTAAGCGAACCTTGGTGCTAATTACGGCACCGTAATTTACGGTGCCGTAATTAGCGCCTTCCCCATCCCCATTATGCCCTATGGGGCAAAAATGGGAATGGGGAAGGGCAAATGGTGAATGGGGAATTACCGTCCCATTCACCTTGGAATGGGGCGGTAATTCCGCCATCCACCATGCCGGACTCCGGCATGGACCATGGTGCTAATAGCACCATGGTCCAGCGCCGAACTTGTAATGAGGGCCATAGTGTTTAAGTTGCTATGTGCCATCCGGGACTCCTCGAGCCTGTGCCGTTTCTTCCCATTGCATGCTGGGAGTTATAGCTGCAGTCTAACGACGGGAAAACGATACAAGTCCCAGGATGCAATGCCAAAACAAGGACTGGCTCAAGGTGTCACTCATGACATCACAGGCCAGACACTGGGCTATCCCCTCTGGATAAAACACATCCCCAAGAGTAACAAACAAGACCCTCCTCAGCACTCAGTGCTTCCATCCGGTACTCAAACATCCCAGGTTTGGCACCCAGCACCTCCCTTTAGCCCACTAACACTATCTTTTCTTGCAAGGCCATACAAATCACCACCACAATGGAAAAGGCGCTCTACTCAAGAACTATTTACATAACAGTGCTTGTACATTCTCTCAGTCGCTCACTGGCCTGCCAATATTGGTACAATAATTCAATTACCAAGATGGCCAGCTCCAATACTGAATGCAAAATAACCTTCACGGGTGCTATGTATGGTGTGGATGCAATACGAGACCTAAAGCTTCACTGCAGTCGAGTTAAGCCACGGAGAGCAGAAGCCCCTCCTACTTCCATCAGACCAGATGCAAGGTAACTAACAGCGTTCAGCACCTGCTGCAGAGATGTCTGTATAATCTTCAGGGGATTGACTCCCATACAAAAGGAGCATATTTAATGTGCTGCTTCCTAAAAGACAAATTATTTGAGTGGGCTTGCATGCAACCAGATCACACCTGCTTCGGATAAGACCACCAGCCAATGAAAAAGCCTTCCAATAGCCATGAGCCGTACAATGAAGCCGCAATTGGTATGCATGGGGAGTGGTTATTGAAACGCATCTAACATAACATAACATAACATAACATAACATAACATCACATCACAGGCTTTAATCCTGGCAGGGAACACTCGGACTTGAATCCTTCCAATTTCAATACAAAGAGCACTCTTTGGTATGGTAACAATCATACATATCGCAGAGTAGCAAAAAAGAATGCAATGTGTGGTATGAGAAAGAAATATTGCATTTATGGAAGATGATAAAAGATGTAGAGGACCCTGATGAGGCTGGGACTCAGAGTGCTGGAGGGGTTACTGCAGGGGCCGCCGCCCTAGATGTAATGGCCACGACAGAACAGGAGAATGGGGCTGCACCCCCGCCCACAGTGCTTTACCCACTCGCCCAGCCACAGGGCATCCAAACCCAGTATACGTGTGCACCCGGTGACTGCCCGCCTCCTTGCATACCGACACCAAGTGCTATTCCGCCCCAGGACACTAAGGTTCAGTAGGAGTTCGAAGATGCAGACAAAGTTGGCTCGACAGAGCGACTCAAGAGGGAGGTGGGAAAGAAGGCAAGCGGGGCGGATGAATGGAGAGCAGGAGACATTTTGTTTTGGTTGGATAGCACGGCCATAAAAAATGTGCATGTTGAAAAGGAGGGAGGGGGTGATGGCCAAACAGGAAGTATGGAATATGGGACAGTGAGGTCTGGCAAGGACACAGATGGAGAGCTGTAGGAAGATGAATGGGACACAATAGAGGAGAATGAGGATGATGAAGAGAGGTGCAATAGGCACCTGCGGTCTCACCGTGGCTGGAAAGTTTGTGGGGACCTTGATTGAACAGTAGGTTTGGCTGGGCAGCAGTATCAAGAGTACAGGTACCCAGATGCTGTTATTACATAGAGGCCTGGGCAGGACACACTATGTGTCTTGGGCACACATGGATAAGAACAACGTGATTAAGTTGCTCCTGCCCCTTACATCTGGGGCTGGAAAATGGATTTATACCTTTGAGAAGCAGACAGCGGGAATTCCCTTGGCCGTGGGGGACATGAAAAGCTTACTAGTCACAATTGTGGGGATCAGACTGGAGATGTGTGTATTAAAGCAGGATATCCAGGAGTAAAACTGGATGACGTGCATGATGGCACACGCTTTAACAATACTGGGACACAGGTGTGGAACGCAATGCAGCGAATGTACCCCACAGACCTACAGTCTATTGTGCAGTACACTACGGGGGACGATAAGGACTCCATGCAAAACATTATTAAGGTTCAGGAGATGTGGCGTGTGGAGACGGGGGACAAGTGGGACTGACATTTCCCCTTTTTGTATTTTAATCAAAAGAGGTTTACCCAAGGAAGTTCAAAAGGCGCTTGACAAAATAGTGGGCATTGAAGCGAAGGGGTGTGCCAAGATTCAAACAATAATAATACTAATAATAATACTCCATTGTAAGAGAATAAAAGAGTGAGGAAAGCAAACAGCTCAGAGGTTACAGGCTGAGGAAGCGAAACTAGTGCAGAAAAAGGTGGCAAAAATAGCAGTTGAAGGGGCGGTGTCATCAAATGCGCAAAGGGAGGTGGTAGAACAGACATCGGCGCCCCCAGATGTGAGAATAGGGGTATTTTGGACAGGAGGAGGACAAGGACAGTGGGGAGGTGGACCTCAGCACCCCGACCCAGAGTGGCAGCAAGGAGGACAGCAGCGTGGGAGGGATGGGTTCAGAGGAGGAAGTGGGGGATTTGGCAATATGGGTCCTCAGGGAGCAGGCATGGGTCTTTCGCAAAGCTGGAGCTGTGGAAAGTGGAGACACTTTGCCAGAGAATGCAGAACAGGTAAGGGGTGGGATACAACCCATACAATAACTACCACCCACCGCCTCAACCCCAACCACAGGTACCCACAATGAGGCAGACTTCCATACCCTATGAAATACATCACGCCTACACTCAACTACCACCACAGCCCCCAGGTATTCAAGGGAAGAACCTCTAAAGGACACAACAACTAATGCCCCAGCAGTATACAATGTACAGCAGTAACATGCCAGCTAATGACACAATGCCTAATAGCACCATCA
This sequence comes from Ambystoma mexicanum, assembly GCF_040938575.1. Taxonomy (NCBI): domain Eukaryota; kingdom Metazoa; phylum Chordata; class Amphibia; order Caudata; family Ambystomatidae; genus Ambystoma; species Ambystoma mexicanum. Next base: position 148,029,489 of record NC_090929.1, read on the forward strand.
AACCCTACCGAAGTGTGAGTCTGATGGAGAACAACCCTTTTACTGTCCCCGGCTATAACACATATCCTGGCTAGAACAGCCCACAGAGAACTCTTGCATTCTCAGTCCTGCCCATGAATGTCCACCCTGATGAGGAACCCTTGGTGGATGCTGAGATAGGTAACAAATAATTAATTTTCATTGTTGACACAGGTGCCATTAATTCATGCATCAGTGAGGGAAACTTTCCATTATCAGGTGAAATTGTTGACACGCAGGGCTTCTCGGGGGCTGTCACCATGGTTTCCTACACAAAAGAACTTGACATAAAAATAGGAGGGAAAAAAAAGGTGTGTGCACCTTTGCTGTATTCCGAGAATACCCTGATAAATTTGTTGGGTCGAGACCTATTGAGTAAATTGAATACGACGATCTCCTTCACAGACCATAAAGTAGTGTGTGCCATCCCAGGTATGTGTGTCATAAGAGCAATGATCATCATACATGCAAGGGTGCGGGGGGGCAGTGGTTTGCGGTATTCCGTCGACCCAGACATGTTTGTGTATTATATAACAGTAATCTCGAGGCAGTGCTCAAAATTGGCAAAGCTTGTTGCCAGGTGCCTTCAGAATTCATTTTTCAGACTGTGGTAACTCCTGAACTGGTGGCAAGGACAATACTGTCCCTAGACTTACAGGGTCTAGTGTTGTCAGCTAAAAAGATTGTAGTAATTGGAACTGACTCGGAAAGGTGTGAATGGCACACAGTATTGTGCATTGACCCTACCATGCCTCTTAGGGAAATGACGGATGCAGACTTGTTTGAAGACAGACGAGATGATGGCAAAATTGTCTAAGCAATTTCCATTCCTTGTGATATTATGGTGCAGTATCGAAAAGTGCAATGTCCCCTGATGGCTCTAGTAGCCCAACCCCTTCACTCAGACAGACCTACAGCAGGTCCCAGAGAGGCACTGGACAACGGATGGCCACCATGTTGGGCTCTTCCAAGGAGTTACCCCAGTTCAAATAACACAGAAGCCAGGAGCAGCAGTATCCCTTATTGAGGGAAGCAGAAGAAGGGACACGGGACACCACCGTGGCCCTGTTAAATCAGGGAATAATTGTACCTTCTACCTCCCATGCAACATGACTATATACCCGATAAAGGAGGGAATTGAAGAATGATTCAGGAATTGCCCGCTCTTAATGACATTGAAAAGCCAGAATTTCCAGTGGTCCCAAACCCTATGACAATACATTGTAACATCCCCAAAGAAGCGACCCATTTTACTGTGATGGATCTTATGAACGCTTTCTATTCTGTCCCTTTGCATCCCAACTCACAGTACCTCATTGTGTTTACACAAGGGGGATGCGCTTTGAGCACACAAGATTGCCCAAGGGTACTATGACTCCCCAGCATTTCCAACAGGATACTACACACCAACTTGGGCAATATTCAGGAGCCCAGCACTGTCATTCAGAATGTTTATGATTTAGTAGTTTGTGGCATCAGCGAACACCAGTGCAGAAAAGACTCCATTAGATCCTGCAGCTCTTGGCCCGCAAGGGATACAAGGCTGATCAGGCTAAATTACTTTAGCCCCTACAAAACGAAGGCTGTTAACTGAATCTAAGTTAGAACAGTTTCACTACATAAGTATGTTAGCTAAATCTAAAATCACAAAGACTGTTAACGTCTGGGTCATGATTTAATTAAACTATACCAACTTCACCCTACTATCAGGGGTCTGCAACCTCTGGCTCTCCAGATGTTTTGGACTACAACTCCCGTAATTACTCTCAATTGATGTGCTGGACAGGGCTGATGGGGGGGGCGAGGGGAGGGGGGTTGTAGTCCGAAGCATCTGGTTACGCCCTTCTCCAAGTAATATTAATCTCCAGGCAGGCTTCCTTCAGGAATAGATTGATTTCCTGTCTCAGATCAACTCATTAGAGCCATGTCTCTAGAATGGGCAGCAATCGATGATTGGCCAGATGTTTTGGGCTAGGACTTGCATGATCCCTCACCAAAGACAATTCTGGCTGTGGCTAATGGGTGTTTTAGGCTAGGCAAAAACAACACCTGCAGAATCACAGATTGCCCATCCTTACGTGCTCCTGATGACACTTGATTGTTAGATATCAAAGCATTATACATGTAAGCCATTAACTTACTTTGGGTACTTTGGGATATGAGATACCGGAGTAAAATATTGCAGTTGTTAGGAATAAAGTACTGTCTTGTCCCTCTTAACACGGTTTTACTTTTGCTAACCAAAAATAGCCACCATCCACCAAGCAATTACTTGCTGTGGCAACAGACCAATAGAAAAAAAGGCATATAGTATGGCGTTAATCGCCCATTCTAAGGGCTAAAACAGGGGGTAACTGCCCGCAGCCAAAGTTATCAGCATGAGGTAAGCAAGGATTTAGAACGAGGGCACCGGGCCATTACGGGGGGATTAACACCATTAGCAGCCTGGGTGATCAAAGCAGTAACCCGGGGTGCTAACAAAAAAATAAAAAGTAGTTTCCTTCAACGGGACGTCGTGCGCATCCCATTGAATGAAGGAAAATACTTTGCCAAGATAGCCACCATGGTTATAGAAGGTGGGACTCCCTACAGAGGACATCTTCTAGGACTATGGCGGCTGGAAAGCGGAAGCTGTGGCGACGGCCAGCGCCAATGCTGCAACAGTCAGGTAAGTGAGGTGGGGGTGGGATTTAAAAGGAAAAGTGACGGGAGGGCAGTTGGAGGGGCGAGATAGCGGCTAGCGATCAAAGATTTCAGCCTATGTTCTACGGTACCTGGTTGGTTGCGCCCCCCCCGCCCCAACGCGGGTGCTAATGACGTATAATGACCGGTGGTGCGTCTACAAGAGAATGAGGCCTGGTTTGAATGAAGACTACTTGATGATGAATGAAGCACCCCTTCACACGTGGCACGCCCATGAGTGTTACTTTGACCCAGGACATTTCGAGTAGCTAAGTAGCTAGACCACTCCCTATACATGGACAATGACAGAAGGACGACCCTCCTCCCTACAACATGCAGGAGGTCCTGCCTTTCAACATGGCACCGCCAGAGAAACAATTTCAAAACCTCTACAAGGCTTAAAAAAAGCCATGTGGAGAATGGCTAGTTACAAAAGTGGGTGGTCCCCTTTTAGAGGAAACATACACTGCAGTCGAGTTCATTTAATTCATGGCAATATATATAGGTTATACACATCAATGACTCACTGTGCGGTAGAGTTATGGGACTTTCAGAACCATAGCTCCGCTAATCAATACACAGCTGCCAGCATCTGGAATATCCTACGAGATGATTGCATTTCATCAAATACAGGCTTCATCTCCCATCAAAACAGGGGCCTCTGGGTGGTAAGTTAAAAATAAAGATTTGGGGGTCTGGGGGGATCACGATCGGAGGCCAGCATTTGAACCATGGCAGGGCACGCGTGGGTGAACACGCCACTTCTTTACAAGTAACTTTCAGATCGAAATATCATTGATCCTTAAGGAACCCTGTTGAGAAAGGGGTTGATCACAAGGGATCCCCAGTAAATAAAATAATAATATCTAGCATTGTGTCAATAGGAGTATCTACTTCTTTCCAACCGGTTCTGTCAACAGGTCTCTATCACTCTCTGGCTTTCGGAAAACCATAGCGCCTTGATGCTGACTGAACTGATAAATCGTGCTATGCTATGCCACAGCATGCCATGTTAGGTCACGGAAACACAAACTGAACACATCACAAACTGACATGTACCAAAATAACCGTTGCAGGGTGTTCCGTACACACAAGTGGATGCTGTTCATGTCAATTAAAGGTCCCAGAGCGATAAAAACCATAAGAAACCATGACAACATGTTGCACAACAAGAGCCGCCATCCCGGTCTAGTAAGGGCAAGCCCCGGTGCAACAAGAGCTGGCCCTCCCTGTGTAGTAAGGGCTATCCCCGGTGCAGCAAGAGCCGCCCTCCCGGTCTGGTAAGGGCAAGCCCCGGTGCAACAAGAGCTGGCCCTCCCTGTGTAGTAAGGGCAATCCCCGGTGCAGCAAGAGCCGCCCTCCCGGTCTAGTAAGGGCAAGCCCCGGTGCAACAAGAGCTGGCCCTCCCCGTGTAGTAAGGGCAATCCCCGGTGCAGCAAGAGCCGCCCTCCCGGTCTAGTAAGGGCAAGCCCCGGTGCAACAGGAGCTGGCCCTCCCCGTGTAGTAAGGGCAATCCCCGGTGCAGCAAGAGCCGCCCTCCCGGTCTAGTAAGGGCAAGCCCCGGTGCAACAAGAGCTGGCCCTCTCTGTGTAGTAAGGGCAATCCCCAGTGAAGTGGGAGAATGGAACAAAAGGCTCCCACCAATCCCCTCACACCCCTGGCCTAGAGGATCAAGGCCCAGGCACCCGCCACAAGAGGAGTTTGCCCATCTACCAGACGACCAAATACCCTGGCACAGGAACATACAGATGTGCCCACCCGCCTGCCCTGCCCATGCTGACACCTGCGGCATGGATGAACTCGACTGAACCATTCAACACTAAATCAACACATCGTTAGAGATGCCATGACGACCTAGCCAACGGTCAGCACACCCGTGCAAACATGCACACTGGACACTCCCACACCAATTCACACAAAGAACATATTCAGTGCTATGACGTAGGTGACGGACACACCCACTGACGCGCATCTTTATTATTTTTCACATAGGCTTTTCAAAATGCAGAAACGCAAGACGCACAATGAACTCATCTAAAATGCTTTCTCACGCTTCTCCTAAACCCATGCATTGCAATGAGAAATATAACGAAGACATGATACTGGGGATAAAGCAATATGATAACATAACCTAAAGCGCTGTGTATCAAACGATTCCACCTATGCACCAGGCCCAAGTAGGCCGCAAGTAAGAGCTTCCATGAACATTGAATGAGCAAGAGTACAGTTGCTGACCCTGCAGAATGAGCCCGATGAGAGCAGACAGTCAAGGGCACAATGTTGCAAACTCGCATGCCGCAAGTCGACGCCAAGGTCACACCTGCAAATTAAGCCAGGCACACAGTGGAAAATGCAATATTAATTGTGCAGAATTCTGCCTCAACCACGGTCTCACCTCACGTGACCAAGCCGAACCTGACAGGGTGCCAGGCCCAGGAGGAGGGAGGCGCCTGGATCCCACGTTTCAAGACACAGGCAGATACAATTAAGCGACTCAATGGACATCTGCGGCGGTGGGAGTAGTCTGCCTTCCAGCATATGAATAAATCCTCACATTGACAGGTGCACCGCGAGCTGAAAACAGCGATGGTCCCAGACTGGGGGGCTCGCGAGTGGACCAATCAGAACATGGGGCTCTTATCACTGACGCCACTAACATTAGCTAATCCTCAGGGGTCTTCATGTAACAATTTTCATGCATCAAATTGAAGGGACAACCCAAGTATACCACCTGACTGACCCTCAACCACTAATAACGCTCTCTATACGTATGCTATACTAACCCTACCACTCGAGGAACCAATCCAGAGTGGCGATAGGTTTTTTGCTAACTTTCCCAGGTGACGCAAGTAACGCGTCATACTAAGGTTAAAAAGGGCCTGCGAGCCCCACGATGGAGAAGAGAGAGTGTCAGGACGGACGCGTACGATCCTTGACCCATCCCTGCCGTTTTGCTTAATAAACAGCAGAATCACCTTGCTTCTTGCGTGTGTCTCATACTCATTTTTTGGAATATACGGGAGGAGTTGGGGCCTCCCTGCCCGGAGGTCCGCGGACGGCCCAGCCAACCCCGGGAGAATTTCCCCCGACAAGTTGGAGGCACTGCTGAGATCTGTTTGAGGTCTGCTTTTATTTTATTTTTCCGAGTACTCCCGTTGCGAGGAGGCCCGGCGGCGCGGCCCCCTCAGCCGCTGCCCCCTTTTGAGGACTACAGGACCATCGCGGAACTGCGAGAAGACCGGACAGCGCAATCCGGATATTGGCCTTCGGGAGCCGGTTGAGAAGTATCCCGCCCGCGGTTGGCGAGGGTCCAGACGTGGTCCAGACGAGGGGAGGTGGCGAGCCGCTTGGAGGGGTGCACGCAGTCGAGCGGCCCCGCATCAGGAGAACTTGGTGAGTATGCCACGCACAACAAGCAATGTGAAATTGTGAGGGAGGGGGGAGGAATTGAATACGGGAGGCGGGAGGTGTTACACAGGTGCGCGGCGAAGGTTTGATAAATTAGTGTTGATGGTGAAATGAATGGTAGCTGGACAAGTGCGAGAGCAGTCCGCTACGTTACGGAATAGGAGGGGGCGGAGCACGAAAACATCACATGCGGCCGCTCGTAGACACTGATTGGCCTAGGTCGCGACCACGTGTAAGGGTGTGTGTGTGTGCGGTTTCCTACGATTTGGTGATTATTGATCAATGAGTAGATGAGGATCCCTATTGATCGAGCAGGAAACTCGATAGATAGATGACGTTTCCCTGTAGGCGGTAGCTAGCTGGTTGCCTAATACGGAAGATAATTGGCTGGTTAAGCCCTCCTGTCGAGGGGCGTAGCACACGCGAGGCGACGCAGCGTTCACAGTCCGATTATATTGTTGATTACCTTGTTCCAGGCGTGACAGGAAGACAGCTGTGGGGTTAACGGGGGTAGATTGCAAGCGTATTTTGAACTTTTAAAAACATATGAAGAACTTACCAGTAGTTTTGATGAGATAGGTGACGTCACCAGTAGGGCTTTCATAGGATATCTCGAACACAAGGCATCTTTCTTTCTGAGAGTGGTGGGGAAGAGAATTATGGTAAGGGAGTGGAAACGGAGGTAAACGGTAACGAGTTGATCGGGGGGAAGGTGAAAATGGGGACGTGGCTGCGCACGGAGTATGCCGGCCACGGAAAGTGAAGAAAGGGGAGGAGGATTAAGAGAAAGTGGGACGGCTGTATAAGAACGTCACAACGGGCACGCAGCCGCAGGGGGCTACGTGCGCCTCGGCCGCAGGGGGCCGTAAAGGTGTTTGGTAAAGGAAGAAAAGAAAGAAAAGCATATACAAATGCTATATTTTACTATTTTTCCTTAGCGGACTATCGCAAGTCCCCAAAATTACGGGGCCAGGTAAAGATCTAAGGCTGTATAGTGTACACTGTTAGTAAGATAACCGCTACCAAATAGGGGAAGGATAACAAGTGAAGAGCTACTATGTCATACGGGGCAGGATCGGGAGGGTGGGGGAACACCCTCACTACCCGGCTACAGCACATATGTAAAACACTGTCACCCCATAGGGAGAAACTGATCAAGTATAGCATAGAATGGACACAGGGGACGGACAACAAAATGACAACACCATGGCCGCCTAATGGCAGTTTCGATCCATATACCCAACATTCACTATTAACCCATCTGCATAACACATACAAGGGGAAGAAGTTGATGCACCACGTGGAGGTGTTTAACTTATGGAGGATGTTCCAAGGGTCCTGACCAGGACCAAACGGAATGTTCATTATGGGGGAAACAACGGAAGAGGGGAAGATTAAGGAGGAAGGAGAGAATGGGGAAAAAGAGAGTGAAGGCACACACAACACAGGGAACGGAGAAGAGGGAGGAGAGAAGAGTAACAACATAAACGAAAAGGAAATAAAAAAGGAACAGAGCGACGATATACCCCTAGCGAAGGTAGTGAAAAAGGAGGAAGGGGGTTTATATCCTTTAACAGAACTACAAGATATGGTTCAATTAAGGGCGGCTGAGGGGTACTCGAACCCGGCATACAGCCCGCCACCATATACAGCCACAGGTAGCCACACAGGAAGGGAGCAGAGTAGCACGACGGGATCAGCTCGCAAGAAAATGCCCGCAGGGGAAGGGGGGATTGGCGAAGAGCAAATCGCAGGAATAGGACAGGATGAGTGGGTAGCTGCGCAGGTATTATTAAAATTACGAGGTTCATTAACAGAAGAAGAGGAGGAGGTAGTAAGAAAAATGGACGAGGACAACACCAGGAAGAGTGAAAGGAAAGGGGAAGAGGGGAAAAGAAAGGGGGAAGAGCTGTTACGACAGAAGGAAGAGATTTTGGAAGAACGATTAGCAGAATTAAGGGATGAGCACAATGCACTGATCAAGCAGCTCGAGAGAGAGGAAAGAGAGAGAGCACGGGAAAGTAAAGAAAGCAAGAATGAGTTGGACAAAATGAGGGAACGAACTGAGGAGCAAAAGAGAGAAGCAGAAAGGGTGAAGGCCGTAGCAGAAAGGGTATCCAGAGCAGCACTGCGTGACAAGAAAAGGGAGGAAGAAGAGAAAGAAAAGGAATTGGAAATATGGAGAAGGAGATTACTGTCAGAAACGACAAGGAAATACGAAGAAGGGAGGATGATAGAGGGTATATTAGAGCGGGAAAGAGCGAGATGGGAAAGGAAGAAAGAAGAAGAAAGGATAATGGAAAAGGTGAGTATTGAAGTAATGGAGGAATTGAAAAAGAAAAGAGGAAATTGATAGAGAAATAGCGAAAGAAAATGAAGGGGAAAGAGAAGATAGGAGAGGGGGGGAGCGAAGTAAGGAGGTATGTATACAGAGACACAGAAGTAGCAACAACATCAGCACAAAGGGGAGCAATTGGCAAAGAAGACAAGGGAGGAACGGATCTAATAGACTTAAAAACAGTAACGATTAGGGGGAAAAGACAGATTGGGGGTTGCGGTTAATGGAGGACTTTTGCAGTGAGGAAGGAGAAGGAATGGAGAAGGAAGGAAGAGACAGTGAAAGGGAGAGCTTAGATAAATTATACATCACCCGGACAAATGGAGAATCACCATGGATCTGCAGGAGAAAGGAAGAACTGGAGGGAAGTGAGGAGGAAGAGCAAGAAATAGCGGAAAGGCAGACACGTGCAGCCACACCCTCACCATCCCGTCCCACATGCTTCACTACCTCACGCTCATTACGTGCAACATGCCCATCTAAACTCGCGCCCTTCCCCCACAAACTGACACCCTATGCAGGCAGGCTTAGAGACCTCCCTGGACGCAGGCAGGGAGAACGAATACACACGCCCACATTAAATAAAGGAAATGATAAGGGAAGGGGAAGAGATGGAGGAGAAACAGTTACGAGCAGGGGAAATATGGATCCCATTGACGATGTAGAAGACAGGGAAGAAGAGGAGGGGTGTATGGATTCGATTATGTGGAACCCAGGGGGCCACCCAGGACACAACTTAATGCCACTTCTGGAGAGGGGAGGGGTTAGACCACAATACGTCCCCTGGAAGCATGCAGACAAGGAAAATATAAAGTGCAGGCTCCCATCATTAAGTGGAGGTGTGGGAAAATGGATATACGAAATGGAAAAACACACCGCAGGACAGAAACTGGCAGTGGGGGATGTAAAGGGCCTTCTAATATCAATATTGGGGGATGCAGCAGATGACATCTGGAAGATAGCAGGCTTCCCCGGGGTCACAATAAGAAACACATCACACGACGGGGCACCCTTTGCAAACTGCAGACATGCATTATGGCAAGCGCTGAGGGTACAGTACCCAGACACATCAGACATAGGAGCAATTACCTCACGCAAGATGCGTGAGAACGAAGATCCTGTTGATTATATCCAGGAAATTCAAGAGAAGTGGCATATGGAAACTAGAGAACAATGGGACAAAACACCAGCAATATTCTATCATATGCTAGTACAAGGGCTCCCAGAAGCAGTTCAGAAACAACTGAAGAAAGTAGTGGGGATGGAAGCAAAAGCATGGCCAGAAATACAACGGACGATAGTGCATCATTGTAGGACATGGCAAGAAAAAATGAAACAAAAGGAAGAGGTTAGAAAAACGGAAGAGGCTAAATTAGTACAGAAAAAACGTACTAAATACACGATGGAAGGTGCACTAATAACTACACCTGCAACAATGACTCAAAGCCCCACACAAGTAGTGGCTGCACAAGATCCCTCCCAAATACAATCATCACAGACTGTAACACAACAGCTGCCGCCACTCCAACCATACACGACTAACATGGGAGGAGGATACTCAACGCCAGGAGCTGGGTATTATAATTACAAAAGGGGAAGGGGAGGAATGATGAGAGGGAGAGGATACGGATATAACACACAACAGCAGGGGGGAGGATTTAGAAATTTCTACCCCACCGGGCAACCAGTATACCAGGACAACCCAGGAAGCTTTCCATGGCAGAACAGGGAACCACTGGTGTGTTGGATTTGTGGATCAGTAGGGCACATGTCACGCACGTGTAGAGTGAGACCAGGCACACCATCATGGGGTGAACAGGGACAACAAGGGCCCACACAGGAACAGCAGGGCATCCAGCAACAGCAGGCATTGCAACAGGGAAATGGGCAGCAACAACTAGTAACACAACAACAGCCACAGACATATTCACTGCCACAACAACAGGTAGCGATAACACAACAACCCCAAGTACAGCAAGTACAGCAACCTGCCCAAATCCAAGACCATAACATAACCTCTACCAATACACAACTACAGCAAACACAACTGGGAAGGGTGACGGTCCTGGGACACAACCCTTACACAGGAAGTGGTCAGTCATTATACCCTCAATAGGACAGCCCACAGACGGCCTTGGTGTGTCCCATCCTGTCGGTAACACCTAATAGTGCGGAGGAACCACGCATACAGGTAACGATAGGTGACAAAAAATTATCATTCCTTGTTGACACCGGGGCGACCCGGTCTTGCATAAGGGAAGGTAAATTTAAGATGTCAGGTGAAGCCATGAACACCCAAGGATTCTCTGGGGATAGGGGGTTGGTTCCCTTTACTGATAACATTCCCTTATCAATAGGGGATTATGACATGTCAGTCCCGCTTTTATATTCTAGGGCCTCACCAGTAAACATACTGGGGGAGACATAATGAGCAGTTTGAATATGATGATCTCCTTTACGGAAGACGGCATAATTTGCTCCACTCCAGGAATTAACATGCTCACTGCACGACAAATTGTGCAAGCATACTGTGGACAGACAGTGATTAGGGCTGAGCCAGTAGATGGTGAACTGTTCCAGTACGGGACAGACATGGCATTTGCATGGATGCCAGGAATAGAAGGAAAGATCTGGAGGAGGCCAGCAGCCTATTTGTTTAGACCAGAAACACCAGCCAATGAACCAGATGAAAAGGTGATTTCAGTGAACATAGAGAGCATTATTGCAACTGCTGATTACATCGCAGTAAATGCCCAAGACAGAGAAGGAAGAGCATGGAGGGCAGTGATAGCACTAGCAGAGGGATGTAGGCTCACCCAGGTGTCAGATGAGGAGCTCTTCTCAGAAGAAAAGGAAGAAGGTGAAATGGTGTTTATAATGAGTGTAGAAATATGGCTAAGAATGACGTACAAACAAGTGGCACAGAAAATTGCAATGGCACTTGAAGCACCCACATCCACCCCAGTTCCCTTCTTTGAGGAGGATATGGCAAAGGTACCAACATCATTATGGACTACTAGTCCCTATGATGTGGGGTGCATAAAAAGTATAGGGGGAGTAAGAATAAAATTGAAAAAAGGTGCAATACTCCCCAGAGTGAAGCAGTACCCACTATCAAAAGAGGCAGATGAGGGCATATATGAAACAATAACGGCCCTTATAAATAATGGCATATTGGTACCATCAGAATCACCATGTAACACAGCTGTATACCCAGTGCGCAAAGCTAAAGGGGGGTCTTGGCGCTTCATACAGGACCTCAGGCCCTTGAACAACATAGTGGAAGCAGAATACCCCAAAGCAGCAAACCCGGCCACAATATTGTGCGGCATTCCAAAAGAGGCATCACGATTTACAGTGATAGACCTCAAAAATGCCCTTTTCTCAATACCCCTGCACCCAGACTCACAAGATCTGACAAGCTTCACGTACAGAAACACAAAATGGAAACACACCAGATTGTCACAAGGGTACTACGAGTCACCCTCAATATTCAACAGAGTAATACAGATGGACTTGGGTAACATTGAAGTGGAAAGCACAGTGTTGCAGTATGTTGATGACATAATAATTTGCAGCACAAACGAAAGAAGATGCAGAGAGGACTCATTGAAGATGCTGACACTATTGGCTGAAAAGGGTTACAAGGTAGACAAGGAAAAGTTACAGTACTGTCAGGAACAGGTACTTTACATTGGTCAGCTCATATCGCAATACGGAAGAAAGATTGCACCACAAAGAGCACAGGCCATTTCAAAAACGCTGCTGCACCAAACAGTGAGGGAACTACAGCAGTTCCTGGGACTGTTCAACTGCTGTAGAGCCTGGGTATTTAATTACAGCTGATACATAGGACCCCTACTTGAGGCGTTAAAAGAAGCTAACAAAGGGGAGAAAAAGTTGGGGTGGACAATGGAAATGAAAGAGGCTTTTGATGAACTGAAAGATGCAATATCAACTGCTCCGGTACCGGCCACCCCAGATTATGAACGACAATTCTTTATATTTTCCATTGCGACTCAGCAGTAATGAAAGCAGTGTTGGCTCAAAAAACAAGCATGGGTTACAATCCAGTAGCGTTTTACAGCGGCCACTTGGATCCTGTGATGTTAGGTCATTTCCCTTGCGAACAAGGTCTCGCCGCAGCTGCCTTTGCGGTAGAGAAAGCATCATCAATAACAATGGGGTGCCCAACCACACTTTTTGTGGAACATGCACTATTTGCAATATTGAACACGCCTAAGTCCACACTAACCACGCAGAGGGCGTCAGGTTATGAGATCATCTTATCTAGACCAGAACTATCAATTGTTAGATGCAGCACGGTTAACCCTGCAAGGTTTATAGCAGAAGTAATTGAGGAAGGAGACTATGCACACGATTGTACGCAGACTACCGAAATGTACTCATGTACTAGAAAAGTTGAAGAGAACGCACTAGATGGAGGTGAGCTCTTGTTCATTGATGGGTCATCAACAATAGACCAAAGTGATGGGATAAGGAGAACTGGGGCAGCAGTGGTAAAAATGACAGAGGAACTGGTGTGTGTGGCGATGAAATGCGTACAATTACCACAGCATTACTCTGCTCAAGCAGCTGAATTGGTTGCACTGATCTTGGCATTGAAGGAAAGCTTTGACAAAAGAGTGACTATATATTCTGATAGCGCATATGTCACGTCTACTGTCCACTCAGGATTGTCCAAATGGAGGAGAAGAGGGTTTAGGAGAGCTGACGGCACCCCAGTACAACATGCTCTCTTGTTAGCTGAACTAATTGAAGTAATAAATGACCCCCAAGAATTAGCTTTGGTCAAATGTACCGCACACACTAATGGAGAAGATCATATCTCAAAAGGGAATGCAGCAGCACACGCACATGCGAAGTATGCTGCATATTTTGGTGAGATATGGAACCCCCCAGAGTTAGAGAGAGGGAGAGGGAGGGGGATAGCTAAGGAGATGTTGATAAGAGAAGGGTACACCCATCTCCCAGCCACACAGATAATGGCGCTACAAACGGCTGCACCAATGGCAGAAAAAGAAATATGGGTAAAAAGAGGATGTACAATGTCACCAACTGACACACTATGGCGCCAGGGTAACACTGGAAAGATGGTAATGCCATTGGCACTATTGAACACCGCCCTGAGCCAACTCCACCACCCAGCCCACACAGGCAAGAAAGTTATTGCAGCACGAATTAGGGAAGATTGGTTCTGTCCCGAGTTAAATTCCCATGTGACAAATTTTATCAGCAATTGTCTCACATGTCAACAGTTCACGGCCGGTCACACGCTGAAGGTGATAAAAGGTACTATACCCCGGCCAGAGGGACCCTTCCTGCACATCCATATTGACTATGTTGATATGATCAACGTATGTCAAGGAAATAGGTATATGATTGTAGTAGTATGCCCATTCTCCAGGTGGATTGAGGCAGGACCCTGCTCACACCCAGATGCATTCAGAGCAGCTAAATTTCTAGTGAGGGAGGTTTTCCCCAGGTGGGGAGTGTGCGAGGTACTGCGGTCAGATAATGGCCCGCATTTCGCTAATGAAATGTTCCAGCACATCACATCCTTACTGAACATCAAGCATAAATTTGCATGTACATATCACCCGCAGGCCAACAGTGTATGCGAACGCCTGAATGGCCTACTGAAGGAGGCAATTGCAAAGATACAGCAAACAACAAAGAAGAGTTGGTTGTATTGCCTTCCGCTAGCCCTATTTGAGCTAAGGAATAGACCAGGCTCCGATCACCACCTCACCCCTCACGAGGTGGTGACCGGACGTCAAATGCGCCTTCCTCTAATGCCAACATCAAGAGCATTCACAGATTATGAAAACACTGCAACTGTTCTTGGTGATGAAATGTACCAATATGTGTCTTCTTTGATTACTAGTGTAGTGTTTGTGTCTCAACAGCTTGAGCGCACGCGGGGCGGGTCTAAGAGTGATCAACAAGAAGACGCGGATAAAGAATTGGAAAAGGGAAAACTGTGCAAAATTGCTAAAGGTGACCACGTACTACTCCGCAATTTCAACAGAAAGTGGAACAGCCCACGCTTCACTGGCCCCCACCTGGTAGAGGAAGTATCTACGAGAGCAGTAAAGTTACAGGACAAACGTGCTTGGAATCACCTACACAACGTAAAGATCTGCAAACTCCAGACCCGCCCTAGCGTCACCGACAGGGCCATTGGAAGAACAGCAACAGCCTCACCCACGGAGGAAGAGACTTCTACCACAGCTGACGACCTAAGTGTCTCCATACCCTACCACCCCCCAGATACCCCAGAGACAACTACTGAAATAGAGAAGGGTAATTCCCATACCGCCCACCCCATGGTCACACGATCAAAGAGTAAAGAGACTTCTGCCAGTTGAGCTTTAAACCCTCTGCCTATCGACCTCCTACCCACTGCAGTAATCACCCGACTGAAGGACATTATCTTGCACATAGACACATGTAAACACTTGAATGTTCTCTTTTTTTCTTTCTCGCACATGCAGGTACCGCATATTATTGTACTGCTAAGAAAACAGATAACTAACAAAGTTCATTGCCCAGGAGTAGATGCTACCCTCAGACGATAACTACCTTGAAGAGCTATCACACCAATTTGTCTATCACATAAAAAGGCCAAAGTACCTGAAAAGAAGGAGGGTACGTGTCTACTACACAGCATTTCTCTTGGCCATAGAACAATCAATGCCCCATCTTCACCAATACTTGCCTGTCCTAAGAGATAGATCGCTTAGATTGGCGCGGGAACAGCTCTTCGCCTGGGCACTGAACGACTACTTCATAGGGAGAGCTTGAAAACAACAACTAACACTAATAACAAGCATATTGAGAATTTTCAGGCGGGCAACTTTAACGTCGCAAGAATTAGCTGCCGGACTGCAGCAAGGTAAGAGCAAAATGCTGGTGAGACTAGCCTCTGTAATAAAGATGATAGGGATTTTGATGATCACCGGGTTCTTGGCTGCCTCTGTATGGCAGAAAAGTTATGCTATCAATATTTTGGCTGTACCCAAACCTAATATACCCCCACCCACGGCTGCAACAGGTGTTACGTCAGGTGGTACTAGCAAAATTCCACACAAGGGAAACAGAGTTAAACGCAGCACATACTCAGATAATAAAGGTATTGACAACTACATACAAGATTCAGCTCACGTCTCGAACAACATGTGGTACCAACACATGACCCAAATAGGTAAGCAGACAACAGAAGACAGCTGCTACGTTTGCTCATTGATCCCATATGCCATGAGCGCTTCTCGAACGTTCGTTGCCACGGAAATAGACGAAAAGACAGCACGATGTATAGTATACTTGGCACTGTTCCAAACGAAAGGGAGATTTCAAGGGACGACGGTGCACCTGGTATGGAAAACACGAGACATATCCATACGAAAATAACTTCCTCAAGACATATTTGAGTTACCACAAGAAAAGTTTGCATGCTGAAGCATTCAGATACATGACAAGTGGCCCTGAAAAAGGAGAAACAAAGAAAGTAACAGTACAATACCTACCATGTGATTGGTACGCCACTGAAGTTCCTGGTAAACAAGGATGTTGGGAAAGACCACTGATAATAATAACAGGGAAGGTGTACCTGGACAACAAATGGGACATAGGAGTGGTTGGCAGCAACATGGTAACGAGAGAGGATACTACAACTATTGCTGAACACAACGACAGATGTTGGACGACTTGGGTCAAGTACATACCCATGCTAACGTGGATAGAGAAGGATGAAGACCCAATAAGCATACTGCCGCTGTCTGCACCTAAGATATGCTACCAACATAGAGGAGAAGTGGACGTGGGATACAACACCAACTGTGCAAGCGTGATGGAGTTACCTGAGGGGGGAGCAGGAACAGCAGGATTAATGGACCATTACTGGGCCTGCGGAGACAAGGCATACCACACACTGCCCCCTCTGTGGAATGGTATATGCACAATGGTACACGTTAATGTGCCATCACTAGTGGTGCCCCAAAAACATGTGAACGTGGCGAACTTCCCTAAAATGGATGAAGGAAACAAGAGGAAGAAGAGATCTGTACAACCTTAGAAGGGGCCAGAGAACCAAAACAACAGCAACAACACTGTCCTGAATAGAAAGAAGAGACAAGGAGAACCTCTGACAGGAAATTACCTATGGGGAAGGTAGGAAACAGCACTCACTTCAATCCCACCAGAACACAGACTATTCAGCAGAGCAGCAATGTTCTTCTCCTCAATAATACATCTGGGACAACAAGCTTACGCAAACGCAAAATGGCTCCAGATAACTCGATGGGAACTAATGATGACAATTAATTCTACAGTAAATGGATTCAACGCAATAAAAGAGGAACTGCGAGCAGTAAGTACGGTAGCACTACAGAACAGATATGTACTGGACCTCCTTACAGCAATGGAAGGAGGAGTTTGCGCAAAGATAGGACAATCATGCTGCACATTCATTCCTGCTAACGATGCTGACAATGGTACACTGACAGAAGCAGTATCACAACTGGCCCAGATGCACTCCAAAATGATGGATGAAAGTAAAGGTGTGAAAAAGGATGACAGCTGCTTTTCGCTATTATGGTCATGGATGCCATCTTGGCTGTCGGACGGACTGAAGATTATAGTTGGATGCATAATTCTGGCTGGAGCTACACTGATCATAATAAGATTTTGGAAGGCCCGGAAGGCACGCACCACAGACAAAATGATCGAAATGGTTGATATGCACCCCTTGATGCCGGCAGATGATGGCCAACACACGGGCACTATAATAAAAGAGAGAGAGAAATTGCGCAACCAGATCATCACCAACCACCTGGACCCACCATCTGTGAAGCTCGAAAACCCAAGAAACCCAAGGAGCTACATAGGGAAATGGGTATACTGCACACCTGGAGGAACCTGTGTATATATGTATTGGTCATTTGAAGACCATGTCAACCACTATGGACATTTGGGAGGAGTAACTAAAATATGGAGAGTGAGAGGAGATAAGGAAAAGGATATGTTTGTGGTCGACAAGTTGACCAGAGGGGGGACTGAAGTGGGAGAATGGAACAAAAGGCTCCCACCACTCCCCTCACACCCCTGGCCTGGAGGATCACGGCCCAGGCACCCACCACAAGAGGAGTTTGCCCATCTATCAGACGACCAAATACCCTGGTACAGGAACATACAGATGTGCCCACCCGCTTGCCCACCAGCCTGCCCTGCCCATGCCGACACCTGCGGCATGGATGAACTCGACTGAACCATTCAACACTAAATCAACACATCGTTAGAGATGCCATGACGACCTAGCCAACGGTCAGCAAACCTGTGCAAACATGCACACTGGACACTCCCACACCAATTCACACAAAGAACATATTCAGTGCTATGACGTAGGTGACGGACACACCCACTGACGCGCATCTTTATTATTTTTCACATAGGCTTTTCAAAATGCAGAAACGCAAGACGCACAATGAACTCATCTAAAATGCTTGCTCACGCTTCTCCTAAACCCATGCATTGCAATGAGAAATATAACGAAGACATGATACTGGGGATAAAGCAATATGATACCATAACCTAAAGCGCTGTGTATCAAACGATTCCACCTATGCACCAGGCCCAAGTAGGCCCGCAAGTAAGAGCTTCCATGAACATTGAATGAGCAAGAGTACAGTTGCTGACCCTGCAGAATGAGCCCGACGAGAGCAGACAGTAAAGGGCACAATGTTGCAAACTCGCATGCCGCAAGCCAACGCCAAGGTCACACCTGCAAATTAAGCAAGCCGAACCTGACAGGGTGCCAGGCCCAGGAGGAGGGAGGCGCCTGGATCCCACGTTTCAAGAAACAGGCAGATACAATTAAGCGACTCAATGGACATCTGCGGAGGTGGGAGTAGTCTGCCTTCCAGCATATGAATAAATCCTCACATTGTCTGCACGTACCCATAGTGATACATTGTTGCAGATGACAGGTGCACCGCGAGCTGGGAACAGCGATGGTCCCAGACTGGGGGGCTCGCGAGTGGACCAATCAGAACATGGGGCTCTTATCACTGACGCCACTAACATTAGCCAATCCTCAGGGGTCTTCATGTAACAATTTTCATGTATCAAATTGAAGGGACAACCCAAGTATACCACCTGACTGACCCTCAACCACTAATAATGCTCTCTATACATATGCTATACTAACCCTACCACTCGAGGAACCAATCCAGAGTGGCGATAGGTTTTTTGCTAACTTTCCCAGGTGACGCAAGTAACGCGTCATACTAAGGTAAAAAGGGCCTGCGAGCCCCACGATGGAGAAGAGAGAGTGTCAGGACTGACACGTACGATCCTTGACCCATCCCTGCCGTTTTGCTTAATAAACAGCAGAATCACCTTGCTTCTTGCGTGTGTCTCATACTCATTTTTTGGGATATACGGGAGGAGTTGGGGCCTCCCTGCCCGGAGGTCCGCGGACGGCCCAGCCGACCCCGGGAGAATTTCCCCCCGACTCCAGTGCAGCAAGAGCCGCCCTCCCGGTCTAGTAAGGGCAAGCCCCGGTGCAGCAAGAGCTGGCCCTCTCTGTGTAGTAAGGGCAATCTCCAGTGCAGCAAGAGCCGCCCTCCCGGTCTAGTAAGGGCAAGCCCCGGTGCAGCAAGAGCTGGCCCTCCCTGTGTAGTAAGGGCAATCCCCGGTGCAGCAAGAGCTTGCCCTCTCTGTGTAGTAAGGGCAATCCCCGGTGCAGCAAGAGCCGCCCTCCCGGTCTAGTAAGGGCAAGCCCTGGTGCAGCAAGAGCTGGCCCTCTCTGTGTAGTAAGGGCAATCCCCAGTGCAGCAAGAGCCGCCCTCCCTGTGTAGTAAGGGCAATCCCCGGTGCAGCAAGAGCCGCCCACCCAGTCTAGTAAGGACAAGCCCCGGTGCTGCAGATTTGCCGTTACAGGTGCAGGCTCTTGTTCCAGTGCTGCATGTACAGGCAAATACAAAAGATGCTGGTATGAAAACAACAGGATGGGCTTCATTCTTCACACAAGTCCAAAGGGGTGTTGCTAGGTCTGGAAAAGATCTGGGGCTACACTAATGTCGGGACTCGGGGCTAGCTAGCCTTTTGGTCAAAGTCCCTGAGCTTCTTTCTGGGGCTATAACCAAAAGACTCAGGGATATAGCCCCACTCACCCCTGTCTCCTAGCAACGCCTCTGCATTTATTTTATTATTATTCTGTGATTTGCACGCCCCCATTGTGCCACAGGACTGTTTTACAGGGCCTCTGCAGGGGAGGTTACAGGGTGGCGGGATGTGCGTGCAGTATACGTCCAGCAGCCGAGTCCCAGGGCAGCACTGATAGCCCTGCAGTGGAACAGCCTTCTCCAAGACGGCTTGGGCCCAGAAGTCTTCTCACTCGATACTTGCTCCACCTGTCCTCGTATGGTAGATTGCAATTGCAGCTCAGCCGCACATGGATATGCGCAGTGCGTGTATAGCCATAGTACCGTACTCAACAGTTCAATAGTGTAACTAAGCTCCCCGCAAGTAACAGCGCCTTGATGCCCAAGGGCTGTCGTGCGCTATACAAATGTAATAAATAAATAAGAAACCTGGGGGGTGCACGCACACACACACACACACACACACACACACACACACACACACACACACACACACACACACACACACACACACACACACACACACACACACACACACACACACACACACACACACACACACACACACACACACACACACACACACACACACACACACACACACACACACACACACACACACACACACACACACACACACACACACACACACACACACACACACACACACACTTTTTCTGAAGGCAACATGAAAGGGATATGGTCATTTTCTGGGTACACTGAAGAAACTGTTCTGACAATGTGCCTGGGAGGGAGTCAAACTGCCATTGTACTGTTGACATTTGCATAACAGTATCATGGTCAGTTTCTAGGGCCAATGGTTGTGCTGTACCATGATCATTGTGAAACTGGCATGGTGCTGATCAGACTGGAATCGCAATATTGTCACAATGAAGAGAATCCGGCCTGGTTGTTTTCTGGAGGAGGAGTAAAAAATGTCATGAGAATGTGCTTACCAATGGAAAAAGTGTTATGTGGGAAATACAGAATACACACGAACATGAGATGGACATTCTCTTCACTAAAAAGGATAACCTCTCCAGCTTTGCAAAGATATCGTGCCCAGACAACAGTTAGGGGGGAGTTGAGACTTGGTTTTGGTGGACCCTCCTCAACCGTTGTTCCTTCCCACAAATAGGGATCCAAACCCTTCCCTTTGAGAGCCGCTGGGAAATCATCAACAGGTTTGAGGTGGATTAAATTCCTACAGGTCCTAGGATGTTTTATTGAAACTAAAATGGGGTGTTTGGTTCGACAGAAAGGGGTGTAAGAAAAGAAGATTAACCCAATATGTCTTCAGGGACTACTATACAAACCTACTGCCTAGGTCTCTTTTCCCTATGTTTGAAATCCCAATGTCTCTCGCTTCAGTTCCCTATGGATCAAGTCCCAACACCTCCAGTCTCTGGAATTCGTAATGTTAGAGAATCGCAAGTTTTAAGCAGAAGTTCCTGCTTCCTTTTGCAGTTCCCTTTGGTTTCTTCCAAGTCTACGCAGGGCGCTTTCCCGGGTTCTTGGTGGTTGTTGAGTGACATGCTCCCCAGCAAAATCGTTTTATGCACCCCAGCCGCAGGGTGCACCCCAAACTATTAAACAGCAGCAATTGCCTATGTCCCTTGCTTGGGTGCTTGCCAGACTGAAATTCTCATTACCCACAAACCAACGGTTACTCTCCTCCTCTCATCTTATGGCTCCTGTCCCCGCTAGCTACCTGCATCGCCCCTCTACCTGGCAGTCCGTGGCTCTTGCCAATCCCTAGACTAGTGCCCCCTGCAGGCTGATGCCAATATCCTCTCTTTTATTGGAATCTGGTCCTGGCCAGGGTCAGCGCTATGTCCGCCAGCAGGATTTCTACAAACAGTCTCCATGGAAACGCAATACAGAGCTGTGAAAAGTCTATTATTTGTATCAATTTGTAAATGTTCGCTTAACTATAGAGAACTTACCACCCCTATGTTCTGACTTTGGAGGTGCAGATAACAAACGTCGTTCAAAACCAGTTGTGACACAATGTTAACAATTATAACTCGAATTAGACCCTGGTTGACTACACATACTCTTTCCGAACTATGGCAATCATGGCGGCCTTCCTTTCCACTTGCACGCACCGTTAACATGCGCCTTTCCACGCCATACTATCCTTTACACCTAATGGCTTTGATAACTTTTCATGCAATTTCTTCTCAAATGCTTCATTTGCTTCGATTATTTTCAAAATGTTCTTGGAAAGGTGGGGTTCGTGCCCCATAAACCACCACAGTTGTGCAAGGGTGTCAGACACACATCACTCCTTTGCGAAGTGCAGTTTCTGGCGCCTTTTTCTGAACCACTAGTGGAGTCTCTAGAGATCAGTATTCGGGGAGAAATGTAGGTGTACTAATAGGACTTGAGCGGCCTGGGCAGATGGGGGTGCAAACAAATAAGAGTCAACAGGCCAAACTGGTTTAAGTAAACACCTATTTTACCAAGCTGTTCGTATTTTTTAAAACTGTGATAACATGCAAGTTCAGAATAGGTTTAAGACATTAAGAAAGATTTGAATGAAGTTAATGGAGACCCTAAAAATGTAGCCTGTTCAACGGTTGCAAAAAGGCCCAATAACAAGCTTTGGAAGACATTTGGTCTAACCAGCCTTTTACGGTGTGATTTTCTGTGAACACCTTTCATGACCTTTTGTTGCTGTAGCTTCTGCCAAGGTCAATAACTGGGTCTTGGAGGCCTACCAGGGTTAATCCTAGACCTAGTCCTGCCCCTGTGGTGACCGTGGCAGCAGAGAGGGCCCAAATCCCTCCACCCCGTCCCACTCCCCTTGGGTGCCAATCTGTATCTGAACAGAGCCTTGACTCCAGCCTTGCCTATGCTCACTGGCATTGACTCCAGCCTTGCCTGTGCGTGCCTATTTTCGCTGGCATTGACACCAGCCTTGCCTATGCGTGCCTATGTTCGCTGGCATTGACATCAGCCTTGCCTGTGTGTGCCTATGCTCGCTGGCATTGACACCAGCCTTGCCTGTGCGTGCCTATGCTCGCTGGCATTGACACCAGCCTTACCTGTGCGTGCCTATGCTTGCTGGTTTTTTTTTTTAACCATTTCAGCCTGAAGCAGTTACCGGCATGAACGAAGCTCTAGAGATGCGGAGACCCGATCACTGCGGCAGAGCGTTTAATGATAGAGAGACAATGACTCCAGTCGCACAGCAGCACGGAGCAGCTGTGCAGCAGCGGCAGAACGAATGGGACCAGCAGAAGCCACAGGTAGTTCTGCAACAAAATACAATCGACTAGACAACCATGGATTTAGGGGCCCATGAATGAACGTTGGCATGAGTTTTCCATTACTGCCAGATCTCCTGGGTGGCAAGCCCACACAGAGAAAGCGGAAGGGGTTAAAATAATGTTTTGCATACATTCACACTTGAGGAGGGGAAGGAAGCAAGGAGATTGGATAATGCAGCTGACCAACCCTCACCAGGGCAGGTGCATATACAGGAAATGGGAACTGCGAGCAAATCAGGTGAGGTCAGAATAGGTGAATGGTGACCAAGAGACCAGTAGGAGGAAGTGGCGAATTGTGGGGAATAGTTGTGGAGCAGGTGAGGCATGATAGTTGTTCTGTAGAGTGAGTGCTAGTGTGAGTGTGCGCATGTGTAGAGAGAGGACAATGGTCTGGTGGTATCTCGGTGGTAAATCTGCCAAGATACCACCAAAGAGAATTACCATTACCACCACTTGGTCCGGCGGCATTACTGCTGGTGGAATGCAGTGTTAGTCCTCAAAAATTGGAGTCCATTTCGGTGGAAATATTACCTCTGGTGGTAATTCTGTAGGTAGCAATTCCACCTAGATTTCTGTATAGTGGTACAAGGTGTTGGATCTACCTCCAGCTCTTAGCTGGAGGTGAATCTTCCACCGCTCCACCAAACTCGTAGTTGGGCATTGTGGTAATGCGTCAGGAATGGTATTACTGCTGCATGTTTAATGCACCACCCAATTTATAATGAGGCCCACTGTAAGGTGTGAATGCCAGAAGGCTGGTACATAGTGAAAGGAAGGCGATTGAGAAGTAGGATTGCAAGAGTAGTAGTAATGTGAGAGGAGGAATAGTATTGTGGGAGGAGTAGTAGTCTGGGAGGAAGAGTGGTGTAGCATGTGATAAACCTGAGCACGTTCTCGCTTCCTTCTCCTCAACTTCCTCCTCTCAGGTGGCCAGGGAAAAGCCATCGCGTTTTGGATCCAGACCCTGCGGGTGGATATGTGAGGGAGGATCACCTGGGTGGAGTGACCCCGGGGCGTTGGGAGAGGGCGTCTGCAGGTGAGATGCAGTATTCCCCTTTTCATGATGAACCTTTCATCCCTGAAGCTTTTATAGGGTCATGTTATCAGGCTCCGGTTCCCTCCGGTCAAGATGCCCAATGGAAACACCCTTTTTATAGGAAGACTAGAAAGGGACCATCCCAAAGGACCTCCCTCTATATGGACCTGGTAGAACTCCGTCAGAACTCTTGTAATTAATGATTCCCCAACTCTTCAAATACATATCAATTCAGAAAGTAAACAAATAGGAGTCCCCCATATAACACAGTCCACAACTCTTCCCCACACACACCTTAAAGTGTATCTCTAAGACTGTGACGAGGAAGAAGTGATTAGGAGTAATTCACACTTCTAGTCAGTTTCACCATTTTAGCACTGAGATGAGGAAGGTGCCTATAGAGGATCAGGCATGTCCGGTAAATTGGTTTAATGAGGGTCAGGCAAATTACCTGCAACCTATTGAGAGGCTACAGGTGCTTAAAAACAGGCCCACTCAGCAAAATAGGGAGATCCTGCCTGGAGAGAAGGTGGCAGGCGTGTGGTGAGGAGCAGCCTGGAGCGGGACTGGCAGAGAGGATGCTGTGTGTTCCCAGGGGAGGAAGGAGGTGCCATGGCCGGAGCGGGCCGCGGGAGGACCAAAACCCCAACACTTGCTGGTGTTACGTGTTCCCAGCTGCAGCTGGGGAACACAGAACTCCTGACTGCCGCGGGACGCTGACAGGGGGTTTTCTGAAAGAGTGCTGCTCGCTGTGACTCCCAACATCTGTCTGGGAGCCGAGAGCAGAACGAAGAACAGCATGAAGACGCCCGGCGAAGCAGAGCAGCTCTGGTGAGTATGAGAGAGAGAGAGATTACTCGTACTGGGGTCCTCTAGGGCAAATGTAAGACAATTAAGGTTTGCATACAAGCAAAAAGCATATAATGAGAGGGTTTGGAAGCCAAATGAACAGATAAGAAATTGTGAATCTATTATAAAGTGTTTGGGGAAATACAATGAAGGAATAATGAATAATGGAAAAAGTGCCTAGTATTGTGGGAACACCACAGCAAATATTGAATACCAAACTAAAGAGAAGATATGGAAAGCATGTGAAATTGTAGCACAAGTGGAAAACAAATACATGCTACTGTGAAAAGAATTACATTTGTTACAAGCATTAAGAAACAAAATGAAAGATGTTATGAACTTTTATGAACTGCATAAAAGGCAAGTTGTTGAACTCAGAGGGGCAAGTTGAATGCAAGATGTGGCAAAACCAAAAAGACTGCGAACATACAAATGGTGAAATGAAAGTTGTGGCAAAGCCAAAAGACTGCCAATACTCAAATGGCAACTAAGCCCTAAGCTGCCAGAGAGAGAAAGAAACTGCAGCAGATTTTGAGTGCCAACATTGGTGCTATGTGGAAAACCAGTGTTAATCCAGAAGGCCTGAAGAGCATCACACAGTGCCATGGGTTATTGGTTTCCGTGACCTGTAATGGGTGGACCGTGCGTGTGGTCCGACAACTGCGCCTACACGGAGTGGACTAACCTGGGAAAGGGAGAGAACACATTTGTTTTGGTACGAGTCTAAAGAACTACCAGTTGAAGCTGCCAATATTAGAGAAAAAACAAGAGACAAACTATTTGGAACAGGTGTAATCTTGGTAATGGGAACCCTGAGGTATATTGCAACTGTATTGATCTTGGGGAAGGGAACCCTGAGATATCCTGGAACTGTGGTGAACTTGGGGGAAGAGACTCCTGAGGGATTTTGGAATTGTCTTACATTTGGGGAAGGGAACCCTGAGTCTGTTTCTTTGTGGAACTATTTAAACTTGGGGAAGTGGAATCTAAACCAAGCCTGAGCTAGAAGAAGCACAACACTTTATTTTGAACACGTTTTCTTTTGGTGCTGCCACCACTACATATTGTACGTTTTTAGTTGTGAGGGTCTGTATAGGTTTTAGACACAGAATTTTAAGTTGAACTTTCTGACACAGACGATCCTTAAATTCTTTAGTTAGGGAAATCCCAATTCGGCATTGGGCAAATTAGGCCTTAATCCATTCTGACATATACAATAAAGTCATTTTTGTTAAGAAATTGAATCTGTTGTCTGGGTCTTGCTTCATGATGCCTTCACAAGTAGTAGTAGTAGTGTGGGTGGAGGGTACGACGTCCTTTCATCGCAGGATATTTTTCCACTGGGTTTTTTCCATCGAATTTTTAGGGGGGTTAGAAAAATAGATATTTGGGGTGTGGGTGTTCAGGAATATACTAAAAATTAAAGGGGATGGTGGGTTTGCCCCCCCCAAATAAAAATAAATTCAATTTGTTTTTCTGCTAAAGAATCCATAGTAAAAAAACCCAGGGAAAAAACATCCCACAATGAAATGACATGGAACTGGGTGGAGTAGGAGGAGTGAGGAAAGAGTTAACATCAAAGTGTGGAGGTAGGAGAGAGTAGGAATAAGGAACCAGGTCAATCCTACAGAGTAGCTGCAAGGCACACAATCCTATTTTCAAATTAAAACCCAAAACTGTGGGGAGGGTAGGGAATGTTAGGAGGTTCCTGAGGGAGTTGGTGAGACTAATATCAGGAAGAACACATTTAATACGACACAGTCATTAGATAGTAGGGGTTAACAATCGGTAGAACTAACAAGGGGTTACATATGGCTCAGTTAGGGAGAAGGTTCTTGGGAAACAGAGAGGGTTGGCCAT
Source organism: Ambystoma mexicanum (assembly GCF_040938575.1). Taxonomy (NCBI): domain Eukaryota; kingdom Metazoa; phylum Chordata; class Amphibia; order Caudata; family Ambystomatidae; genus Ambystoma; species Ambystoma mexicanum. The sequence goes on from NC_090929.1 coordinate 148,056,141, forward strand.
AGGCCCCACAAAGAATTTAATAAAAATCCTCGAACCATCCTTCAGACTCAGAGTGTTTTATGTGTCCTCTGTGATGGGCTTAAAACCAATTCATGAAAAAAAGACATGGCCATATTAATAAATAGTCTTTGATCACCCCCACCATTCCCCCTCATCATAGTCCAACCAAAAACACCCTGTATTGCACCCATGCGACACTTACATGTTTTAATTCCAACAGGACATTTCTGTCGTCTGCCTTCAGGTGCCTACTAAGTGCTTTAAACCCAAGACAATGTTCCATCTAACCATTCTCCATTATTTCAAGTTAAACAACAATAATACTATTGTGCTTTTATCTAGAAGTTCAGGGGGATACATCGCTGACATTTGTGGTGGCTTTGTGGCATGCGATTCTGCACAAAAAAAGAGGGCAGTGGTTATAAGCAAGAATCAAAGTGTGAAACATGCAGCATTGTGAACGTGGGCCAGAAGTGACATAGCCCCTAGCGCTGTTATGCTTCTGTGTAGTTTGTGGGATTGATAGTTGGGTATGTGTCCAGAGAATAACAAGTAAAATCTGTGAGATGACAGTAGTGGGACATCCTTTGGTAGGGAACAGTAGGCAATAGAGCAATAGATGTAGGAGGCCGTGGGATGAGCTACCTGCTGCCCAAAGGGACCTGCGGTTGGGTGGTTAGCAGGCAGCAGTCATGAATGTTTTGGTCTCCGAGGAGTTTAAAAGTGCTAGTAGAGTGAAAGGCGAGTCAATCAGTTTGGGAAGGAGGAAGTAGTTTCGGGAGCCTGAGGAGTCCTATTATTGGAATTTCAAGTCATGCCATTATTCATCATGATATGGTATTGTTACTGTTTGGGGTTCCATTTTAAGATGATTGCGGGGTGGTTTAAGTGTCTTTGTCTTTTAGTCTGATGCGGGGGTGGTAGCAGAGTCTGATCCAATTAGATTCTGATCCCAAAAGTGTTCATGCTAGTGTTGCGCACAGATGCATTACACGTCAGTGAGACTAACTCTAATGGGTTAACCTCCATTTCATCCTGGATTTAGAGGAACGTGCTCTGATCTGTCTTTGTGGCAATATTTGTGATGGCTTTTATGTTAAAATCTGAACTTTCCATCCTCTCAGTGTTGTAGGACTATGTTGGATCATTTGAGAGGGTCGGTGTGTCTTAAAGTCCCAGTTTGGGTGGCTAGAGGATAAACGTTCTGATTGTGTGGTCTCAGGAGGGTGGCATGCTAGCTTGTCTATTGTGGTGTATCGAGCAGCCAGGTTTTGGAAGATGTTTCTGAAGATGAGGTGATTGCCCTCTGTGCGGACTTACCTGGGCAATGACCGCCATAATCGGTGCATCCTGCTCTCTCTCCTTGCTGACAGGATGGGATTTTTCTGGCACTATCCTGAATTGGTTCATCTCCTACCTCTCAGGCAGACACCAGGTTGTTCAAATGAACGTGTTGGGTTCTAACCGACTCCAGGTCTCCTGTAGAGTCCCCCAAGGCTCCATCCTCTGACCAATCCATTTTAACCTTTACATGGAGCCTCTGGGCACTCTCCTCAAAGATCCCAAAATAGCCATCCACCAATACACAGACGATACTCAGTTGTAGATGAGAGTAAATAGTGCAGAGGACATAATTTGTCTCCAATTTCCTAGCCATCATCTAGTCCTGGAGGTCAACTGCCTACCTCAAACTAGACCCATCCAAGACTGAATTCACCCTCATCAGTCCGCCTGCTAAAAAACAACAACTTGTCCAACAATGGCTCAATGATAAGCGCCTAGAAGGATTTGATCCACAACTCTCAGACTCTGCAATATCCTTATGCTTTACACTTGACAGCAATCTGTTCTACCAGAAACACAGACAAGAAAGCCCAAATAGCCTGGCTCAGAATCGCCACCCTTCAAAGAAAAGAAATCAAACCATTCATCCCGCCACAGGAATTCCAGACCATAGAGCAGGCCTGGTGGCATTCCACATCGATAGGGGGAATGCTCTCCTTACAGGGCTCCCAGCTGCACACTTGGCTCCCCTAAAAACAGTCCACCACGGTGCAGCACATCTTATTATGGGAGCATGGCCATTTGACAGAATTACCCCCTTCCTACATGAACTACATTGGCTTCCACTCCAAGCCAGGGTTCAAGACTGCGTTTATCATCTACAAAGCAGTCACGAGTAGCTCACCAGCGTACCTGCTAGCTAAGCTCTACATATCTGGTAGCACACGCTCCTTGCATAGCAAATCGACCAATCGGCTTGAATCACAACTCGTCTGCAAAGAGAGGACCCACAAACAATCGTTCTCTTGTCATGCACCCACCCTCAGGAACTCTATCCCGCTGTTGGCTCGGAATGCCCTCACAATTCCCAAATCTTTCAAAACATGGCTCTTTCAACAACACCTAATCAAGGACTAATTCCAGTGGATGCACCCCGACACACAGACCTCACAGCACTGTGCTACTGGTAAAAGATACAAGCTCAACTGCCGGCTACCCACTCACTGGACAGCGTTCCTCTGCTCTAGAGCTAGGTCTGCGCTTCAAACAATAAAATAAATAAATCCTCAGTTGGATCGCGTTTGCTCACATTACTCCTGCGCTGTAGCCCCGACCCTAGCTCCTGAGAGACAGCGAAGGGTCAGCTTTTTAACTTGGCGGTTGAATCACTCACAGGGAATACTCGACTCAGGGCCCCAAATCCCAAAGGAAACTGCAACCCGCCCCCTAGTCTGAGGTCTACCTTGCCAGGCATCATTCAAACAGGCAGTTAGGAGGATCAGTCTTGGGTGTAGGTGGGTTAGCTGCATAGAAATACAAATCTTAGCCATACATTAAAATGACAATAGACATGGGTGAGTTGAGTGAGGTCAGCGGGTGAGAAGGGGAAAATGGAGGTTTTGATGTAGCTTGCAATGTCTGAACCTATTCTTTATGGGAGAGGTTTTCATTTCTGCTGCCTGAGCTGCACTTAGCCTCCTTTTTCATGCCATGGGTTAGGGATGACTTGCAATAAGCCTGTCTATGCAGAAATGAGCCTTACCTTTTGGTTTCTGTGCCCTTCCCTCAACAGCCTACCCTTAGAGATTTTAGTTCGCTTTTTATGTGCAAATGGACCGTGGTGGTCTGTCTGTAGTTGTGCGTCATCATGGAGGGGGTCTACATGCCACTGAGACACTTTTTTATCAATCCCTTTTTAGTCTTGTAAATATCGGGTCAGTCTGCAGGAATGGCTGTGGGGGCAAATGACTAACTCACTGTTGTGTAGTTGACTAACGTTTTAATAATACGGAGAAACATAGCCCTTAAGGTGGGGCATAAGGGGCGAGATGTTCAAGCACTTGCTTCAAGCACACTGCCTTAGCTTCTCTTGCACAGTTATTGTCGTTTTAGCTCCAGACTATGAAGCCAAGTGCTTGTGCAATATGATTAAAAAAGGTGGTTTAGCATCTTCATCCGACAAGGGCTAGTTTCAGATGTCTTTAATGCTCCCACTGAGTTATACATGTGTGAACATTACCTGCTCTTAGTCGTCTTTTGATGAAGACATGCAGCTTGTTATTATTATTATTAATGCACATACAAGAAAACATCACTCAAGTTCCACCAACTAGTAGTATACACTTAGCAGGGGGCATGTGTTTTTACCTTAAACAGAAATCACTCCCAGCTCAGCTTCAAATAATATGTGATCAAGACAGCCTGGTAACGTGTGCTATTAACTAAGGTAGCTCAGCAGGTTGAGTGGAAGTTGTTGAGATCTTATATGTTTAATGCTGCCTGTAAAACATATGGATATTTCCTATCGCTTCTAAAAAATGTGGGATGTAAAATGATGCGCTTTTTGCCAGGTGAAGGAACGGTCTGGGTACTTGCTCATATTCAGTGAAAGGGTGAGGTGTTACCTCCATTTTGAAAATCAAACGTTGGCACCCAGGAATCCAGGGCTCAATGTCCTAATAACCGCGATTAGCCCAATAGAAGCATTTAATTTAGATGGAACACTTTGACAACAAGTCAGTAACACCTTTAAAAGTGATGACGTACTCACAGGAGGGGGGAGAAGGATGGCAGAGGTTTTGTGTGGGTATTCCCACAATAGAATAAACCAAGTTGAAAAAAATCAACTTGTGGATTTAGGTTTCAGAAACATGTTTCACTTTGAAAACGCCTTTTCTGTTGTTTCGTGTTAACTTGTTAGCAGACCAATTACCAAACAACGTTGTTACCAGCATGTGGGAAACCCACTTTTAAAATATATGTCCCCCAATCCAATGATAGTAGGGGCCCATGGATTCCCCTGGTGTCTGCTTCAGACCAGAGTAAAGGAAAGCCAAGCAAAAAAAGGGACTGTAAACACGTGATCACAGACTAATCAATGGGACATCTTTAAGGCTATGGGAATGTCCTTAGCTAGAGGTGGGGGAGCAGAGCGCCAGCGGGGCACGGGGGGCACAAAATCAAATGGGAGGGCAGTGCCCCCACCTGTTCCAAAGTTCATCAGCCAGCCCTCCAGCTCTGCTGACGTGAAGCAGCCCTGCATTCCACGCCCGGTATATGTAAATGGCTGCATTGTTCATTTAGTGGGAGTTGCCTAGAAGCCAACTTTCTGTGGCCAAGAAACTGTGCCTGGATGCAAGAGCACTGGAAGTTTAGTTCCAAGCATGAAGCGGCTTGCTCGTGCTGCAGCGGAGCTGCTGGGACAAGGCACAAGGCCCTCGAGAAATCCAGGCCCAGGGCTGTGTTTGCAGCAGCTGATATCCGTGTTGTTCTTGGACTATTGTGTGTGTGTTTTTCTTCTCACAGGGTAAGGGGGGCAGCTTACAGAGAAAACGGGTGTCAAGTGGAACTATGCAAACATTAGGAGCAGACAGCGACTTCCTCTGGACTAAGGACCTGGGAAGGTGTCCTGCATGATTAGAACGACAGAGTGGGGAGGGGAAAAAAAATAGTCATTTCACGAGTTGCCAACTGACTCCAAGTCACCAAAACCAAATGCCTCCGGTCCATGTTTTACAGCACTTTGTAGTGTTACGTTTTCTATCGTAAGTACCAGCCTAAACATCCCAGCATGCAAATCCATGTGTGGTGAAAAGCCAGTCATAAATAAAAAATAAAAAAATGATGTGTGTGTTTTTTTTCATGAATTGAGAATCTGTTTAAAAGTCGGAAATGTGTCATTTTGGAAGAAGGAAATTTCAAGCAGGATTAGTTGTATTGTGTTTAAGAATCGCTGATATTCTTAACAAACCCCGTTTGTTGTTGTAACAGAATCTTTTTCTTTTTAATCAAGGGTTCATTCGTTTTTGTCACAGCATATTTTTAAATCAATGTATATTCTTTATAAATGCTTCTTTTCGATGATTGAATTTATTAATTTATTATTTTTTGTGAAGAAATCAATTTGTTTCTAGCGTTTTGTGGTGAGGTGGGCGTGATTTGCAATTTGCCCAGCAAGCAAATTCGGTGTCAAAATCCAGCCAATTAGCTTCCGGTTGAAGTAAATTCGTCCAACCCAAATTCCAAGGACATGGGAAACCATTTGGCAACTTTTTGATCAAGCATTACGGTTTAGAGCCAAACGTTAGAAATGTGTTGCTTTGTACTTTCATTCAAATATAAAACATTTTCCAATTAGTTGAATCAATTTCCTGGAAGGTGAAAAGGCAGATATTAACACATCTTCTACTTAGCCGGATCAGCATATTTTCTAACCATGTCCCTACCGGCAAGCCACTTCTATTTCATTAAATGGCCCCCTGAGACAGCCCAACCGTGGGATCAGAGTGCGTGTTTCATACAGAGCCACACTTTCAATCAGAAGGGTGGGTGTTGGTAATCATGAGTGCATGGATTAGGTTCACCGGTTTTCTTAACTCTTAGACCACGTCATTAATATCACAAAGCTGGGAAGAATACCAGGTCCAAACTGACCAGGTGCTCTTAGACTATGACCCAGAGAAGAATCCCTACAGGATGCAATATGTAGGTCCCACCCATCTCTTTCATCGAGAAACACCACTAACACGCCACACGCACCTAAAGAAAAGTAGGGAAAGGGACTCCAGCCATGCAACCATCCTTACGGAACGCATATCTACATCCCATTGACCATCTCTGCGATAGTTAAATACCACTAATAGACCATAGCCACTTACGGAACAAAGTAGAATAGGGGGCCGAACTGGGTGCGTACAAAGTAGAATTCTTCGGTCCACTGGTATTTCCCTTTAAACCTATCAGCACACGTGCGCATCAAAGTATACATCTCAACAATTGATCAAGAACAGCCATTGTTCATTGGTTCTGTCAATGTTGAAAGAAGCTGTCTAGAAGCGGTGATAACGCATGCCATGGTTCTTCATGGCTGTTGCAAGCACAGTCTGCACCTCGCTGCCTCCATCTCTGGGCACAAGGTAGACCATTTAAAGAGTGAGGCTACAGTTCAGTTACGGTTTATTAGTTATTCTATTTTCTGTATTTTTCGAGGGTGAACTTGGCTTTGGGAAGCAAGAGAGCTTGTGTAGAAGTAGGGGTTACAGGCATACATTAGATGGTTATGGTTGGAGGGGCCCTATTCATGTAGGGGAGGGTTAGGTATTATTCTCTCCTTCAGTAGGGGGTTTGTTAAGAAAGTATGTTCTGTAAAGAACCATAAACTTCACCCAGTTTCCAGATACGCCAACTATGGGGAAAAGCCTGGCGTATTTCCCCAATACATTGACATTTGAGTTTCGCAGTGGGGCGCCTTCTCTCCCTCTCTCCCAAATTGGGTTCCATGAATGCTACACAGCTGCATTTAATGGGGCGCCGCCGCTCCCAGAAAGTGGAATCCTTCCGCTGCAGTGATGGCACCATACCACCGTCACTCCAAGATGCCATTCCCAGAATATCCTCCTATAAATCGACAAAAGGCAAATCCCAATTGATTTGTAAACATCCCTTGGAAATTGGACCAGATTTTCCCTAAAGTCCAAGTTCCAAATTTCTTTGTAGACCACAGTCCTTTTAACGGGCTCGCAGCACTGGATCAAGAAGTTGTTGAAACATGTACATAATGTGTGCTACTTCTTAAACTTAAGACTGGCCCACCTGGTGAAACTAATTTGAATACAGTTAGAATAAAGTAAACTTATTTTTATAATAGTGTCAGTTTATGGTTACTCTGACGATATGCATGGTAATGTATGACTAGACAAGTGTCTGGGCTATGCACCCGAAACATTTGTGTGGAACATAGTAGTGCCCGTGTCACACTATTTACGTGCTCTTAGTCCTGGCCATTGAAACTTTTTAAAATACAGACTGTCTGCCTCGGTCTTTAATCAAAGTTTTTTTTTTTAATGATCTTGATGTGCAACATGCGATTTGCTGCAATCAGGAGCTCAGACTGTAAGCACTGGACTCATTGCTTAGAACAGGAAGGCACACTACATCACTACATTCAAGGACTTGCTAGTATATGAACCGCTGAGCTATACAACATAATGTGTTTCAGCGAGACCCCTCATTTAGAATGACTTGACCGTAAGACTGGCTGAGCAGGGTTCTGCAAGCATGGGTTTTGAGTGCACCCAACTGCACAAACGATTCTGTAAACAACTCACATTTACATTTGTTGCACTCAAATGCATTTGTGTGGCTATCCTGAACATGTGGAGTGGATTTGGCTATTGAGGACCGGACTTGAAGACCCCTGTGGAACTTATACTCCTCCTAAAAAGACCAACGGAAGAGTATGGCACTAAAGTCAAGTACTCCAAGACCGGGAGACCGATATTCGTTCCCCACTGATTAGAGTAGCTCATGAGATGGGACCAGTCTGCCCTTCCAAGTCCCCCTTTTTGTCACCTCACTAGGACATGTCTAGTTTTGGTTCCATCTCATGGCAGGTTAATGCCACCTACATAAGAAGCAAAACTATATGTACAGCTCATTTAGGTGGACAAAGAGGATGCATAGAGTGGAGGGATGCCATTTCAGAGGCGTATACATATATCCAGCGTCTGGTTTGGTGAGTACCTCCTACCTCATCCCATAACAGCTATTTTAGGGTCGGGCATTTGATATCAGTGTATGTTTTTTGGGGTCCTACTGTCTGCTCCATCGCCAACAGTAGGCAATCAATGCCGACCAAAGCCAACCATCATCAACCATGACAATTGTTGACCACTGCCGACCATCACCAGTTGGAGTCGACCATCACTGACCATTGCCAAACATTGTCGATCCTTGCCGGCAATCGACAACCAGGTCAACCTTAGCATGGAGTGATACAGCATGCCCCCATAGAGTCCTATGGGACTCCAAAAGGGGGAATAACTGAAGGGTCCACATGACTCGGAATCATGCAGAACCTTCAAGCTGCTGCATGTGGTAACATAATTGGAAAATACCGCAATAGTTTGGAGAAGTGATTAAAGATACAGTATTTTAAAATACTTAATTTTTTACTATTACCTCCAAACTTGTAATCAGGCGCAAGTCTTTCTACAACAGTTCCTTCCTCGAACTTGGCTTTGCTGAGTCGCCATCGTAACACTGCCAGCCATAGTTTATCAATCTTACGTTATGTGACTCTGTCAAAAACCGGGTTTTCGTCCCTTGTACCGCTGCGCTGAAGCCCCCTCCTAAGAGAGGCACTGGGGACCTTGCCATGAAAAGCCAAGCCAGATCAAGAGACCTTGGAATCTATCCAGGGACTGTTGTCTGGTCCTTCTCCTTAAAGTTTGCAGTGGGCAGGATAATCTCTTGCTGTGTACCCTCGACTGCCCCCACAGAGGAATTTACTGAACCCCCTCAAGTTCTTCGAACGACCCCCCAGTTTCCATGTGTGTTGCATTATCTGCTCATCCATTCTTCACCATGACAGTGGGCCAGGGCCGGCCTTAGGGCAAGGCCGCCTGGGTGACCACCTACAGGGCGCCATTGCCCCCCCCCCCCATGCCAACTCTGAGAAGTCTTTCAAGGGCTCCCACAAGCTGGCGTGACAGGATATGATAAGGCATTTATAACTCACCTGTACACAAGTGTTTATAGGCGCAAAGTGGGAGAAGGCACGTCAGGTGCTGTATTCAAATTACATGCGCCCCACTCTTGTGCTTGCACCTGGCTTTCTAGCACGGGAGCGGGGTGCATGTAATAACAAGAGGGAGCGGGGTGTTACAAACAACAACAAAAAATGGGCGTCCTTCCACGGCATTGACCAGGTGTGCTCCGTGGCAGGGTGTGGAAAGGGGAGAGGTTGGGCGGCACATTTTCATGCAACTGTCGGTGGCGGTGCGGCTGCTCAGGCCGGCCCGGCAGTGGACACTCAATAAGGTTGCAGGGGCAGACTCCAGCATCGGGCCTGTGCTGCGCGTGCACGCGGTAGGGCAAGCGTATTGCAGCTCTTATTAGCTGGTGCTCCAACAACACCCTGAAAGCGCTTCAATGCAGTCCCCGAGCAGGAAGACAGAGTGAACCAGCAGCCAATCACGTGAGCCCCAGGGCATTGATCGCCTTGTCTGTTACAGAATTAACTTGTCTGGAGAGGTTTCTGCATAATCCAGGGCACAGCTCACAATTCCCTCGTATCGTGTTCAAGCACGCCTCTCTATCCAGGAGCGTCTTGCCCGCCACGGAATCTATGCGGGCGAGATGCTGCTGCGTGATGTCGCTCGGCGGGCTACCTTGCCAGATAATGCACGGAGCACAATGCAAGCATCTTGCGCGGAGAGGGAGATGCGCCCTCCCGCTGGGTTTCTCGAGGGCACGTTGCCACTACCTCAAGCATGCCAGGGCTGAAATCTTAAAGTGATAACTGCAGAACGAGATGAAAACATCTGTGCCCCAAACCCGAGCCTGCGACATCATCGCTTTCTGAAACCCATCAACGATGACCTCATCGCCACGTGGTGACGAAGGGACAGTGGCGGCAGAAACGCACACACACTTCCCAATGACCCAATCTCCAGCGTGAGGTGGGGGGCGAGACAAGCGGCTGATTCAGAGGGAGAGAGGGGGTGCGGGGGGGGGGGGAGTTTTCAATCGCAGCACCTGCAATAGGTGTAACCATGAACTTTTATCATCATTTTCAGACCTAAAAACGTTTGAGAATCTAGGAAGAGAGACTGCAACTGAAAAATAAAATGTGTTATCTGAATTTCCTATATAGCAAAAGCCTTTCACGGAACGGTGAACGGAGGATAGCACAGGGGCAACGCTGGTCTTGGAGGCCACGGACAGAAACAGGGGTTTGAATTCCAGATCCGCGTTTAGAAACCAAACTCAGGCATTGTATTAGGCACGTTATAAAAGAAAAAAAAAACAATTACATAAAAGAAATAAATAGATATAATCCGCAGCTTCACAGTTTTAGAGTTGGCCGGTGCTCTTCGATTGATCCCCTGCTCAAAGTCCTGGGTCCAGCCTGGAAATGGAAAACAACTTATTCTGGGAGATGGGGTAGCCATGCCCTGGGGAGATGGGGGGGGTGGATTCATGGCAGGCCTGTGATAGAGTTGTAAAAAGTTTACAAAAGGCAGGGCTATGATAACAACGCCATTTTATAGAGCTAACTTGAAAAATGCACAAAATATGCAATAAGCAAACCCGGATAATATGCAAATCGTTAGAACTAAAACTAATCCTTGAAGCTTTATTTTCCAAATCCTGAATGGAAATCTACAATTAGGAGTATGTAAAGTAGTAGGATTCTAAACCATTCCCCCATGGCTTTCGCAAATATACTATTTATACTGAAAGAAATGTTACGGGACAGTGACCTGCATGTAGTCATTGTTTCCTTCAGTTTTAAGATTTATGCACCCCATCAATTCAAATCACCCTCCATTGGCATCTCTTAAATGGTATACCACAGACCATAGCCACTCCCCATTACCCATTTACTGCTGTGTCTGAATGACGTAATATCTCCTCCCGTTCTCCATGGCACCTCTACTTCAGTATGAATATCTTCTCCCGTTCTCCACTGTATCTCTCCTGCATTATGAATATCTCCCCCCATTCTCCACTGTACCTCTCTTTCAGTATGAATATCTCCTCCCATTCTCCACTGTACCTCTCCTTCATTATGAATATCTCCTTCCATTCTCCACCATAACTCTCCTTCAGTATGAATATCTCCTCCAGTTCTCCACCATACCTCTCCTTCAGTATGAATATCTCCTCCTGTTCTCCACCGTACCTCTCCTTCAGTATGAATATCTCCTCCCATTCTCCACTGTACCTCTCCGTCATTATGAATATCTCCTTCCATTCTCCACCATACCTCTCCTTCAGTATGAATATGTCCTACCGTTCTCCATTGTGCCTCTCCTTCAGTGTGAATATCTCCTCCCATTCTCCACTGTAATTCTCCTTCAGTATGAATATCTCCTCCCGTTCTCCACCCTCTCTCCTTCAGTATGAATATCTCCTATCGTTCTCCACCGTAACACTTCTGTATGAATATCTCCTCCCGTTCTCCACTGTACCTCTCCTTCAGTATGAATATCTCCTCCTGTTTTCCACCGTACCTCTCCTTCAGTATGAATATCTCCTCCCATTCTCCAGTGTCGCTCTCCTTCAGTATGAATATCTCCTCCCGTTCTCCACTGTACCTCTCCTTCAGTATGAATATGTCCTACCGTTCTCCACTGTACCTCTCCTTCAGTATGAATATCTCCTCCCGTTCTCCACCCTCTCTCCTTCAGTATGAATATCTCCTATCGTTCTCCACCGTAACACTTCTTCTGTATGAATATCTCCTCCCGTTCTCCACTGTACCTCTCCTTCAGTATGAATATCTCCTCCCGTTCTCCACTGTACCTCTCCTTCAGTATGAATATCTCCTCCCGTTCTCCATCGTAACTCTCCTTCATTATGAATATCTCCTCCCATATGAATATCTCCACCCGTTCTTCACGGTACCTCTCCTTAATATCTCCTCCAATTCTCCACTGTACCTCTCCTTCAGTATGAATATCTCCTCCCGTTCTCCACCCTCTCTCCTTCAGTATGAATATCTCCTATCGTTCTCCACCGTAACACTTCTTCTGTGTGAATATCTCCTCCCGTTCTCCACTGTACCTCTCCTTCAGTATGAATATCTCCTCCCGTTCTCCACTGTACCTCTCCTTCATTATGAATATCTCCTCCCATATGAATATCTCCACCCGTTCTTCACGGTACCTCTCCTTAATATCTCCTCCAATTCTCCACTGTACCTCTCCTTCAGTATGAATATCTCCTCCCGTTATCCCATGTACCATTCCCTTTACTGTCCTGAGGTACGTTATTTGGAATGCTGGTTTTATAATAATGTAATAATAACGAGCACATTAATAATAATAAAATTAATGCTTTAGAATACTCTTGTACCTTTCTTTTCTTATGATTTGTTATGGGCTATAACCTTACACCCCTTTGCCAGACATGTATCAAACTTTCTGAGGCCAACTGGGAGTTATTCAAAATTGGGTAAGATTCGAAAAGGATGGGTCATTTTAGGGGTGGTCCAAAAAGTCATTACTCATTTACAGCTTAAAGTAACCAGATTGGAAATGTAATAATCTCTCACTCTGTCCAATCTCCTACTCCAACCATTGGATTTGTGGGATGTTTTAACCCACTTCTGCTCTGCGATGCGGCATCACTGTATTCTGATGGTGCCAAAAATAATAAAATGGCAGCAAAACCATTGTGCGTGCCGAAACATCTGAAAGTTGCGCTTTGCAAAGCACAAAAAGATGGCTGCCCAATATGCCATGCATTTTGTCAGTGGTGGAACTGAGATCTTACTCCTAAAACATGTCAATGGGTTCCATAACATGAGAAAATGGAGCACAGAAGGAAAAAGCAGTGCTTTGCTAACGGACACCCCAACATCTTGCTTTAAATCACAGTTTCTTTGTTGCTGAAACTGCAGAATGCTTGTACAAAGTACCCTCAAACATCCAAAATTCTTGCTGGGTGCTGCAATTCAATTAGTGTAAGAAATCATTGTGAACTTACAATGTCCTGAAAAGCTGAAAACATCAAGGGATTTCCATAGCAAAAGTAGCCTGTCTGTGAATCTGTCAAAATCTGGGTGCAGTACCCTGGGCCGCCTGAATGACAGCTGCCAGTAGCCTGCCTGATTAAACTTTAAACATGTAGAAACTGAAATCAAATGTTTGCAATCTAAGAGGCCTGTTGTTGAGAGTAACCCACCTTGTAATTGTTTTGATTCCATGGTTTAAAATCTTGAATAAGTATTTAGCTGTGATTTGATCCCACAAGTTTGTTTTGTGCTAAGGGAAAATTCAATAGAAGTAACAATTAAAGTAAGCTGGCTAAAGCTACCAAACTGGAATAACAGCTTTCCTCATAGAGGCAAGGCCTCTCCTTCCACCAGGAAATCACACCAACGCAATAATTATAGGGTTTGGGAAGAACCTGGTCTGCAGTGGGGAAGGAAACAATGGCAAACTGCAAAGCAGGAAATGCTAGGTGTGAGGACAGTCGTAAAATGGCTTCTGCCAAGAGAACAGGGAGGAGACTGCTTCTGAACTGAAGGGAGACAAAAAGAGGCGGACCCGAACAGCCATCTGTGGCTGACATTCACAAGGAACATTTTGTTTAAATACTTCTAGCTTACCACTTAAAATTGTCAAAAATACAAAAGGAACAGAATTGTAAATCTAAATGTTGGTTGTACATTTCAAGAGTTGGAAAGATTATGCGACATGTTCTGGAAAGAAACGGAAGCAAATGTGATTGTACATAAAATGTATTTCTGCTAGAAGTATGAAACTTTATACACATATGCCCATGTTATACGCGCACACTTATAGAAATTTGCTGATAAATTGGACATTGTGTTCCTGATGAAACGGGCGAAATTCAGTCAAAAGCAGACACAAGATCCCACAGCGACAGGGTTTTGAGGAGTAGCTGCTACACAAAATATGTAATCTGTATATGTGATTGTTATAGAGGTTACTCACGTGTAAATATGTCTTGTGTCAAAAGTAGATTTTGTGTTCAAGAGGCTAGGGGTGGACTCTAAGGCTCATAAACCCACACCATGAAGGTGACACACTGTTTATCTCCTCCTATCAAGGCAGAGTGGAAACTCTGACCAGTCGCCTGTCAAAGGGGCGAGCTTAGGCTAAACCAACGCACACACACCCTTTATCATAGAATAAATAGAGACAGCAGAAGGCAGATAAGGACACACAGATTCACTCACTATCCTGACGCTGGCTGAGCACCCTGCTGCTGAACTTCCCATCTTCCTTGCTCCAGACTCCAAAAACTTGGCAAAGCAGAAAGGCCCATTGCATAGCTGAACCATTTTCAGCTAGGCCCCAAATTGCAGAACCGGAATCCCACAAACCTAAGGGGAACCAAAATACAGCCGGGCTGCGCTGTACTGCTTGCCTGCTGAAAATAATTTTCATCATAACCAAGAAGTGCAGATCCAATCCCATCCTGTGCTGTGCTGTGACCAGAGTGCCTTGCAGATCCAATCCAGTCCGGTGCTGTGCGGTGACCAAATCGGCTTGACGCTGCCCAATCTGATGTGCCCAGCAGTCTGTCCTAAAACCAGATCCAGTTCCCTGACCAGAATCATGATGGTTGTGTTTAAAAACATATCTAGTGAGTATCTATAGAAAGAACTGTGTCGCTAGCATATGTACTGTTCATTGTCAATCCCCGTCTTAAACCCATCCTATCTTGTATTCCGAACCTGTGTTGTTAGGAGTATTTTTGAATTGTCTGAACTCTCCATCCAAACCATCCTATCTTCCTCCTGTACTAGTATTGTTAAAACTATCTTTGTGCTGATATTTTTCATCTGAAGAAGGCGAGCTCCTCTGCAGGCAGTCACCCTGACCAAGTGGCTGTGTTCCTGTGTGGTATTTGTTTATTCATAGTCATCCTCTAGTGTAAGAAATCCCATTTGTCATTTGAAAAGTGCATTCCTGTTTTCCATCCTTGCGCCTATCTCGAAAAAAGCGGCCTCCACTAAAATGTCCATAACTTCCTCTGTTCTAGTGCTAGAAACACAATTTCAATGTCTGCTTCTAGCTAACACCCACAGCTTTAAATCACATCTATAACCGCATCCCAAATCCATACTGTTCTCCTATTATCGCGATTATCGCGCAGTGAAAAGTTTGCCTCAAATTTTCGTTTAGGGAAATTCTGACACATGTAAAACAGCTTTTGAGTGCTTCCAACTTCAATTTTCAGATTTCAAATTGTTTCTTGGTATTAAATCATTGCTAGTGTTTGTGTCCAACTATCCAAAGTGGCTCCCATAAGTATTTATACAATTTCAGCAATTTTGACCATATTTAGTGTTTTACCCACTCCATTCTAAGATAACTTTTTTTTTTTGATCAAAGATTTTATTGATTTTCAAAGTTAAACATCATTACAAACATCTCTCAACATTTCAGGGAGGGGGCATAGTGGGTGAGGGAGGGCGGAGGGGGGAAGGAAGGGGGGAAGAAGGGGAGAGAAGGGGGGAAAATGTCAAGGCAGGTGTGTGGGGGGGAGAGAGCAATGTAATCAAAAGAAAACAGCATTAACCGTTACAAACTCAGCTTCAGGGACCTTGGTCCGACAGACCATCGGTTTTTCATCGGATGATTTCATGGCAAAGGGCGGTCTTAACAGAGTTAGTACTTCCCTTTCAATGGGTCTCACACAGTCGCAGTGGATGCAGGGTCGGCCTCGGCCATCAGCTGTCCTCTTTCCATCTTCTCCATATTTTCTCTGCTTTATGGGGGCACCCTCTTGCTTTATACACCCGGTGCTCCATTACCGCACATATGTCCACGTCCGTGACCCACTGGTCATAGCTGGGTGTGCGCTCCGAACCCCACAGTTGTGCAATGTTCCGCCTAAGGACTGCGAGCGCGGTTGACCACAGCAGTTTCTCATATCGAGATAAGTCAGTGTCCCCAGAGACCCCCAGAAGCAATTGTTTCGGGCACCTCTGTATCGTCTTTCCCAGGACGTTAGACAGTTATCGCAGCATTTCTGCCAGAGCAACTGAATACTGCTACACTCCCACAGAATATGAAAAAAGGTACCTTCCTCTCGCTTGCAGCGTAGGCACTTTGTGTCCACGGCCCTGCCCCATCGGAAGAGTGCTACTCTCTGGTAGTAGGTGGGGTGCAGGATCTTCAGCTGGACGAGTCGGAGTCTCGAGGAGATGGTGGTTTCACGCGGGTACATCAGGGCTTCAGTCCAGTCTTCCGGAAGGAGGGGACCTACATCTCGTTCCCATTTTGTTTTCAGGTCGAATAGCTCTGAAGTTGCGAAGGAGGTTATTACAGTGTACATGATGGAGGTGACCTTCCGCTCCACCCGATCCAGAACTATGTTTCGTTCAAGCGGGGAGCTTTCGGGCAGATCTTGTATGGTCCGTCGTTGGGCTGTCCAGGCATGATTTAGCTCCATGTGGTGGAACCTTTCCGTGTCCGGCAGGGAGAACCTTTCTTGCACCATTTCAAATGTTGCCAGGTTGTCTTCCTGTACCACATCTCCAACAGTGGAGATTCCACGCTGGGTACATTCGGGCCATTTCGGCAGTTTCCGTACTTCGGGGAGGTTGCAATTGTTCCACAATGGCTGGACCAGTGTTGTTTTCCCGCCCCAGCCCAAGAATCGAAGCGCTTCCTTCCAAATTCTCGTTATGTGGGATGCCATGTCAGATTTCGGAGGGCGGTCCAAGTCTCTGTAGAGGTGCTCTATTGGTTTGATTGTAGTGTTGTAATGGAAGCCCCTGATATGTGGGAGACTCCTGTCACCGTGAAGCATGTCGTTTATTACATCCATCTGACTGGCCCAGTAGTATGATTGCATCCTGGGCAGCCCGATCCCCCCCTCCCAAACAGACCTCTGAAGGGTCGCAAGGGCAATTCTCGGGTGGCCACCTTTCCAGAGCAGCTTTCGCAGGGTGCATTCGATTTTGTGGAATTCCTGGTGGTCGATATGTAATGGCGCATTTTGCAGGACGTATAGAAATTTCGGGAGGGCGATCATTTTAAACAATGCCGCCCTAACCATCAGTGTCAGCGGCAAGGAGATCCAGTGGTGAGTGTCGTCTGCAAATTTTGCCATCAAGGGGGACAGGTTCAGGGTAGTATATTCAGTAAGGTGCATTGTAATGTGTATCCCCAGGTATTTAAATCATTCCTTCTCAATTTGGTAGGGGCCGGTCGCCAGACACGACGATGGAGTGTTCCCTATAGGAAAAAGGATGGACTTGGACCAGTTCACGCGTAGTCCACAGAATGCCTCATATTGGCCCAGCAGCTGCACGACTCTGGGGCAGGAGGTACTTGGGTCCTTCAGGTAGATGAGTAGGTCATCTGCGTAGAGGGATATTCTGTCTTCCCAGGTATCGGACCATCGGAAACCCTCCCATGTTGGGTCGTTTCGTAACAGGATCGCCAGGGGTTCGATCGCAATAGCAAAGATCATGGCGGATAGTGGGCAGCCCTGCCTTGTACCCCTTCCCAGACCGAAGAGTTCTGATCGCCAACCGTTGACCCTGGTCCTGGAAACCAGGGATTCGTATAGTAGCTTCACCCAAGTCATGAAGTTCTCACCAAAGCCCATGCGGCGCATGATGGTCCAGACAGCCTCCCACCTCACCGAATCGAAGGCTTTTTCAAAGTCAATTGCCAACAGGGCCAGTGGTCCTTGTATGCTGCCGGCTCTTTCCAAAGCCGCGAATAGTCTGCGGAGGTTCATGCGAGTTGATCTCTGTGGCATGAAACCGCACTGGTCCGGGTGGATCAGGGAGGTAATTACCTCTTGTAAACGGTCCGCTAGAAGCTTCACCAGTATTTTAGTTTCAGAGTTGATGAGTGAGATGGGCCTGTACGAGCTACATCTGTCTGGGGGCTTGTCCGGTTTAGGGATCACTACAATTGTTGCTTCTCGGAGATCTGGGGGGAGAATGCCCTTCTCATGAGCATGGAGGTACATTTGCAGGAGCGGGGGGCTGTCACGTTAGTGCCCACCCTTCACCATAGCTCTACCGGGAAGCCGTTTGGACCAGGAGTCTTACCGGTCTGGAGTCCAGAAATGGCGACTAGGATCTCATCCTCCATGATCTCCCGCTCCAGTCGTTGCCTTTGCGCCTCATTCAGGGTAGGGGTTTCAATTCGATCCATAATCGTGGCATCCATTGGGATTGTGGTTTCACTGTATAGCTCTGCATAGTATTCCGCAAAGCCCTGGGTTATTTCCTGGTCCATCACCTTTGCGTTCGGACCATCCGCTTTGAGTCTCCGGACATGGCTACGTCCCTGCTCCTTCCTTTCCAGCCATGCCAGCATCTTACCCGCCTTATCACCAGTTTCGTAGACCCTTGCTCTCATTGCAGTGTGCGCTTGGCGCGCATTGTCCATCGCTATGCTTTGCAGTCTTTTTTGTGCAAGTAGCAATGTCCGATTAGAGGCTGGCGTGTTTTCATCTACGTGCCTCTCCTCTGCCTGTTTGACTTGGAGCTCTGCTTCACGGATCTTACTCATATGTAGCCTCTTTTTGGCCGCCGTCCAGGATATTAGTTCGCCCCTCAGCACTGTTTTATAGGCTTCCCATAGCATTTCAGGGTTCGTTGCGATCTGTGTGTTTAACTCAAAGTATGAGGTGGTGGTCTCCTGTAGTTTATCTATCAGCTCTGGGTCCCCCAGATAGTAACTGTTCAGGCGCCAACATGGCGGTGGGACCCTCCGGGACGTTATTAGTAGCATTTCTAGCGGAGAGTGATCAGAGATGCTTCTAGGTAGTATGTTTATATCCTGTGCCCTGTGTAGATCAGTTGCGGGAGTGAAGAAATAGTCCAGTCTAGAGAACGAGGCATGGGCCCCCGAGTGGAAAGAATACGCTTTAGCATCTGGGTGCAGTTCCCTCCACATATCGCACAGGCCGAGTGCGTTGGCGAACGTAGCAAGCCTAGTGGGGACTTTGGTGTTCCTATTACGTACATGGGATCTATCCAGGGTGACATTCATGACTTCATTGAAGTCACCGCCAAGTATCAAGCAGTTCGAGGTGTCATTAGCAATTAGCGGGGTAATGTCAGTGAGCAGTGATTCCAGAAGGGTCGGTGGTGCATAGATGGCTATCAGTGCAATGGACTGCCCCCATAGATCGCCCGTCACATATATGTATCTGCCTCCTGTATCATGGGTCACTGGGTAGAGGTGGAGGGGCAGGTTTTTGTGCATCAAGATCATGACGCCTCTCGAGCCCATCGTAAAGCCTGAGTGAAATGTCAGCTTATAATTTGTACGCTTAAATAGGGTGCATTCTGTGCCTGCAAGATGTGTCTCGGACAGGAACACTATATCAGCCCCCCGTCTGTTCAAAAATTGACGCACCAAGAGGCGCTTGATTGCATTGCCTAGGCCATTGACGTTCCACGACATGAGCCTCAGTGTTCTGAGAGTGTCGACCCTATTACGGTACTCTGCCATGTGAGTGTGTGTCGGTGGCCGCCCTGCTTCTCACCGGCAGCGTTATGCGCCTGTTGGAGATATGCCAGTGGTGTTCTGGAGACCTTCCTGACCATGTTCCTCCATTAGCTTGATAGGACCCTGATATAGCTGTGCTTAACAAACCCGAAACCCCCCACCCCATACTCCTCCCAACTAGAAGCATCGGTCGCCCAAACAAAAGCTCTATGGTGTCAACTGGACACCTAACATGCACCAAACTTGATATCAAACAAAAGTGGTCTCCCTCTAGGGAGAGCCCAGGGGGGGAGGTAGTACTCCTCTGAAAAAAAGGGGGGGGATCCCCAAGGGCAATCCCTGCGTAAACTACACCTGGGATTTATTGCGCTCTCAGGGGGGGGGCTCTTTTCCTATCGTAGTGCCTAGGGCGTACCGCGGCCGCTACAGGTGGATGTGTGCTGCCTATCATTGTGTGTGTGCGTGTATTATGAGAAGATCTATGGTCTGACTTGCGTATTTCCGTATGGACACAGGATTCTTGAGGGGGTTATCACCCCCCTAGGTCTTCCGGTGGGTCCTGCGGTGGTGGTCGGCGGGGTTCTCGCCGCTGGTCTGGCGGAGGTCTTCGGTTTCTCCCCCTGTTTTCGCGGGGGGCGGACCAGTCTCCTATGTTTTGCTCGGCCCAACGCCAAGCCTCCTTCGGGTCACTAAAATGGATTGTTGTGCCTTTATGATAAATCTTAAGTTGTGCAGGGAAGAGCAGGCCGTATTTCACGCCCATCGTGTGTAGCTGTCGTTTCAGGGAGTCAAAGGATTGCCTTGCCCTCTGCACTTCCCTCGTGTAGTCCGGAAAAAAGGTGATTTTGGAGCCATTGAAAGTGGCCGCTCCTTTGGCGCACGCATGTTGCAGCAGGGCGTCGCGGTCTCTGTAATTTAAGAATCGTGCTATCACAGTTCTTGTAGGGGCTCCAGGCGGTGGTCTGCTTGTGGGCACCCTGTGTGCCCTTTCTATGGGAAAGAATTTGGAAAAGGCATCGGGCTTGTATAGGTCAGAGAGCCATTGTTCTAGAAAGAGTTCCATGTAGGGGCCCTCTGCCTTTTCGGGTATGCCCAGGATGCGTACATTATTGCGCCTGGACCTGCCCTCTCCTTCCTCGATTCTGTCTTCCAGCACCTTTAGTTTGGACATTGTGTTATGGAGTTGTTGTTGCACGGTGTTCATTCTGTCCTCCGTATTAGAAATGCGCTGCTCGGCTTCCCCGGTGCGTGCCGTTAGATTTTGGAGGTCGTGCCTGAGGAGGGAGACATCCATGCTAATTCCGTCCATTTTCTGCTCCATGGACGTGTGGGAGTCGGTAATGATGGCCATGATGTCTTTAAGCGATATTCCTTGGTCCGTCTCCATGTCGACAGAGTTCAGCGGGTTGGGCAGGAGGAATGGTGTATTGATCCATTTTGCTTTGGGCGTGAAGCTTCCTCGGCCTGTCTTTCCCCATAGCGCCTGGTCCTCTGCGTACGCTATGTGGGCCGATGTGGTCGGCCTCGCCCGAGCACCTCGCTGCCAGGTGTGCCCCTTGTCTCTTTTACATTGTCGGCGGGTCGCACCCTTCGTAGCTGCTGTGCTCCGGGGATATGCCCTCCCTCCAGGGCTGACGGAAGTAGCGTGCCTCCCGGGGCAAGGCGTGCTCTTCGCTCTCACACCGTATGATACTGGGGTCGCCTTACAGGGCCGCCCCGCTCGGAAGGCAGGGCTCACCGGTCTTCTCTCCCCTGCAGGCCTTCTTAACTTCCCAGCCAGCGATGGTGCTCTGACCAGACCCCCCCAGGGGGCGGGGAGCCGGCGCAGGAGACCTAAGGTCCACTCTTTGGCAGGCTCTCCCGCTACCTTCTTGTCTGTGCTGTCCTCCAGGGAGCGTGTCTCCGGCCGCACCTTTCTCCCGCTGTGATCGATCAATCCGTTGCGGTTCGGCCACCGTCTCAGCGCGGCCTCGCTGGGTGTGCACCAGAGGTTCAGCTGCGTGCGCCCGCGGCCATTTTGAAAGCGGGCCGGCTGCTATCGCTAGAGGACTTCACACGGTCGTCTCCGGGGAATCCGACCGCGGTTCTCTTCGATCTTCGCTCCAGGAATGCCCAAGGGTGTTCGCTATCGTATCAGAGTATTTCCAGCTCTTATTACCCCTGAAAACAGGCTTTTTTTATATCAGGATGTTAGTGCGGCCGCGGGAGCCAAGCAGATGCACGTCTACTCCATCCCGGGGTTAGCCACGCCCTCCTAAGAACTTTAAAAGCCATTCTGACAGCTTGACAGTCAATTCTGTTTTTCTCTTGTGTTTGCTGGGGGGAAAGTGGAATTGATATTCTCTTGAGTTCTGCCATTCCTGAAAACTGTTCTCTCCTCCTATCTCTTTACATTGTCTATTGGGGGTCAAGAGGTGTGCAGGGGGAACCTTTAACCACAGTGCTATCTGATCTGCACACACACACAAAAGTATTCTTTCTGTGCTAAATTGTTTGCTCACTATCACTCCTTGTGTATTAAAGAGATTATTCAGTGTTACATCACCCCATTGGTGATTATTTTGTACCCATTAAAACATGGTGTGATTAAACTGTAAATAAATAAATAAATATTTGAACTTTGCAAATCAGCCTGATTCCTGGTTCAGTGTGACGGGGGGGGGGGTGTTCCAGGACCAGGAGAGGGGCGTGATATGAGTGGTACATCGTTCAGAATAAACTTTTAGACAAAAATAAATAATGATTTCAGTTGTGCATTACACGCTAGGCATTGACTTGGGTGTGTACCGGATTGAAATCACTTACAGACTGCACTTAAAACTGAGTCCTTGCCTCTCTCTCCTGATCTAGAGAGCATAGCCTATCCAGTCACAGGACCTACACACCAGAACCTGCTGATCGATAGGAAAGCTTGTCTCATCCAGTCACTGGATCTGCATAGCCAGAGTCTAGAGATTGATAGGAGAGCATGGCCCTTCTAGTTACTGGATGTGTAGACACTTTGGATCTAACCCACCCCATGGACATCCAGAGCCAAAGTTTGTGGATCAATAGCCTATCACTGGATCTGCAGAGTCAAAACCTGTGGATCGATAAGAGAGCTTGGCCCATCCTATCATGGGATCTGCAGAGCCAGAATCTGTGGATCGATAAGAGAGCTTGGCCCATCCTATCATGGGATCTGCAGAGCCAGAATCTGTGGATCGATAAGAGAGCTTGGCCCATCCTATCACGGGATCTGCAGAGCCAGAATCTGTGGATCGATAAGAGAGCTTGGCCCATCCTATCACGGGATCTGCAGAGCCAGAATCTGTGGATCGATAAGAGAGCTTGGCCCATCCTATCATGGGATCTGCAGAGCCAGAATCTGTGGATCGATAAGAGAGCTTGGCCCATCCTATCACTGGATCTGCAGAGCCAGAATCTGTGGATCGATAAGAGAGCTTGGCCCATCCTATCATGGGATCTGCAGAGCCAGAATCTGTGGATCGATAAGAGAGCTTGGCCCATCCTATCACTGGGATCTGCAGAGCCAGAATCTGTGGATCGATAAGAGAGCTTGGCCCATCCTATCATGGGATCTGCAGAGCCAGAGTCTGTAGATCGATAAGAGAGCTTGGCCCATCCTATCATGGGATCTGCAGAGTCAAAACCTGTGGATCGATAAGAGAGCTTGGCCCATCCTATCATGGGATCTGCAGAGTCAAAACCTGTGGATCGATAAGAGAGCTTGGCCATCCTATCACTGGATCTGCAGAGCCAGAGTCGATCAGTAGCCTGGGGTTACAGAACTTTGAATTTCTTAGAAAATGCATACAAAATGGGAAAAGTTAACACCACAAAACCTCACGCACTTCGAATTCTGCGACTTAAGGTTCCAGAAAGCACCCTTTCTAGTCCATAGCGCCAATTCATTACAAGTACCCGTCTATGCAAAGGTCACCTTTTTGGAGGGGTTTAGGGGTCTTGCTTTCTGTTGGCAGCAGCTAGGCCTTTACACCACTTCTGGGGCCATGCAAACTCAATGTCTCTATGGAGAGGGAGAGGGAGTAAGGAGGGAGAGGGAGAGAGAGAGAGAGAGAAGACAGACTAGGAGAGAACATGAAAGAGAAAATGCGAATTTGTATGACAGTTTGAAAGGGACAGGGAAACACAGAAGGACATAAGGAATGAAAGAGGGCGAGAAACGAAGAGAGAATATGAATATTTGTTGCAAAGTGCTTGAAAGAGAAAGAATGGGAAATAAATATATTAAGAAAGAAGGAAAGTAATAAATCAAGAAATAAAAGTGGTATGGAGCGAGGTGGAGAGCAAAAGAGAAAGAATATTGGAAGGAAGAGTTAGAAAGAAAACACAATAACAAAAAAAGAATGAAAAAACTAAAGAACAATGAAAGAACGATGAAAGGTATGGAGCAAGAAGGAGAGCAACACGGAGAAAGAGATGGAGAAAGAAGGCGAGAAAGAGAACATGCATGTGTGTGACAAGACAGTACGGACGGTGATGAGAAGAGAACGAAGAAAAAGATAGAGAAAGAAAGAAAAAGACAGAAAGACAGAAAGAGAGAAGAGAAAGAGAGAGAAGAGAGAAAGAGAGAGAGAGAGAGAAAGAGAGAAAGAGAGAAAGAGAGAAAGAGAGAAAGAGAGAGAAGAGAGAAAGAGAGAGAGAGAGAGAGAAAGAGAGAAAGAGAAAGAAAGAAAGAGAAAGAAAGAAAGAAAGAGAGAAAGACAGAAAGAAAGAGAAAGACAGAAAGAAAGAGAAAGGCAGAAAGAAAGAGAAAGAAAGAGAGAAAGAAAGAAAGAATTGCAAGTACACTAAATATTGCAGGATGTTCTCATCCGATTGTCCAGAGTAGTTATAGCGTTTCCCCTCCTCGCTGAAAGGGCCTTGCCAAGCGAGGCAGACACTGGTAACAGTGACTCGCATTGAGCGCGTCACCTTCACAGAAATGCCCGTCCTTCTGTATAAGCGAGGTCTCCCATCCCAATGGCTGTACTCTTTGCAAGTCTGTGGGGCAAACAGCGCAGCGGCGTCACAACACGAGGGAGAACGCGCCGGGACCGGTGCCAACACCATGACCGTGATTACACTGCCAGCGCGTGCGTTTAGCAAAAGGCAATGGACCATACACCGTGTGGCGCCCTGCCTGCCTCGATGCGCAAATCCCAGCCATGCCTCGAGCCATGTCTGCCTGGAGCGCATCAGAGCCCATCCGTCCCATCACACAGACACTCGCGGATAGCTTCCAGTAACAAGATTAAGATAAATCCCCTCACCTGCCTGCACACTCCGCACCCGGCCTTCTGCTCATCCTCGTCTCAGTCCAGAGGACACTGAGCCGACCGCAGTCTCTTTAAACTGGAGGTTTGATTTCTCCAGACGCAAAAGAAGAAAAGAAAAAAAAAAAAACACAGGATCAAGGCCCGGCCAGGGCGTATTGATCCGGCCACTCTTTGCATGTATGTTACTAAATCCCCCTGGAAAAGCCAGCGATCCCATCGCAGGCTCCCGACACTCGTGTCCTGGGGCATCGCAGAGGGCCTGCGCATGTCTGGACAGCGCGGACACCCGAATTTGAGCGCGCGCCATTAATAGCCTGGTAATGCCCGAAAGGGATACACTTCGGCTCATGACCGCCCCTCCCAACCGTATGCTCTGCACTGAGCGTGACGTTACGCTACGCATCACGTGTCATGTTACCTTTATATATTAATTTGTAACATCCCCCTATTTAGTGTTTTAGCTCTCTTTTTTAATTACAGTTTTTTTTTCTTTTATTAAGTTTACTTTTTATACAAAAACATGGTTAACCCCAAATCTGTATTATCTGCTCAAAACAATGGTCCGATTGGACTGTCGAGCAACAGGGCCATGCCCGAAGGGCCACACGAGTGGCCGGATTGGTTTGGCAATATGGGCCAGTTTGAGTAGTTTTGTGTATTGTTCGTAGACCAGATCATATTCTCACGCTATGGACTGAGCTTGGTATTCTCTACGTTACCCCGGCAACGTCTATCTCGGCGTATCTTGCGTATCTGTGAATTAACGCGCAGAACTACAAAACCTGGGCCTAGTAGCACTTATGTTCAAACAATATAACTGCGTCCGATCTTGCTGCCCGCCGGGTACGCAGTGTGCTCCCTGATGAAGGGACGCTTACGCTAAGCGTTGAAACCTCTAAAGGAAATACAGTCACGGGAGCAGGCACTGGTAGATAATTAGCAATAGGGGTCTCCCTCCATGCCGCAAGCATTTGGTATTGGCAGAGCTTTAATAAGTTGGGTGAGAAATCGAGGAGGGGCTGCAGTGAGAGGGTGTGGCTTAAATTATAGGCATGCCCTGATGTGTTCCCAGCACAGGACAATAAAAAAAAGAAAAGTTGTTGGGTTACCATTTTTAATTGGCTCGCGCTGGGGATTCACCCGAGCCCTAAGCCAGTGTGGAATTGCACGGTGCTGTGTTCATTGCTGCTCAATTCATTCTGTTTCATTCAGTAGACGGTGTCACACGGTCAATTGAATGAAACCAATGGATTCCAGCACCTACGAAATAGCACAGTGCGATGTGGCACTGGCTTGTCATCAGCAGGGCTAGGGTTCGAATAGTTTTTTTGTAATGTCCCGTGCTAGTGATTCAAAACTGAACCCTGTCACTGACAAACCAGTGTTGCAGCACACTGTGGTGTTTCATAGGCGCACAATTCCTTTTGTTTCATTCAGTAGACTGTGTCAAGTAGACAATTGAATGAAACCAATGGATTCCAACACCTATGAAATATCACAGTGCGAAAAACATCGTTTTTTGTAATGTACTGTGCTAGTGATTCCAACCCCAGCCCTGCCGCTGACAAACCAGTGTTGCAGCGCACTGTGCTATTTCAAAAGTGCACAATTCCTTTCGTTTTATGCAATAGTCTGCTTGACACATAAAGCCATGATGGGCTTTATGTTTCAAGCAGTCTATGAAGGAAACAAACAAAATCCACCACCTAAGGAATAGCACAGTGCAACGTGACACTGGCTAATCATGGGCTTGCGCGCACGGAAGGTAAACAAAAGTGGTCATCAACGCTGATTGGGGTAATGTGAGCCCGGCAGAGTCCTGGCTCGATCAGGGTTTTGGGAGGCTGCCTTGGCTCACCCCGGCACACCTAAAGCACTGGGCGTTGGTGTCTACATAGAGGCTGTTGGCTAGAAAATCAAAGCACCTTCTCACCATCAAATGCACCTTCGAGAGTGAGCGACAGACCCCTCCCCCCCAGAGTGAATGAGTTATTGACTCCGTGAATGACAAAGAACTCATTGGCTAGCTTACATAAAGCATTGACTGAGTAGGGCATGGGTCAGCAACCTTTGACTTTCCACATGTTTCGGACTACAACACTTATCTGCTCGATCCAGCCTTGCCAATGGTGTGGGTTCATTGGAGTACAAAACATCTGGTGAGCCAAAGGATGCAGAACCCCCGCGGTGGGGCATAACCCTGAACAATCATTCGGACAGGTGGGAACACCAGGCGTGACATGTGCATGAGGCATAGAGAGGACTAGCAGTAGAATCGTCACAGCCCACAGCAAAACCCTTTAAATCGTAGCACTAAGCATGCCGCACGCTACAGGTCACATGGTAGAATATGAAATTTAATTTGCCAATAAACATCTATGCATTGGCTAATCTGCAACCAAACCCACCTTAGAACCTACTTGCAGGATATTCAAGCTGCCAACCCATCCTGTGCTCTTATCGACCTGTGTGCCTCTCACGCCAAGCCCCCTACCACCCCTCACCTGCTCCTGTCTGTCCTCTCGCTGCATCCGGCTGAAGGTAGTGACTGTTACCCCATCCTATAAAAAAATGCTGCTGTCCGAAAACAATTATCAGACTGTCTCAGCAGCCATTTTTCCTTTGCTTAAAAAAGGGGCTCAAGAAGATGCCACTTGCTATTGACCCACATCATTGTTGGATTCTGCACTTAACATTTGTCAGCAATCCCCTGCATGGAGTCAGTATGCAGTGATTATATCAAACACAAAACAACACAAACAAAAGAACGAATGAAAAAACAAGTAGTACCAAAATAACTAATTCTGGAAAAAAATAAAAATGGAATTGTGAGAGGCAATGGGGGTTTTGGGGGTGGGGGAATGTATTATTAAAATATGGGCATGGGCTTGGGGGAGGGGACACCCCCCAAAAAACAAATTATTTTGTATTCATTATTTTTTCATTACTTATTATTTCATTAGTTATAATTGCATGTAACCATGGAGTCCTATGGGATTTACCACCCTTTTACCGCTGCCTGTAATATCCCGGTAATACTGGGATATCAGGTGGCAGAAATGGTCAGTTTGCCAGTATCCCGCCCGTAATACTGGCAAACTTATAATTACCCCCATTGTGTGATTATGAGTACATTATGTTTTTGGCTATCTGGCTCAAAGTGCAAATAGGCACAATGCACAGGAAATATGTACACATCTTCAGTACCAAGCTATCATAATTACAAGACTCTGTGGACATCACACTTTGTCAACGTGACCTCCCCGGCACCTGTAGTATGAACAGCATCTCCTATGTGCATGCATGCCAACAGACCACATTCCATCCGGGAGAGGGGAGTGCAGTCCCGGTTTTTCCTTTGCTTTCTGGGACTTTCAGTCCTGAATTTCCAGATTATAAATCCAGGACTATGAGTCACAGAATGTTAAGAAAATAAACAGAGTCAATCAAGCCTCTGCCATATGGAAAGGGGGATTTGGACCAGAGTGTGCGATGCTCCTATTTGCATAAGTGTTTGCTTGTGTAATTTCCTCAAAGGAACGAGTACACTAACCACTAGCTACCCACCTCTAACACACCAAAGGGGCTATTTATCAAAGAAAGTCCTCAAAGTGGAAGTTACATGAGATTATATCTACCACCATGATCAAGGTAATACAATTAGCATATTTTAATCATTATTTTCTCAACACAACAATAAAAAACATAAATCATTTTGAGCGTTCATCATTTGTGAAAACCACAATAGAGAGAGAGAGAATACCACTTCACAAATCTGGCTGTTAACACCAATGTGTTTGCAGTTCATAGGCATTCATTGGTTTGCGTGATGTTAGTAATGGTGTGACTTGATCACGTTACAATTATACATAAACATAGTATAATAGCGTCTACAATCTGATGTGTTTCTGGGGAAAAGGACAACACTGTTGCAGTCTAAAGCTCATCAATAGTGTCCCAGGACCCGTCTTCAGGACGCAGTAGGTTTAGAACCAGGTTATACTGTCAGCATGGCGCCTATGTGTCAGTCTAGGCACCTTATGGTAATTTCTTGTGGTGTGATGGGCGAGGCGATTGCACTTAGTCAATCTAGTTATGGTGGCAGATAAGTCCGTCCAGAGAGTTCAAGCGTCTGATTAAAGATTCCCACGCTGTGTGTTGGTGGTGGACACAGTTTATGTAGATGTTTGGATACTACTTTTCCCACAACGCATAATGGAGTTTGACGGTGAGTATCCAGGGTACTGACTTTAGTTAGTCACTTCTATTTCATTATTGGATGTCGGCTTTGGAAGTTGCTCGCTCCAAGGGGTTTTGCAGTAGATTGACTAAATGCAATCGCCTCGCCCATCACACCACAAGAAATTACCATAAGGTGACTAGACTGACACATAGGCGCCATGCTGACAGTGTAACCTGGTTCTAAACCTACTATGTCCTGAGGACGGGTCCTGGGACACTATTTATGAGCTTTTGACTGCAACAGTGTAGTCCTTTGCCCAAGAAACACATTAGATTGTAGATGCTATTATACTATGTTTATGTATAATTGTAACGTGATCAAGTCACACCATTACTAACATCACGCAAACCAATGAATGCCTATGAACTGCAAACACATTGGTGTTAACAGCCAGATTTGTGAAGTGGTATTCTCTCTCTCCCTCTATTGTGGTTTTCACAAATGATGAACGCTCAAAATTATGTTTTATGTTTTTATTGTTATGTGTTGAGAAAATAATGATTAAAATATGCTAATTGTATTACCTTGATCGTGGTGGTAGATCTAATCTCATGAAACTTCCACTTTGAGGACTTTCTTTGATAAATAGCCCCTTTGGTGTGTTAGAGGTGGGTAGCTAGTGGTTAGTGTACTCGTTCCTTTGATGTATCCTTCCTCACATACCACAGCCCCCTTTACAAAAAACGGAGGAAACCTTTTTTTCTCACAACATTTTTTTACCTTGTGTAATTTCCTAACATTCACTACAAAGGAGACATTTTTCTGCAGTTGTCGATGCATGCCTCACCTTCTTAAAACATACTATACATGTTGCTTCCTGAAGCACCTCTGTTTTGAGTCTCGACTACTAGGTGGTGTTGTATGCGGATGCTGTGAGCATGAGAAGTGCTAATTGGAGAGAGGTGGGATGTGAGGGGGACACAGCCGGTGAGCTATAGCTTTTTACCCACCCACTGACAGCCCATGGCCATGCCCTTGGCTTTAAGTGGGCCGGGGCTGTCTGGGGCCAAACCCCAGCGTTCTCCAGAAAGTGCTCCCGAACCGGGGCCCCTGACTCGCCCGAGCCACACCAGGCAGCCGCTCTTACCGAACGTGCTGCACGTTTACACAGACTGCCTGCAGGTGTCAGCACTGGCACAATGTAGTGGCAAAGGCATCACCCTTTCTTTTTCTCCAACCTGAAGTACTGACACCTCCAGACAGCCCGTGTAGCATGGCTTTGGCTTCATGTGCTGCCTGGTGACTCTTTAGGGGTGGGGGGCCCGGCTCTCCTATTGTTTCTGAGTAAACAGTCATCATGCAGCATGAAAGCCTGATGCGTGATGGCTCTTTACTCAAACAATGGTGAGCCGGGCCCCCCCGCCTGTCCTCCCATTTCTGAGAAAAGAGTCACCAGCAGCAGACAGACCTTTGATCCAAGGAGCCCATGGTTTTTAACCACGTGGCTGCTTGAATTAAAGGGCAGCCTTCTGCATCTGAGAGCTGGGGTGCACTGGTGTCACACCTTTAGTGCACCAAGCCCTTCCTTCTGGGGGCACCATAGGCAATATTGCCAGTGCGCCCCAGCTCCACTGCTTACACCAGCCCCCTCTTAGGCAAGGGGGGCTCTCGTTAGGGCGCATGGCCTAAGTGCACACATACTTAGGCCACACTACTTAATGAGAGCCCCCCTCAATTTAGTATCCCACCTAAAGCACTGGCTGTGACGAATCAACTTCCAGGACACCAGTGGTCCAGGGATGAATATCAGTTTCAAAACCGTCAATCAACCCCACACCTCTAGTACACCAGAAGAAATCAGAGCAGATCGGAATACAAGTGAATTATAAGACCTCGTTGTCCACTTTTTGGTAACGTGGACTGAATGGCAGGCTTATCTCCACATGGCGTTGGTTAGTTGCAACACAGTGAAAATGCAATTACTACCCAATGATAAAAGGAACTGTCCAGTCAAGGTTGTATACAAATATCTACTTTATTATTAGTACAACCGACAGTTCTAGCACACTACAAAATACAACCCACCCTGTAAAGGAACACAGCGGTCAGACAGTTTCATGAAGGAAAGGGAAACACTCTGGATTCTGACAGGAGGGTAGTTGGTAAAATAATCAGTCTTACTGCCGAAGGTTATTTGGTTTCAGCACCAAGGGGGCAAAGTGTCGTAACTGTCTCTAGGGGCCTTCAAGAAGGACCAGGGAGGCTGAACCACAACGTACCTGATGCTGAAGAAGTTATTGATGCTCGACAGCATTGAGGTGGTTCTGGGGAAATTCGCAGACAATGAGACAGTTAGTGGTGGGAGACAGCTGCGGGTACCAGGCAGCAGGTAGTTCAGAAAGCAAGGCTGGACGAACATCTACAGGCTGTACGGCGCATCGGATCAGGGCCAAGATTCATTGTCTCGGTGCTGGTTGGTGGATCTGGAATGCTGGTCGAGGCGTCTCAGATGGCTTGTTGACTGTGGTGTGACAACAGTCGGAGCTGCAGTTCGAGGACTCGACTGTCTCGAAAATGTCCTTAAAAGATGGACGCTGAATGATGCTTTTGTGGCTCTCCTCCTAGCTTCTTCACAGGGCTCGTGTCCTTTCAAGGCAGGCAGCCCAAAGCTCAGGAGAGTGTTTGTAGGCACAGGCCTTGTCCTTAGTTCAGATGCTCGCTGGCACTCCTACCTAGGAAGCTTCCTGGCAGAACCTATCAGGGCACGCTGACTGGGTACCGGTTCTGGAGCTGCTGTCAGCTTGGGTCCAAATGAGTCCTCCTAACTCCTCTCTAAGTCTTCAGATGATCTGCTAAGGGAGGGTTTCAGCCGTCTTTTAAAGCCAAATGGGCCCCAGTGATTGGTGCAGGATAGGCCCACCTTAATGAACCAATCCTAGGTCCCCACCAACAATCTTCAGTTATGCGTGAGGTCAGGACCAGCATGCTCTGCAACAGGACAGACAAGGGGGTGACAACATATACCCAAGTCCCATCCATCTCCCTATCTGTTGTAGATCAAAGCATCTCTCTGGTTAACTGAGCCTCTGTGACTCTTAATTAAAGCGCAGGGTTCCCTTTAATTTTTTGCTGGGAGCAGACTTCCTGTCTCCCCCAAGCCACATACTTCTCCCCTCTGAAAGGGGTCTGCTCGGCAGGGACACCTGCGTTAACTGCTGGACCCAGACAGGCCATTCACTGCCTTTCATACAGAGAGGTAGGAACTAGCTTCAAGTTGACACATTGCATACCAAAGGGGTGTTAGTCCCACCTTCCTGTTGTCTCTTCAGCAACTAAGCCCACTAAGCAGACTTGCCTCAATTATATTGTTAGTATGCACTGCCAACAGCCGGAGGACAAAAGGAATGCAGATCCATGGATCCTTTGATATTTAAATCAGGCGGCCCATTCTTGAGGAAGGTGTGCCTTTCCCTCCTTGAGATGCTTTGATATACCCAGGGCTGTCACATTCGAGCTGAATATGATAAGGGAATACTGCGCCTGTAGGCTGTGTCTTTCTCAAGTAGATGTGACTGAGTTTTGTGAAGGGAGCAGATGACATGTGCGCGGAATGGCCTCGCACATTTCTCAAAAGGTTGTCTCCCCTCATTAATTTTCATTATTTTAAAAAAATCAAAAAAGCCCAGGCGAGCACACTCTCCCTGTGCAGATGGTCGAATTCCTTACACTGGCCACGCCAGTCCCTATAACTATTCCCACCCTTTACTTGCTTCTCCTCACCCAAAGCCATGGCACCTCTTTGAGCAAGTTCTGTGCTTTTAAGTGGATGAGTTCATGCCAGTGTTGTTTCTGAGAAGTCTATTGAACGCTAATAGTTTAATTACAGCTGTAACCCAACTAGTGGTGTAATACAAATATCTTAAATAAGTGTGCCTTCAGCCACTTGATTTATTAGAAATACATGTGTGCTGGCATATGATCCTTGCAGTAAATTGCTGTCAAAAGCAAACATTTGCAAATCTAACAGTTTCAGCTCTTGTATAGTTAGTAGATAAATATGCGTTTGCCAATCACTGTTCCAATATGCAATTGTACTAATTCCATTTGCCAGCTATTGCCATCTACTGGGAAGGTAATACTATTATTGCAGTGCCTGAAAATACATGCCACGCCTGTAGAAGAAAAAAAAAAAATCACAATGGTTGGCTTTGCCAACGGTGGTTTCTTTTATCAGCAGATAAAGGGATCGGACATCCAACACCAAGAGCAAGCCAAATGATTATGTTAAAGCCGACCCATCTTCCCGGACTGATATCAGCTCTGCAAAGGCCAGAGGGCGCTTCAGCAGCAAGGGAGAGAGGAAAGGGCCCGCTCAAATCACCCTTGCCCCAGGGCGGGCCCCTGGCCGACCCACAGCCACGGATATGCCATCTCACGGAGGGAGCAGAGCCTGGTTTCAGCAGGTCATCGGTCATGAGCAGTGTCTCACAAGCCAAGAGGGTTAACATAGTGGCATTTCTTATACAGAACAGGCCGGAGAGTCCCGGACAACCCCAAGCTGGGGTGAGAGACCAGAGACCGTACGATCGGGTGAGACCCCAAAGGGTACTAGGTGGGATGAAAGTAAAAGACCCCAAATTGGGTCTAGAGATACCCAAGCTTGGGCGAAGAAACCCCAGGACTGACGGGTGTCTGGGGCAAGCACAGAATTCATCGAGCCATCTTGCCCATTTAAGAACGAAGTCAAGGGTATGATGCAAAGTTCCAATGTTTCATTTTGTTACGAAAAGCCAAGGGCCTTGAGGTGGCCTTTGTGTTGGCAAATTGTATGTCAAGCGAAATTGGACCAGGGCATCTCTTCCCACCGTGTCTCCTTGTAAACATTAGCATAAGTGACCGCTGGTCTGCACTTGAATCCCCACAAGCAGTGCTTAATTTGTAAGTGCCAGGGCCCAAATATTTTCTAGCACTCCTGTGACACTGCGGGTGGGCACCACTGCTGCCACCACCCATTGCTGCTCCCCAGAGTGTCGACATATTTGGGGGTACTCTGCAGCTCGCACCTGCTCATTGTGGTTGATGCATGCACTGACTATCAGCACTTCATTATGTAAGTGAGTCTGAGACAATAAGTGCCAGGGCAAAAAAAAAATAAGAGCCACAGCTGAGCCCTGACAAACACCCCCACCAATTATGCACTGCCCACAAGGAGCCCAAAAAAAAAAAAAAAGACAGTAACTCTCTGAGATTGGACTCATTCTACCGTCATGGCAAGCTTCATAACCTTGATAGAATTCACCAGGCTCTCCCCAAAAAAATCTGATGTCACTTGCCTTGGAGACCCAACAGGTTGGGAGGTAGTTGAAGGACACCTGAGAGGGCCAACTATGCATCCCATCAAATTCCCTTTTAAAGTCCTCCTATATTGTGGCAATAAGCCCCGAGACTGCAGGCCATTACTGCCCTGGGGCCATTGTTACAGTTCCAAGTGTTTTCTCTTTCCCTGGTGGCCATATTAAGCAAAGAAAATGGTCCCCATTGGAAAGCAGAAGGGACTACATGTAGTCCCTTCTCCCTTTCCATGGTGGCCATTAAAAATATAGAGAACAAATGTAAACAAATAAAATGGCCACCATGGGAAGGGAGAAAGGACTACACATAGTCCCTTCTTCCTTTCTATGATGGCTTGTCCCAGATCGGGAGCAGACCCGCTGGTGAATGAAGTGTTCATTGGCAATGACAGGACACAAAAAATCATATAGACCATTTCTATCTGGCCTCGCCCAGGTGTGCCTGGGTTTCCTCATTACAGCTCCAAATTAGCATTTAACCAGGTG
This sequence comes from Ambystoma mexicanum, assembly GCF_040938575.1. Taxonomy (NCBI): domain Eukaryota; kingdom Metazoa; phylum Chordata; class Amphibia; order Caudata; family Ambystomatidae; genus Ambystoma; species Ambystoma mexicanum. The sequence continues at coordinate 148,090,915 of NC_090929.1, forward strand.
TATCCATGATCATAAGGGGCACAGAATGTTAAACTTACATTTACAATACTCTTTGAAATACTGACAGTATTTGGTTTTGTAAGCTTATAGAGAACAACAATCCTATTGGAGTCCCGAGGCTACATTAAAAGGAACATTAAAAAAAAGAGAGACAAAGAAACTAAGCCGTAGTGCTACGGAAAGGTACACAGTTAAATCCCATTTACACATTGCAGTTTACGCTTTTTCTAAAGTTATCGCCCAAGTCATTTGATTCTGAGACTCGTTAATTCCCGATGGATCTATGCAAACAGATAAGTGCAAATACTGGGGACCTTATCTGCTCTCAACAGGTCCGCTATGGCCCTGACCCCCAAAATCATCATGGGCATTCCCGAACTAAACTCTGATATTCTGGAAAACTAGCAGTGTACAATGCTGCCTTCATATTTCTGTGCCCAATGTGTTATATGTAATAGACATAGGGAAAATCCTCAGCTTTGCTGTGCTCGGTGTAGTATCATTCCAAGTACATGGTCCAAGCCGCCACCCTCGCATCCTGTCTGCTAGAATCTGCTACAATAACAGGTTTCCTATAAAGTGTTCTGCTGATTCCTTGGGCTAGACCCACATTCGATCAATTGCAAACAAGCACTGGCAAAGCCAACAGTTTGGGCTTCTGTGAAGGCATGGAGTAGGCATTTGACAGGCACTGCCATAAGGGCACGACTGGCTATGCACAAGGAGCAAGTCCACGGTTGCAGGTAAGACGTTACCTTTCAGAAGGCTGCTTAGAAATAGCTTTCATCCCATTAAAAGCGCAAAACTGGCAAAAAGAGATCAGAGGTGGATGTGCTTTGGGCACGGAGGGGAAGTAGAAGGTGAGGGTGGCGATTAGTATAAGCATGGCCATGGGCAGTCAATGGGTAGATAGAAATTCAAACAACAACCATAAACTGTGCGTCCTTCCTCAAATTTGTATCTCTAATGCATTGCAATAGTTTTGGTTTATAGGTGGTGCTTGACTACCACTGAATAGCCAAAACTAAAAAGAAAGCATTGTTATTCCTGATTTTTTTTTTTAGCAGAGGCTTGATCATACTGATCAAACAATGTCAATCTTTCTGCAATCTCAAGTCCATCTGATCTAAAATTACCTGGGATATTATTTGTGGATATATAAATTAGCAATGTAGTAAAATAACCCTGTCTATATGCTAGCTTGATGTTTTCCAGAAGCTATGGAATGAGCGAGGTGGCACTGAACGCACGTGTGGCATGCTCCTTCAATAAAGAGGAATTCAGGAATGGCACTCGAGTTGATGTTCCACAATTTCTAAACTTTCAGCTGAAGTTCTGTTTTGACCAATCGGGTGTGAGTTGGCACCAACTCACACCCGATTGGTCAAAACAGAAGCTCAGCTGAAAGTATAAAAAGGATATGACATCAATTTGAATGCAATTCCTGAATTCCTCTTTATCCAAGGAGCATCCAAGATGTGTTAACTGATGCCATCCCGCTCATTCCATAGGTTCTGGAAAACGTCAAGAAATGCCGGATTACTCCTGATCAGAAACTGAGGATTGAGATATGCAATATTGTACACGCTTCCGAATTCCACGCAGGCCATCCAGAATTTTTAATCGAATTTCATTGAGATCTTTTAAACATCAGAACTACAGAAGGCTTCTTTCAGATTGAGGTCTCTGGCTAATGAAAGCCAGCACACATATATGCTGTGCTGAGAAAATCGTCAGTAGTAGTGAGCGAATTTCGCTGAAAGTGACAAGAATATTTGTGGGTCAACTCCAAGGAATTTGGGCAACAGTCAATTGTTCGTCGGAACACCGAACCACGGAGTGTCTCTCGTTCAGATACAGATTAGCTAACCAGCACATCGCCCAGAAGTACTGGGGAGGTTCTCTCCAGGCGCTGCAATCCTATACAGGATCACCTACCACTTTCTCTGCCTTGATAAAAAACTATGGTCGAAACACGTGTTGGCTTCTTTTTCACCTGTACCTAGCATGCCTGTCTAGGTCTGTGATTTATGTGTGTTACCAACATTAAACCCTTACTTATGACAAGTCAGGAGTTCTTTCTCCCTTACTTCAAATATCCAGCAACCAAAGTTACTTTAAGGCTACAACGAATGGTTAAGAACCACCTGCCAGCGTCAATCACAACAAGGTTTGTCATATTATCCAGTCAACAGTCAAATGATGTTTGCTTTCGTGGGGGTGACGAATCCCACAACAATTTCATGGGGGGATGCAGGTGCTCACCAGGAGCCCACCTTCACCCGACGACCTGCACAAAGCATGGTACCTTTTCTTTGTCTTCCATAGGTCGCGACCCTGCCTGGTCATATCACCAACATCTTCATTAGTTTGATGATAAACTTCAAATCATGCTGAAATTTCCGTGATTCAGAGTTCCACCAAAAGAGGTCACCCAAGCCTATCTTGCAGCCCATTGCCTGCTGCAAATTTAGTAAACCAAAGAGCTTAACCTGCCCGAAATGTAGCCCATAGGCCAGCAAAATAGTATCTTTCAGTCTGTGCGTAACACTGTGGATTCTCCTGCAGTATTTCTCAGACGCTCTAATTTATAAGTTGCGGTAACGTAAATTCAGTTTGACGGTATTTCCACCACTAATAATCCAAACTTATGAGGTCTTTGCAGGCCCTGGATATACTTTCCTTCTGATTGTATCTGTATTCTTGCACACCATTTCTTCCCCCTTGTTGCACAGCACTTTGTCGCATTACAGCAAGGCTTGAGCTGTATAAAACCCAGCAAATACATGCAAGGCAGTAGTTCAGAAAGCCCAGGAGCCCTGTGCTGCAAGCGTGAGTGATGCAAACACTTTCTCTATTTGAAACCTCCTGCCAAAGCGAGTCATCTGTGAGTAATTACGACCCTTGAACGGGCCGACAGCTCAAGAGTGACAGGAAGCAGTGTATTATTTCAGCCGGCAGTCGCCGGCTCCAGAAAAGCCTGGGAGTTTTCATTTCCACCCAAACCCGTCATCCCGTGGGGTAGAACGGTGGCTACATTCAGGCCAACGGCGCAGGGGTGTCGGACATACGATAAAGAGGCAAATCTCGGTGTGGGGTGCTGTGCAGCACAGTAAGTGCGCTGGAAGAGTGATGGGTGGCCGAGATGTTAGGCAACTCTAACCAGGGAGCATGGCGGGTCTTCCTGCACGGGAGTTCGGGCCTTAGACAACACCCAACTGTTCATATTCTTTCAACTGCAAAGAAACAATTGTGTACATTAACATTTTCAAGCGTCCTTAACGTTTCTAATTACATGACTCAAGGGAGCTTTGCAAGTCCCCTTAAATTCGTTTTATTCAAACCTTTTCGTACCAGGCGCCCCTTGTGTAAAAATATTGTTTCTGGGCCCCTCCACCTAGGGGTTCCCCCCGTCCTCCCCAGAAGGCCCAAAGGATGTCCAAGGTGGCTCCAGGCTCTTTAAAATGACATGAGCAGATTTTCTACCGTTTATATTTTCTATTAAAAGCAACCAGGCACCTTAATCTTGTTTTTTCATTTATATTAAAAGCCGTTATCTTAATCCCTTTTTTAAAGAGCCTTCCCGCCACACCCCCTCTTGATATCCTTCGCCCCCAGTTTGAAGACCATTGCTTTAAGTGCTAAGGGCGTGCATGTGCGTCCTGAATTCCCAGAAGAAATCTTCGTAGGCTCCGCCCACTCCCGCTGTTAAGTGTAAAGAGAACCCCCCCCCACGACAGCCAGCCAAATTAAAAATGCCGTCCTTCCCCTGCCCTACCAACCTAAGGCCCAATGCACCCCCTTCAATACACTCCCCCGGGAGCCTTTTTTAAATCAATGTTCCAGTACTGGGGGTGAAATGTTTGCCCGTTTGCCACGCTGCGCGCGCGCGCCCTGCTGCGCAATCCCCTCTGCGTCCTGTCATCATGCCTAACTCTTCTGATCCTCCTTCCGCCCTCTACTGTGAGGGTGAAGTAGGTTAGTTGGGCACAAGGTCAATGCCAGCATTAGCGCTCAAGCCAATTTGGGGGTTGGGGGACTAGCGTGCAATTCCAAGGGAAGTGGCACTAAAGGATTTCTTGTAGGTTACAGTGGCGATGAGGACATTGTCGGAGGGAGCCACTATGTCACAGAGCTTCAGCAGCTGACTGCCATCTTTAGAAGTACATTTTCCTTTCAAATATCACCAAACATAGAAAAAAGAACGGCACATTGTTTAATGACATACAGCATAAAATCGCATCATCGGTGGCATCACCGACGAGGTCACATATGATGTCACCAATGTAATGCTAACAATGACACATTGTGAAAAACAACTACTTATTGAAGACCTACCATGACCTATGTGACCCAGATGAGGCAGCACTGTGTGCACACTTACTGCCCTGTGACACTTTATGCAATAATGTGCAACCAGAAGGGGCCGCAGCTAGCCAGCCCACGCCATTGAAATGGGGCCTCAGCTCTCGAGGGGGTAACAACACCGAGGGCTGTCTCGTACCCAGTTACTACCAGGCAAATGGTACAAGTGAAATCTTTTTTTTTTTTATTGTACACTAACAAAAGTACCTGTTTGCGGAATGGGTTCTGTGGACAGCCACAGCACCACTCATCAGTTGTTGAAAATCATTGATCCTGTAGGTCGCTGTTCCGATTCGCTTATGGCGTGATGTGCCTTGCACTCTGAAGTAAACTGCACTGAGAATGGGCGCGTGTGGCCAGCTGACATACCCCAGAGCAGACGCTGGGGGGAGGCGAGAGTTGGTGTGCTGCTGCACTCTGGGATCTACAGTGCTCTCTCTACCCACCTGTTACCACACCCTGGTGTGGTGCAGTTCATTGTGGTGCAAATGTCCCAGAAACCATGCATTTTAGGTTTGAGGACCGGTCCTTCTACAACCACAATGATGTTTTGCTGATATCAGGCAACCGTCTCATGTGTGAAAGTGCTGAAATCCAGGGAAAGCGGGGGGGTCCAAATGTTATGCAGCCAGTAAAGTCTCGACGTCCTAACAGCTAACTATGCTAAATATGCGGCAGATTGGTGAAACGGTGTGGAATTGTATATGGAACAAAACTTCGCCACAAACCCTCAAACAAATATTGACTTTTGTTGAAATCCAGGGAAAAGAGTGGGGGTCCAAATGTCGTGTAGCCAGTCATGTCCGGATGGCCCTAACAGGTAACTATGCAAAATGTGGTGCAGATTGGTGAAACGGTGTTGAATTGTACAAGGAACAACACTTTGCCAAGCCACAAACCCACAAACATATTTTGACTTGTGCTGAAATCCAGGGAACGGGGCGAGGTGTCCAAATGTCATGTAGCCAGTGATGTCATGTAGCCAGTAATGTCATGTAGCCAGTGATGTGATGTAGCCAGTGATGTCATGTAGCCAGTGATGTCCGTAATAGTTCTAACAGGGAACAATGCAAAATTGGTGCAGATTGGTGAAACAGTATGGAATTGTATAAAGAACAACACATTGCCACAAACCACCCACAAATGTCCATTTTTATAAATATAGATAGGGTCAATACAAAACATTTTATAGAAATAAATTTGATTCTTTTTAAATGAGAAATATTGGTAAAATCATCACACAAATTCATATTATTTCATAACAAACATTCAAAAACACTCCAAGACCTCATAATAAAACTCCCCATAAAATTAGCATACAATGTAAAATACTAATTCATCATACAAATCAATTCAATGACATACATTTTTTGGAAAGCAACTGTCCCAATCACTAGTGACATCAGTTGTCCTCTCAAAATACAATACCCAAAACTGTCTGAATTTAGCAATGGCCCTTTCATTTACATATGCGCTAAACACTCTTCTCTTTTCATTTGTAAATACAGACAGTTAATCATAGATTTTTCAAGGTTTCAGTTTCCTGATTACAAAATCGACAGTCAGCATTAATAAACTGGCCTCTGATCAAATAAATTTCTCGGGTGTATATGAGGTTAAAACGTGTTCTTAAGAAGACATTCCTAAAACGACTGTCAGGACATTGCCGAATGTATTTCGGTGCAGTCTCTCTTTTCGCAACGTCCTGATACACTTATGTCTTCCTCCCATCCCACGTCTGAATCCATTCCAACTCAAAGATGTTCTTTTTTTAACAAAATAGGATTGGTGATAAGCATATCCAACGTGGCCTCATTTTCTTTCAACATCTGAAGAAATCTCTTAAAATTTACAAGGTATCCCACCTTCGTGCCCTCGGTTTGCTTACATGCCATGTGACGCAACGATTTGGGATCCGCACACAAAAGCTTTCTGAATAATGATAATAGCTTCCAGGAAATTAACCCAGACAAAGATTAGGGATGTTCAGCGCCTTCCGCCAGTTTATACCCTCAATATCACCATACTCAAATTTCTCAGATAATGAAACGGTTTCCAGGGCATACAAGATAGATGAAATCACTTCCAAAGTGTAAAAGTGAAACAGAAGACATAACATAAATCGACCATATTTCCAGCAGATAAGCATCATTTGACCTAATTGTTTACACTTCCCACGAATGCGACTTTCTAAAGTATTCCACTGGGATGGTCTAGTTACGATATGACCTAAGTATTTCGCTCTGTGTTCTATTGCCTGTACATTGTTACCCATTACCATCTAAAATGTATAGATTTGGTTTGCTTACCATTATAATAAAGAATATTAGTTTTTATGGGATTAGCCTACAGTTTCTTCTGGTATATTCCTCAAAACACAGCAACAGACCCTCCAGTCCAATTGGGGTCTCATCCACATACTTGTGACATCTGTCAAGCAACATTACTCTTAGAAAGGTAAAGTGGCAGAGACCAATGTGAGCTATACTACTTTGGGGGTGGAGGGGGGGGGCTGTCGAGAACATAGGGGGCGCTAGCGTTTTCTCCACTGGTGGGTAGTACTTCACAACTTAAAAGTAATAATTGTGTTCTATAGCACTTCATGGCAGATTGTCCTACTTCTAAGTGGTGTAAAACAGCAATACTACCCCCAATTGATAGAACTCAATTTGGTGATGGGAGGTTTGGCTAGATTAGATTTCCTTGAGGAATAATTTGTCGAATTTATTCTGCCATATTTTACTGCAAATTTATGTGTGGGTGTGGGACAGGGTAATAATAAGGGTAGGGGGGAATCGGAAGAGGCTTTGGGGTCTTCCCCCAAATCCATTTGCAGTAAAATGTCCTTAAATACATAAAAAAAATTTTTAAAAATTATAATAATTTGACTAATTCTCCCTCAATGAAATAATTTCAACCAGATCACACAGAACCCTCAATTTATCAACCATGAATTGATAGAAGGCAAGTCCCGTCGCGGGAGTCTAACTTATGAGGTACAGGCTTGCCTTATGCGAGAGGCGAGTACTTTACTAGTGAGTCTTACACCTGCGTGCCGTCATGAGGACGTGTAGACCCTGCCTGGTTGAATCGTGAAAAGCAGGAGTATACTCAAATGAGTTTGGTAGTGATCCAACAAGATAATGTCCCAACCGGTGCATTAACAGTGAGTCCACACAATGACAAATAAACAGAAATAAATAAATAAATAAATAAATAAATAAATAAATAAATAAATAAAATCGTCCCGGTTGAAGGGGCACTGTCCAGGACTGACTGCTTCTTCATGGTCTTTGATCGGGAGATAGATTTTTTTTTTTACTACTCAAGCTGATTAATATGCGGGAGATTTTTCCTTAATGCTCAGAAAAAATTATCTAGCATAGCAGGCCTTTTGTCTCGTTTCTGTCTGGGTTTTTGTCGGATATTAAACAAAATTAAATTCTAAAATACTTACATATTAGTCTTAGGGTACATGTGTACAACACATGTATTTACGTGTGTTCCTTTAAGTAAAATCACGCTAGACATACATGTTTCCCTTCAAGTCCTTGGGTCTACGCTGAGTTGATCAGTTTGATTTTCAGAAGGTGCATTGGAAAGGCCTTGGGCCTAGTAATGGGCCATGCACACGATTATCTCAGCTACTTGTAGGCAATACACGAGTAAAGAATGACAGCATCTCACATGCACGCAAGATGCTCTAGATTGAGCAAACTGCAACAGCGACGAGAGCATTATGATGAACCTTCAACATATAGATGTTCTATGCATTCCCTAAGCATATGCTTACTCGATGTGGTCTATTGGCACAAGAAGCTACAGTTCATGCACATTCTCACTGCTTCTAAGTGGTGTAATACTAGCTGGTAATATTACCCATGTTTAGGGTACTCAGTTGATTTCAATGGGAATGATGAAGGGGTTGATCCTGAGAAGCATAACACCCCCAAGGGGATAGGGCATGTGGGATCCCACTGGGGCAACCCCCCCTTTGGTGGACAAGGAAGCCCCAGAAAGGGATTTTATTCATTTTCCCTCATGTGAAACGTTCCATGTGTTTGTTGGCTATATGGGGATTGACCAGTGTAACTGTATATATGACCCTTTAGAAATGGCTGGTGTGGTTGTGGACCCTTAATTAAGACCCTCATTATGAAACCACAGAATCCACGGATCAACCAATCTGGTTTCCACCTGAAACAAGGACGCAGTAGGAGAGACACATGGAGAGCAGGAAATGGAAGAGCAAGACCTGCGGAGCAAGCCTCAAGAGGAGACATCCTCATGGTAGGAGGAGACAGGAAGCAGCATAACACGACCTGCAGAGCAAGCCTCAAGAAGAGACATCCTCATGGTAGGAGGAGACAGGAAGCAGCATAACACAGAAGGTGTCTTGCGTGGAGTAGTCAAGGAGCCCACGGAACATTGCTCTCTCCGAGACGGTCTGGGGCCAGCCAAGCTCGACCGAACAAATATCGACCATGCCATAAGTGATGGACCAGTGCCCACAGTCCACAGCGCTGACAAACCAGGGAGCATTGGCCCGACGAAGAAGCAGAGGTGACAAACAGACACTGGGAATAAAGAAAGGAGCCAAAGCACGGTTCTGCGACAGTCGAGAAGATCGCCCCCTCTGAGGAACACCACCACGACAGACAAGGCACGCAGTTATTCCTGGGAGAAGGGAGGAGGGCAAAGACATGGGCAGACCCCAAGCGGGGGTGAGAGTCCAGAAACCATACAATGGGGTGAGAGACCAAAGAGCCCTGAGTGGGGTGAAAGCAAACGATCCCAAGGTGTGGAGAGGGATACCCAAGCTTGGGTGAAGAAATCCCACAGCTGACAGGTGTCTGGGGCAAGCACTGAATTCACCGCGCTATCTTGCCCATGTAAGAACTTAGAAAAGGGTATGATCCAAAGCTCCAGGTTTTCAGTTTCTTACGGGAAGCCAAGTGCCTTGAGGTGGTTCACAGATAAACAGGGAGAGAATTCCAAAGAGAGTGGACCAGGTTGGAGAAGGCCCATCCTCCTATTCAAGTGCTATGAAAAGAGGTAACCTAGAACAGAAGCATAGCAGAGTGAGCGCCCAGATGGAAGGCGTGGCCTTTTTGGGAAGCATTCAGGGAGTATTTTTTATTTGCTGTATTGCAAATGGAAGGTGCTTGGCCAAGAAGCAGTTTTGAAAGGGCATGGTGAAGGCTAGAGCAGGCTCACTGCTGGGTTCTTTACAAGCCTTCACAAAGTCAGGACACTGGAGTTATTTTAAAGCTGGCGAGTGTCACACCGCTTCCTACTAAGTCAAGGACATGCCCCTCCACGTCTACCTCTATTCGCGCTCCCCGGCACACACGCTCAGATCCATGTACTTCGTTTCCCACTCACGTTTCACACAACAGGGCACGGCATGGCATGTTTGGCGGAGCTGGCGTTTATCGCCCTTCATGGCTGTGGCAAACCAAGTGGAGACTCCTTCACTCCAGGAACTCACATCCTTCGCAGAGACCGGCGCTGCCCGGCGCGTCACGGATCACGTGACTCTTAGTTGCCTAGCAATGCTACAACGCTTTCGGTTCACTTCTCACGTGATACTGTCACGTGCGTCCCTTCCAGGGATAAAAGGAGTTCGAAAACCGAAGGCGTTGCTTCACAGCTGTTTCAACTAGGATCACGTGACGCTCTCTCTTCGTTCAAGGACCTGTTCTATTCTGACCTACGCTTGCTCCACGGATCGTCTTTGCTTAACCCTTCACTGACTCTGGAACTTTGGATTGCCTATTGCCGACTTACGCTTGCTCCACGGATCGTTTTTGCTTAAACCCTTCACTGACTCTGGAACTTGGATTGCCTATTGCCGACCTACACTTGTTACACGGATTGTCCTTGCTTAACCCTTCATTGGCTCTGGAACTTTGAATCATCTGTTTTCTGACCTCTGACTGCCTGGAGTTCTCTACGGATCACGTGTTTCATTAGGACCTCGGTCCTACAATAGGTGGTTGCCTGCTCTACCTTACAGCTTTGTCCAGCCACAGTCTGGAGGTTCACGCCTCTTTAAGCCTTGGGAAAGACACAAATCCTCACAGGTATTCCAGTGTGTTGGTATTTGCATTTGGGAAGATTGTGTCCTGCTTTCCTACTTACATAACCATTGTACCTTGCCTTACAGCGCTCAAGGGGTTCTTCCGGCTGTCCCGCGTCTTGGCTTGGGGACTTCCACCTGTGGCCTTAATAATCACGCTGACAGTATTTCTGGTGTTGTCAGGGTGTTTCTTGGGGACAGAGGGGTTGTTCATACTCTACACGACCAACGAACTTCGTAACAGCGAGGGGCAGGGAGTTGGACACCTTAAGTTGGGGCGGGGGCCCAGTGGGGGGGTCTTTCCAGTTTGCAGGTAACTAACCCACTAGAATGTACCTATGGATTTAGTGAGAAGTCTACACCTTCCTGCAACATCCACATTTAATCATCACCCTTTGGAAATCAACATTCTATTAAACCTTCAATGAGAGACTTCAGGTAAGAAAAATCTTAGTCAAAATTTCACATTGAGCCATATTAATTGGTTGAGCCTCTACTGCCTCCTTTCTCTACTTTTATCACCACAGCCTAACCTCTACCATGTCTCTCCACTGCGGTCCTCACCACAGCCTAACCTCTACCATCTCTTTCCACTACTGCTATCGCCACATGCTAACTTCTACCACCTCCCTCCACTACTGTTATCACCACATCCTAAATTCTACCACCTCCATCCACTACAGTGATCACCCCTTCCGACCCTCTACCACATCCATCCACTACTGCCATCGCCTAGCCCTAACCTCTAGCACCTCCCTCCACTACTGCGATCACCCCTTCATAACTTCTACCACCTCCCTCCACTACTGTTATCACCACATCCTAACTTCTACCACCTCCCTCCACTACTGTGATCACCCCTTCCCAACTTCTACCACCTCCCTCCACTACTGCGATCACCACATCCTAACTTCTACCACCTCACTCCACTACTGTTATCACCACATCCTAACTTCTACCACCATTGCCGGAACACCTTTGGATTGCCCCCTTTGGATGTAATTAAGGCTTCCGGTTTTCTGCTATTTATTTGTCTGCCATTATCTGCATTTATCAATTTTTATTGTTGGGCTTTTTTTCCCCTATATTTATCCACATTTATTTGTTGTCCTATAAAGAGATAATTCGCAACCTGTATTTTTCTGCATTTATTCTAATAAAAAAATGCCTTTATTAAAGCACCCACAACAAACGGTTGCTCCTGTGACTGCTGCTGCCTTGAGATATACGCTGTCAGCAATTTGAAGAACTTTAACGCTTTTTTTATACAACTTTCACACTCTCCATGCTGCCAAACTGCAATGTGATTGGCTTGTGATGCAGGAGTGACATCATAGAGAACCAGACAAAAAGACCAGTTTTTCAATTTTTCCCCATTTTTTAAAAATGCATAAGACCGAAAGCAGATTGATTTCTGTCTGTATTCATGTGTAAAAATCAGAAAAAAAACAGAAAACTGGAAGCCTTGAATGTTGTAAAAATCAGAAAAAAACAGAAAACTGGAAGCCTTGAATGCAGTGCACTCTTCCATAGGTTGCCAGTCAGAGGAGTCTTTTGGATATGGACCTGGCTTGTCCAATCTCGGGCGTCTTGGACTAACTTGTCACGTCGGCGCTCTTTCGTCCACGGACTTTAAAGTCAGTAACGAGGAGCTCTTGATTGGTGTAAGGTGTAAAACCTTTCTTATTTACTACTGGCGGTATTCTCTCAAATCTGGCAGGATTTAGTAAATACTGATAGGTTTACTGTTACCTCCCAACTCAAAATGACCTCTGAAATGTGTACGAAAATAATGTGCCAAACTGTGCCCAGTGCAATGCACGAGAAGACCCATAGAGGGAGAAGCACTGCCTGGTGTCTAAGGATCCGCTCCAGTGCTCATGGGCGTTAAGACTCACCGCCAGTGGACGAAGTGGGCGGGAGCAGTTGTCCTCTACTTTTTTTAAATTAAGTTTTACTGTTCCTATACTTATATTTGAAAAAGAAACCCTTCGAAATGGTTTCATTTTAAAATAAAAGTGTATGAAGAAATTGAAACTTGCATTTCAGTTCAGTGCACTGAACGTTCCCTTAAACAGCAGGCGCATGTGTGTGAGGGTATGTGTTGTGCGTGGGAAGGGGCATGGCGATAGGGTTTGTGGGGGCTGTGGGCAGGCCAGAAGGGAACATAGTTCCACTACTACTTTTCGTACACTTCGACCACTGCTCACCGCCGTTACTTGCGCATTACTATTCTGCATCAGGCGCACGACGCACACACTTTCCAGGCAGCTGCAAGTCGCTGATTGCACAAGTGACATCATTTCAGTCATTATCCCCCTCGTGAAGGCCGCAAGTTGGGGCAAGTGTACACAGTGAAAGAAAAGCCATTCACGCGATTGCCGGATTTTGGTAAAAGCTATAATTTACATGTCACTGCCGGACAAAACGATTCATAGCCGGCACTTGACATGATATGCTAATGTTCCATTGCTCGGAATGTATGGAGGACGGAGAATAAATACCGTACTCCAGACTTTATCTGTCTTGCCAACCATCTAGGCCACATCGCCTTGGAGACTTGGCACCCAGCCTACAATTAAAAGTTAGAGGACATACTCCCAAAAATGCCCCCTCTTATACGTGCAGACTCTCTTTTCTTAACTTTTAAGTGCAGTATAATTCAGGAGTTCCGATTGGTCGAAGTGAGGCAACGGGAGTTGGGGGCACTCAAGGCCAACCCGTGGGCCAGTGAGAATTCACAGTGCTTGGTAACCTCAAATCTGGGAGGGAGGACATGAGGACTGAACCAGTGAGTGAGCTGGATAGTCATTCATTCATCCATCCATTCGGTGGCCTCGATCTCTCCTGCCCTTTTCTCTATTTTGCCCTCTCCTTTCCCCTCTTTGTTCTGTTCTCCCCATTCTTTTCTCACATATCTGTGCATGTGAATACACGCAAGCGCGTGCCTGCGTCTGTGTGTTTGCACCTTTTCAGTTTTTCCATTTTTAAAACAGTGTGTTTATTGTGTTTCCTTGCTTGAGACTCGAGTGCTAGCACCCCCCAACAGGAGAGTATTAACCTGCATATCTGTCATGTGCAGATATGCAGGTTAATTCATGTTCATGTGCACTGCCACGCCCACATGCACACTTACGCTCAGAATTTCAGGGCTGAAAACAAATGCTTTGGAGAGAAATGTACTGCTCCCTGAAATTGCGCCGAGGAGACCCGTTACATTTGCACTTTGGTTTAAACGGAGCCCCTCTACAAAATGGTTATCATTTGCATGTCGGAGTGCAAAACGGAGGTGTGAACCGGGGGGTAAAATCACCTTTAAGCCTCCATTTTGCACTCTGCTGTCTGCCATTTTTGCACGCTTGCATCCCTAGCAATGGATTCCTATGGAATCAGCCTGTTTTTTGCTGCTGTAAATAGGCGGATTCCATAGGAATCAACAACATTTGTATGGCGGAGATGAGGGGGAGGCAGAATCCTAAGCGATGATCCTTGCCCCCTCTGCTCCATACACATGATTACAAATATGGTGCACAGTAAAATTCATGCAAAACATGTCTACTCCTACATTGGACTGTACACCGTATCGATCTATTTTTATCAGGGGACCACAACCGTCTAGAGCAATACTTTAGCAAGTTTAAGACTATCAAAAGTGCCCTTGTGCAAATAATCCCGCGGTCACCTCTTGCACGTCAAGGCCCTTCCTCAGACAACCAATATTACTCAATTGCTTTACACATGCACCTTAAGGTACTCTTAAAAAGATTCCTAAATTGAAGGAAATTGAAAAAAAATGAAAGTTAAACATCCCGTCAGATCAAGGTAAAAAGTTAAATACAAGAATCCAAAATGAAGCAAATCTAAACATAACCCCTACATGTGTTTAAACTCATTGTTTAAAACTCTGCTGATTACAAAATTATCATTGAGCTAAACATAGCACACAGATGTGCCAAACTGCCTCATTGCATTGGGCGATGCTAGTCCAGTCATGTTAATTACTTTTGCATTTTAGGAGTTTTAGTCCTGCAATTATACTGGGGGAAATACAGGAGAAGTCCCAGAAAGCAAAGAACAAATAGGACTGGATTAACATCTCCCGAATGGAGTGGAGCATGTTGGCATGTACAGTGCTTAATTTAGTGCCAGAGCCCAAATATTTCCTAGCCAGTTGGTGCAGCTACCCATCCACTGTTCCCACCACCCATAGCCTTTCCCCACAGTGTCAACATATTTTGAGTTGTAGCTGCAACTCCCACATGCTCATTAGGGTGACGGATGCACAGCCTGGCTAATGTTATGTTATGTTGATTTATAGCGTGCACCGCTACCCCCGCCGCCCCCAGGCAGTCTCCAGGCACTCGCGTGGCTCCACAAGTGAGTGATGTGGGGAGGTTAGTGAGACTAGGATGAGAGGATAGGTTCAGAACCAGGAGGAACTGGCGTCTGAGTGTTTTGCATGTGACAGTTGGTGCGGGAGGCCCCGTGTGTTGTGACCGTATGAGTAAGACTCTGCATGTCCTGTGTGGTGCCAGTGTTTGTGTTGGTGTTACTGTGTTGTGTGATGTTGGGTGGGTTGTGCGCGCTGGTTAGTGTTCATAAGGGATCCAGAGTCGTGGGTGGCTGCAGCTGTAGGACTATCTGGTGCTTTGGTGCGTACTTGCGATGTTGGGGATTTTATGTGGGTGGTTCACTCTAGGTGTGCTTCCAGCATCTCAGAGATGTTGGGTGTGGCCACAAAATTAATTCTTAGTGTGTTTATGTGTAGTGTGGCTAGCCCAAGGTCTGGTGTAGCGTTGTTGGTTATGTTGGAGGAGCAGGAAGGGGCATTGGGTATTTTGGTCGGTTTGTTGGAGGCTCTGGTGTGACTCTTTGGTTGCCGCTTGATGGCACCTACCAATGTTCTTGGTTGTGGTTCGTCGGCCCAATATAAAAATTGAACCCTACTAGTTGTGACCTGGGCACACTGCAGTTGCTTGTTGTGCGATTACAGCTAACAGACAATTAAAAGTAAAAAAAACTTGCCAAAACACCACATCTGAATAAAACAGAATCTCAGACAATAAGTACTGGGGCTCAGAAATAAGTGCCAGGGCTGTGCCCTGTCAAACACACCCACAAATTAAGCACTGGGCATGAAAGAGCCACCTGAATGGGACCAGACCTCCCAAATGTAAAGCTGTGTGCAATCCCCATCGAGTAATGCAATGTAATTAGATCTTGTATGGTGTTCGTTCTGACAATGAGGTGGCACTGGGCAAGGTACGAGGAAAGGGAGGCTGCTGGGGAGGTTATAGGGAGAAGAGGAAGAGGCAAAACCTGGAACCGGACTTGTGGGTGTATGAAGATTGGAAGGACTAGAATTCTGTGTTGTGGTCAGATTCTAAATGAGTTGAGGTTCGGCATATAGTGTGTATGTTGCAAGTGGGGAGCCCCAGTGTTATCATCATGTTTGGCTACTCGCTAACAATTGCTCCCTGCGAGGGCAGCTGTGGGCAGATTCGTTTTCAGAGTGGACTGCACTGTGGTGGGCGGTGTTTGGGCTGTGTTCCATGCTGTTAGAATGAGAGGCAGCGGTGGCCAGGCAGGGAGCATGCACGTGTCTGGGCTACTGCAGGGTGTGTATGGTGGGGTGGCACGCGTAGTGTACGGCGGGAGTTCCAGTAGATGTTAGTGATGGGGAGGGAGGCGATTGGTGGTGCATATCCCTGGGATCAAACTGAAAAGACTGCATCATATTTGTGTCTAATGAGTTGGAGGGGGATATAGGTGCAGCACCAAGGTTAACTCTGGTCTCTGACGCCTCCCACATTATGGCTTTTCATTGTTATTAGTGGTCTGCTGGGAAGGATGGTGAGATGACCACCCGGCACGGGTAACTGACGGGCAACTCAAGACTTCCTATAATGGACTTCAAAGATGCAGTCCTATAGTCCAAAGTGTCTCCTTAGGAAGGATTTCCTTTTCTTGAGCTTAGCATCTCCAAGGAGGGCAACTGTATTTGCTTACATACTTTCTTGCTGTAACTTCCATATTAAATATAATATAATATAATATAATATAATATAATATAATATAATATAATATAATTCATGCTGAACAATCGCATTTGTTACGGTCACATGCATTAATTCACACGGTTGAAACTGCTACAACTCTTTCATGCTATTTAGGACGCTCCTTATATCTGTCTATTTTACTCAAATGTGTGCAATGTCTATATCAATGCGTGACTCGAACAGCATGCACAGACTTTGTCGATTTGCTCATGACTGCCAACGGAAAAAGGTGCATGAAATGGGTTTGCATCTAATTGGAGAAGTATAATGCTGGCCCAGAACTGCAACCATGTTGTACTGGGGTTCCTAGATGCAATATCAAATCATTAAGTACATGCCATAAGGCAGAGTTAAAAAGATCTAATGCAATCACGTGCATGCGCTCATGGGCTGGGCAACGGGTGAGGGGCGGACAAGACAGCGAGTTGAGACTGTCATCACTTCATAAATCCGCAACATTTCCTGCGTTTTGACTTGTGTTTTATTGTAATGAATGTAAACAATTGCACTGAATTTCAAGGGTTTTGTTATACTATATCTTTTCCAGGGCCCACTAGCTCAGACCTTTGCTGTTGCACATTTTGTATTAATTAGTAAAAAAGACTGTAGCATACTGGCTGTGGCCCATCTGCCTGCATAACCAGATACCACCAGCCATGGCCAGTGGCCAAGGTTTTTGGCCATGACTACTGTCCACGTTGCAATAATTGAGCAAAAAGATGTTGGCCTACTGGTCATGGCCTACAGCTGTGTCCCATATACCCCTCACTAATACATAACTAGATTGTACTGGCCAGTGGCAGCTGGTTAATTCTTTAACTGGAGGGGCGTAAATATATGCCCCAGGTATGCCACAGCGACCAAGCACTTATCATGCTTGCTTTACCAAAGATGCTCAACCCAAAATGTCATACCACAATAAGAAATGACTAGACTGGCTGCATTGAAATGCCAGTCTGGCTACATCACACGTATGCTTGTTTTTACCAAAGATGCCTAGTACAAAATGCCATGCCACAGTAAGACTAATACCAGTGATCCTGCTTGCTTTATAAAACAGATGCCCAATGCAAAATGTCATACTACAATAAAAAAAAAATAGCTAGACTGGCTGCATTGAAAGGCTAGTCTAGCTACATATTAACACTTATCATACTTGCTTTATCAAAGATGCCCAATATAAAAAATGTCATGCAACAGAAAGAATAATACCACTGATCATGCATGCATTTTCAAAACTGCCCAATATGAAATGTGATACCACAATAAGAAATGGCTAGACTGGCTGCATTAAAATGTAAGTATATGCACATATAAAATTCATGCTAGTTTCATCAAGGATGCCCAGTAAAAAAAAATGCCATGCCTGTTAAATGGTGCAACAGCACCTTGCACTCAATCACATTCATCATTAATGTGATTATGTCCATGTGTGATTTTGAGGCACTGGAGGGCCCAGGAGGCAGATGTGTGTCAGGAGCTGGGGTTCCAGTGTACAGCCATGGCATTTTTTATTGGTCAAAGATTCCAAGGAAAAACTGCCATGCACGCCCTCTGAGGCCCCGAGCGCCTCACAAGCACACATTAATTGCACGTGTGTGGGGTGCTAGGGGACAGTCATGGTATTGTTTACTGGGTATCTATCAGATGCCCATTAATAAATTACATTCCTTCCCTCATTGCCCTCCAGCACCTCACATGCACAGACAATCATTTGTGTGTACATTCGAGGCGCTCGGGTCTTATTGTTCAGGCTTGACATTGCCTGTGAGGCACTAGGAATCCAAGCAGACTGGGCTGGCATTCTGTACTGGGCATACCCAGTAAAAAAATGTCATGCCTGCCTCCTGGGCCCCAGTGCCTCACAGCACACGATTAATGGGATTGTGTGTATGTGAGGCACTGGGGGGAAGAAGGGGGCACTGGGATCAGGCATGTTTTTTTTTTTTACTGGACATCTATCATAGATGCCCAGTAAAAAAAAAAGGCATGCCTGTCCCCTGGGTCCCGAGCTCCTCACACATGCACACAATCAATGTGGTTATGTGTGTATGCCAGTCACTGGGGCTACATGGGGTGGGATGGCATTTTATTTACTGAACATCCATCATAGATATCCAGTTAAAAAAATAAAATAAACATCCTTGTCCACTGGGCCCTACAGTGCCAAACACACACAATCAAATTGATTTTGAGTGTATGCAGGGAGCTGGGGGACGGGGGGACAAGCCTGTCCCTTGAGCCCCACAGCACCTCAGACAGAGAGCTGATTTATCCAGTGGGGAGGGGGATTGCTAAGTCTCATTTCACTTGAGTCTCTTGCCTTCGATGACCCGATGTCTTCAAATGAATAAAAACAAAAGTTCCTTCAACAAATAAAAGTTGGTTTCTGGGTTTCACTTAGTGTGAGGATTCTCTACCGTTGGGTCCCCCTCTTCCGGGCGCTGACCCATCTCGAAATTTAGCCTGCAGCATACACTTGCAAAATGATTTTGCTGGGGAAAGCTCAATGACATTGCATGCTTGTTGGTTGTACCTGAAAGATTGGAGGTTCAAGCCCAATCTACAACTATAAAATTCGGAGTGTGTTGTGTCTCACCCGCTAGTCCCTGGGAATCTGTCATCCTGGTGGCCAGGACACGGCCATTGCTTGTGGATCAAGTTCCTGAGGGTGGACCAGTGTGGGAGGATCACCTGGATGAGGGGTCTTCAGGGAGTGGATCTGGGGCATCCGTACATCGACATGTCCCAATACAATGGTAAGGCAGGGTCAGGCAAATACTGATCATTACGCACACCTGACTTCCATCACACTTCCCCACACAGATAAAAGGCGGAGCCTGAAAGAACACTGAGCAAGGCAAAGCACACAAGGAAGCCAAGGGGGGGATCGTTTGATGCTGTGGTACTGTCCTTGGCTCCTACAAAAAATCAATGCCATTAAAAGACAGCACACCTGGTGAGTTGGGGGGGATACCAGACCAGACTGTGTTGAAGCCAAGGTTGCCAGCAGCAACAATGAATAGAGAAAACTGAAGAGAACAGTACGTGAAGCATATGTGACAAGTGACACAAATATAATTAAACAGCAGATGAGTGACTGAACCGTTGAAGCCAAGACAGGTACCATAAACAGAGTGGTCCAGCGCCACGTGGATGTTCAATCAAAGGTCTCTCTTAGGTAATCATCTGAAAGGTGGCAAATGTAGAAAGGAATTGTAAAATCGAAGTGGTCCGAAGTGGTAGGGGGAGTACCCTGTAATTGTCCCTGCCACTCAGAAAGGACAGTTACCATCCCTCTCTCTGCCCCCCATCCGGATTGGTTCAGAGGAGGAGAGCACCATCTGTCTGTTTGCATTTATTACCATGCTTTGTTCTCATTACCACTTTTTGGCAAAAACAAGTTGTGTATCATAACTTCATAATGATACTAGACCCTGCCATGTGAAACATATATTCAGTTTTAACTGGTCATAAGGAATTAGGCGAGCCAATAGCCAACTCTGTATGATGTAGCATGGCCATTTGGCACATTTTTTGTCCTTTTCATAAAATGTACAATAGTTCTGAATCTGCAAATGATCAAGCATGTTCCTAATTTAATGTTCCATCTTTTGTTCAACTGTCAAATATGTCACCTGTTCAGATGAGCCAGAAAATGTGTCTAACCGGCCATTTCAGTTCACACAGTTCCCAGGTAAATGCAATTTATATCCCCAAAACCGCCTGGAAATTACAAGACACATCGCATGAAATTGAAATAAATTGTTAGTCTGATGGCTGTGCAAAATGCTTAAAATGGAATAGTCTTTTTATATTAATTGGGGGTGTCTTGTTCAACATGTGGGAGGGCTGCCTTATCCCCCACAGCCATTTGTTCACCTTGGTCAACCGTTGACCAGAAGGTTTTATGAGCCCATTTCAAATTGGCAGTTTGCTCTTTGAAGTGGGTGCAGGAAGGGCTCACCTTCTTGTCAAACTTCAGCCACATTTTGCCTTCTTTGAAATATCTGGGCTCCTACCTTCATATCTGCAGAACAAGGAATTATGATGTCCTTAGCAGCAACACATTTCATTGCGGGATTGTTATAGGATATGTGTGATATCCAGCGGGAAGTGGGGCTTTGTCAATTTGAAGTTCCTGCCTCAGCCCGAACTGGCTTTTCTTGCAGTAAGTGTCTCTTCAAAGGTGACTGGAGTTTTGTGGGTTGAAACATAATATCCATTTGCTTTGGTCATTCCCACATCATATTTCCCTGACATTTTCTGTGTGAGCAGTGCTATCTTTTTCCACAGTGGCTTTTTAAAGTCGTTTTTTCTTTTCACACATGAGCAGGCCATTTTTGCTTTTAATGTTTAAAATCCTGTCTTGCAGGTCACAGGATTCTTTAATTCCTCCTTCTTGGGTGAATCTACATTTGTGGTTTGTCTATAGATGATGATGGGTATGCCCCCTTTCACCATGGTTCTTTAATTTGACATGAACACAAAGAAAAAAGCCAGGCCGTTTTTGGTAGCAGTGTTTAAAGGGCTGCTGTATCATGTGAAAGGGAAAGCAAAAGCCTTTTTTGGTTGTAGTGTTGAAATTCTTGCCCCTCGTGCTTCCTCCCTCTCCCTTCCATTTCCCTCGTCCAACTCATCTCCACCCCCACCACACCTAATCCCACTCCCTTTCCCCCCCCACCTTCAGTTAATTGATCTTTGTACTGTTTTGTCGATTGATTCATGATGTAATTTTGCTCAAACTGTTATCTTGTTGTTGTTATCTTGTATTATGTTGTTCCACTGTAGAGCGCCTTGGTGTAAAGCGCTCTATAAATAAATAAATCAATAAATCAAAATAAAAGTAAAGCAAGGCCATTTTTGGTTGCAGTGTAGAACTTTTTGCCATTCATGTGAGATAAAAGCAAGGCCGTTTTTGCTTCCAGTGTTTAAATGCTTGCCACTCATGTGACAGGGAAAGCAAAGCAAGGCCGTTTTTGGTGGGAGTGTTGAAATGCTGCTGTTCAGGTGAAAGGGACTTCTGTTTGGGGCCTTTAAATGCACTCCACAACTGAACCCCTTTCTTGAAATACAAGTAATTACCGCAGTTAGCGAACACAGGCATGATGTTCCTTTGGCCTACTCTGACATCAAGGAACCTATAGAGTCGTCCATGTTCTCCCTAGATTAAAGGTTCACCAGCAAGTGATATGGGTCTGGAAGTGGTTGCCAATTCTGGATCAAAAATTCCCTAGAACAGGGGGCGCATTGTGTCTTTCCGATTGGTTTACCCATCGGCTCTACCTCTACACCTCACATTTAGGCACAGGGTGTTTTTTTCTTGGTAAGCTCATTCGCTAAAGTAAATAGCAGTAATGTACAGCTCTGAAATAGTTTCAGATTTCCTGCTTTTAATCCAGCTATGAGAATGTTATTTATATTGCGCTTTCACGAAAGTGCTGTACGTATAACGTATTTAGGAACAATCATCACCCAGACGAAGTTGGTACTCATTTATCGACATCAGAAGAGTAAAAAGGCTGAGGTGGCCGTGCCGGGATTTGAACCTGCGACCTGAAGATCTCACACAAATCGCAGCAGCGAGCGCTCAACCTGCTGAGCTATCTTACCAGCTATCTCACCGGCTGCATCAGGTACAGATTATCAAGGAAGAGGTGGCTGTTCTCCGTATAACCCTTTAGCACCACTTTCCCAATACTTGGAAGCAGAGTTTTGTGACAGATTAAATTTGGTATGTAGCTGCTGGAAGCATTGCATGCAACTATCCAGAAGATCGCTGCCAGCCAGCCCTGATGCCCTGATTTGCCCACAGAGTGCAGGCTTTGCACAGAACTATCCGGCCAGCCCATGTTCTCCAGAAAGTGGTATCACTTTTGGTGTCTGTAGGTTATCTTATGATGTTGATTTATACCAGTCACCCCTCCCACCCAAGGGCAGTCTCCAGGCGCTCAGGTGCTGTTACACATTCTGAAGAAGGTGCGCGTGGGATTCATATATCTTGATTCATTGAAATCTTAATTTCAATGCATTTGCAAATAATGATTGGAACCACTCTGTATCCTTTATCAACAACTGGTAAGCATAAATGGAGGGAAACATGTCATCTTCCTATTTTTTTGGACTACAACTTCCATTGTCCCTCACCATTGACCCTGCTTGGTGGGGTGATGGCTGTTGAAGGCACAACGGGCCTCATTAAAAAAGTTTGCCAGTATCCTGGCGGTAGACTGCCAGTATACCAGCAAATGTAGACAGTTTCCGGCACCTGGTTCCACGGCATTGCCGCCGGATTACGGGTGCGAGAGTGATGGTGTAAATCCCCATTATTGGAGTCCCATAGGACTCCATGAGGGGATTTGCTGTTGCCGGTAATTAGTCCCCATGAACACCATTAGAACTAATTTAGAAGTCAGCGTGGTTATTTTGTGGTGGGCCACCACTCACTATTGCCATTTCAGCAACCCCCCAGCATTGCTATCACAGTGATGGAGCATTGCAATTCTAATGTCACAGCACTAATATTTCAGTGATGCAGCATTGTCATTCTAGCAATGCATCATCATCATTCCAGCGACAAAGGATTCTCATTCCAGCGATGCAGCATTTTCATTCCAGTGACACACCGTCATCATCCCAGTGACACAGCATCATCATTCCAGCGACACAGCATCATCATTCCAGCGACACAGCATTCTCATTCCAGCGACACAGCATCATCATTCCAGCTAAAGAGCATTCTTATTCCAGCGATGCAGCATTCTCATTCCAGTGACCTAGCATCATCATTACAGCAACAAATCATCATCAGTCCAAAGAGACGGCATTCTCATTCCAGCGATGCAGCGTCATCATCCCAGTGACACAGCGTCATCATCCCAGTGACACAGCATCATCATTCCAGCTAAAGAACATTCTCATTCCAGCGACACAGCACCATCATTCCAGCTAAAGAGCATTCTTATTCCAGCGATGCAGCATTCTCATTCCAGTGACCTTACATCATCATTCCAGCAACAAATCATCATCATTCCAAAGAGACAGCATTCTCATTCCAGCGATGCAGCGTCATCATCACAGTGAGACAGCGTCATCATCCCAGTGACACAGCATCATCATCCCAGTGACACAGCATCATCATTCCAGCGACACAGCATCATCATTCCAGCTAAAGAGCATTCTTATTCCAGCGATGCAGCATTCTCATTCCAGCAATGCAGCATTCTCATTCCAGTGACCTAGCATCATCATCCCAGTGACACAGCATCATCATTCCAGCTAAAGAGCATTCTCATTCCAGCGACACAGCACCATCATTCCAGCTAAAGAGCATTCTTATTCCAGCGATGCAGCATTCTCATTCCAGCAATGCAGCATTCTCATTCCAGCGATACAGCATCATCATTCCAGCTAAAGAGCATTCTTATTCCAGCGATGCAGCATTCTCATTCCAGTGACCTAACATCATCATTCCAGCAACAAATCATCATCATTCCAAAGAGACAGCATTCTCATTCCAGCGATGCAGCGTCATCATCCCAGTGACACAGCGTCATCATCCCAGTGACACAGCATCATCATTCCAGCGACACAGCATTCTCATTCCAGCGACACAGCATCATCATTCCAGCAATGCAGCATTCTCATTCCAGTGACCTAGCATCATCATTACAGCAACAAATCATCATCAGTCCAAAGAGACGGCATTCTCATTCCAGCGATGCAGCGTCATCATCCCAGTGACACAGCGTCATCATCCCAGTGACACAGCATCATCATTCCAGCGACACAGCATCATCATTCCAGCTAAAGAGCATTCTTATTCCAGCGATGCAGCATTCTCATTCCAGCAATGCAGCATTCTCATTCCAGTGACCTAGCATCATCATCCCAGTGACACAGCATCATCATTCCAGCTAAAGAGCATTCTCATTCCAGCGACACAGCACCATCATTCCAGCTAAAGAGCATTCTTATTCCAGCGATGCAGCATTCTCATTCCAGCAATGCAGCATTCTCATTCCAGCGATACAGCATCATTCCAGCTAAAGAGCATTCTTATTCCAGCGATGCAGCATTCTCATTCCAGTGACCTAACATCATCATTCCAGCAACAAATCATCATCATTCCAAAGAGACAGCATTCTCATTCCAGCGATGCAGCGTCATCATCCCAGTGACACAGCGTCATCATCCCAGTGACACAGCATCATCATTCCAGCGACACAGCATTCTCATTCCAGCGACACAGCATCATCATTCCAGCAATGCAGCATTCTCATTCCAGTGACCTAGCATCATCATTACAGCAACAAATCATCATCAGTCCAAAGAGACGGCATTCTCATTCCAGCGATGCAGCGTCATCATCACAGTGAGACAGCATTCTCATTCCAGCGATGCAGCGTCATCATCCCAGTGACACAGCATCATCATTCCAGCTAAAGAGCATTCTCATTCCAGCGATACAGCATTCTCATTCCAGCGATACAGCATTCTCATTCCAGCGATACAGCATTCTCATTCCAGCTAAAGAGCATTCTCATTCCAGCGATACAGCATTCTCATTCCAGCGATACAGCATTCTCATTTCAGCGATACAGCATTCTCATTCCAGCAACACAGCATGCAGCATGCAGCATTCGACTTCCAGTGAGACAGCATGCAGCATTCTCATTCCAGTGACACAGCATGCAGCTTTCTCATTCCATCGACAAAGCATTCTCATTCCAGCGATGAAGCATTGGCATTCTAGCGACACAATATTGTAATTCCAAAACACTCGCCATCATTGCACTGATCATGTCCAGAGTAGACTATGCCAACAGCCTATTACTAGGAATGCCAGAACTATAAAAAAAAACTCTAGCGCATCCAAAACGCTGCAGCAAGACTACTGCTTAAACTAGCGTGAAGAGAACACATTATCCCAGCGCTGAAACTGCTACACTGGCTACCACTAAAACAGGGAATAAAGTTCAAAACAATGTGCATAACACACAGGGCAATCCACGGCCAAGGAGCAGCGATCCTAATGGAGAAAATAACCATCTCCCATCCGACAAGACCACTAAGATCAAGCAATGACATACCACGAGAACCAAAACCTTACAACAAGAGAACATTTGGGGATCTTCATTCTTTCACCTGGCAGCAATATCCTGGAATCGCCTACCTAAAAAAATACGCAACCCACAGGATCATCTGAAATTCAAAAAACTGCTCAGACCTTGGCTTTTTGCTCCAGAAAAGGGTTGACAGTGCCAGATTAGAACCCTTCGGTAGCCAGATGCCCAGGCAGCAAACCATAGCCCTAAAACAATTCCTCACCTAACCATAAGGCGGAGGGACCCCCACACCACCTGTCTATCCACCTCACATACCACTGGCCCACAGAAAAATGTAGGCAAGTTAAATCCCTGCACAGGACGGGCCGGGAGGCACCATAGTCCTCTAACCTAAACACCTCTGAAAGCTAGGATGGGGGACCACTAAAACGCAGGGGTATAGATGTAAAAGAGGGAGAGAGGAGTGGAGAGAAGAAGGAAAAACAGAAAACACAAAAATCCATCTAACAACCCTCCAGTTTCCACATACAGCTCTCATACAGAATACCAGACAACCACCTCTATGCACAGCAATCCACGCGCACTTCAACACATTGCAACAACAGACTAACACAACATAACAAAGCACAACGGCACATGGGAGTTCCCACAGACCCGGAAACCACGCTTAAGCTCAGCAAACGGTGCAAACCGGACTGAAGCTGCCAACATGACATCGCAATTTCTCTCGTTCCTATTCCCAACTACACCCTACTAAAACCCCACCCCCCTTTTTTTCACAATCTCCTTTTCAGACCCGCCGGAGACCCTGAGGACTGCATTGGCGGTGACGTTGCGCGGTACTTATACCTTTAACATTAACATCGCGACTAGGCAGCAAAGCGCGACACATGGAGGACATCTAAGTACGTATTGCAAAGCAGCACGTGGAACCTCCTTCGCAGGCCACTTCACACTAATGAGAACATATTTTAATTCTCCGTTCGTCACCACTGAACATTCGCTGTCCTCCAGAATCTAGATTCAAATAAACACCACCGCCAGAATATAGTCCTCGCTTCGGCTGAAGTGGCGTGACATTTGCTTTTTTCATAGGAATGGTTTCCATGTCAACCCGGAAAAATACCAACACTTATTTCACACCACGGTGGCGGGAAAAACGCAGGTTCGCGTTTTTTTATTCTCAGACATTTTGACATTTTTCAGCGTGTGTTCCCAGAGTGCTCGGATGAACGGGAGTTTATGTTTCCCCTTGAAATTCTGTAGATCTTTCCAGAGCCCTAATTTTGGGGCGAAGAAAAAGAATGAGGAAAACAGGCAGCCTCTGAAAGGAAAGCAAGGAAATGTTTTGGCAGACTGGACGTTAATTCATAGGCACAGCTTTGCTGCCACCTACAGTAAGACGAGGGTGTTGCGTTACTCGGCATTGACTCGAATTCCAAGGAAATCTGCGTTTTTAGTTGGACATGTTGCCTCATTAGGAGATTGATTACTGCTGCATGCACTCCTCTCTCTCCCTCTTTTACATCTATACTCTGCTGCATGCAGTAATCACCATGAGCGCATGCTGTCATCTGAGGGTCGCGGCATGAGTAGGAGTTGAACGCCACCTCGGTTGGACATTTGCAACAAAAGTGGTGTTTTAATAAAAATGCATTTCGTCCGTGCTTGGGGAAAGGAAATGCCCAAGCTGCAACAATGGCTGGTGGCTACGAATGATACTGCACAAACGTTCCTGTACTGACTACCCCCAACACACCGCATTATGCATACAGGGGAGAAGATTTCGGCATCTGGGATGACCACAGCATGTCTCTCTTTGTCTTCAGTCAGTATAGATCAGGTTCCCTGGCTGGTTGAGTGAGTTTGTGATGAAAGCCCGTATAATGCACCCACCATAAGCTTGGTCACTTGTAGGCCAAGGACAACTTTGTCGATGCTTTGGAGAAGTCAAGCATTTTAAAGCCATTGGCAATATAATGGGGCATGGTCAGGTGTCATAAAGACTGTCGCCCCTGTTGGTGCCTAAACAGTTGAGCACATGCAAGATTGCAGGAGGTAGGTGATGGGCGCCGGAAGTGACAAGACTTAAGGAACTTGCTGTGTAGGTATTGCCCACCGACTGACCAAGAATTTCACCTGATCTGCATACAAATGGTCGAAGTGTTGGATTTGGCAGAGGGGTTTTAAAAAGAATGTAAGTAGCATCTCTCCGATGCACAGAGTCACTGAAAGCTTAACATGAGTGGGATTAGGCAACCCCAAAAGCACAAAAGATATGGGGTGTATCAGCCACCCCTCTCAGGACCAAACACGTACTTATCTGGCTGACATCTCCAGGCAAAACTCATGGTCCGTGGCGTGTCAAACATGAGATTTACCAAGGAGGACATCGAAATGCCAGACACATATGTGGCCAGGAGACCTCTATAGACAAAATCTATGCTGTGTCTGGGGGAATCTAGAGACCAAATGCAGAGCGTCTCCAGCATCTGCTAGAGGCCAGGCATGTGTGGCCAGGAGACCTCCATACACCAAATCTATGCTGTGTCTGGGGGAATCTAGAGACCAAATGCAGAGCGTCTCCAGCATCCGGCTAGAGGCTAGGCATGTGTGGCCAGGAGACCCCCATACACCAAATCTATGCTGTGTCTGGGGGAATCTAGAGACCAAATGCAGAGCGTCTCCAGCATCTGCTAGAGGCCAGGCATGTGTGGCCAGGGGACCCCCATACACCAAATCTATGCTGTGTCTGGGGGAATCTAGAGACCAAATGCAGAGCGTCTCTAGCATCCGGCTAGAGGCCAAACACAATGTGCATCCAGGAGACCTGTGAAGACAAAATGCATGATGCATCAAAGAGAAAACCAAGGTTAATCTCTTGGTGTGGTGAAGGGATATCTCATCACAGGGAGAACAAGAGGCTCAACACACAATGTGCCCAAGGGGTCTCTAAATGGCCATTGCATTCACGTGCACAGCGGAGCACGAAGGGGCACACGCATGGTGTGTCTAGAGCAGGTTTCTCCAACTCCTGGAGGGCTAGGATCCTGATGGGTTTTCAGGATATCCCTCATTAATATGCATGAGGAAAAATGTGCATACATTTAGAATCATTGCATGCAAACTGATCTCATGAATATTAATGAGGGGTATCCTGAAAACCCAACATGGATCTGGCCGTAGAGGCCTGGAGTTGGAACACCCTGGTCTAGACCCGCTCTGGTGGGGCAAACCCACTGTGTGGCCAGGAGACTTCTAGAAGTTAAACACCTGGTGCGCCCAGAAGATGTGTAGAGGTCAAACTTATGGTGTGTACAGGAGACGACTGCAGTACAAACCCACTCTAGCTTCACATGCCTAACACACATGGCCAGGTGTTAATTAAGTAGCTAGGATCGGGTTTTAGCATCACCCTGCCCCCTTTGAACATAAACGTCAAAAAGTATAGGGTTTGTTCTAGCTAACTATCTTTCAATTTGCTTGCACCGTGTTAGCCAAGGATAACGAAGCATTGACCAAGACGGAGTACATGTTGATACCTTAGCATGGCTAAAAACGCACGTATTTAGAAGCGTGTGTGGTCTTTAGACCACATCATCATGCAGAGAAGGAATGAAGCACCTTGAAGCAGCTCTGGATGAGATATCCTGTTTTCTGAGCGCTTCATTCTTTCTTTGTACGATGATGTGATCCGAAGATCACGAACGCTTGCAAATAGACCACCTTCATTAAATTAGGTAAGGTATCCACATGTTGTCTTTGTTGGACAGAGTTTTATATATGCACAGAGCTTTATATATGCACTATCTGCACTAAATGTCTGCAATAAATATATCACCAATAAAATCCAAATCCTTCAAAATAATGCTCTAAGAGCTGCCTTGAGCATCCCAAAAAAAGCACATATCTCGGATACCAGAAGATCTGTCAATTGGCTCTCAACCAAAGACAAAATATTTCTCAAAACTGTCTCCCTGACGCATAAGTGCCTCCACCAGGCAACTCCTCAATATCTAACAACTAGATTTATCAGACCCATCTCCTCCCGCCCATCTAGAAAGGCCAACTCTAATCTCCTCCTTGTGCCCAGATTCAAACGCATGATGTCTGGGGGGGAATAGCTTCCCCGTCAAAGCAGCCCAATGTTGGAATTCTCTACCTCCACCACTTAGGGAGGACCTCCCATACCTACAATTTAGATCTAAGACTATTTACTGGCTTAAGGAACATGATACTTAATAGGTGCCTTACCACAACTGTAATTTGTGCACACCAATGTATACCCCGGCCTATTAGAGGATACACGATAGAATATTTGTATATACTGTATATCCTGTGTGCTATTTGATTGATTGTCCATTACTGTCAAGGTGCCCCAGCAATGTAACCTCTGCTGGACTCACCTCCTGCTGATGCTATGTAACTAAGTTGTACAATCCTCTTGATACTTTTGCGCCTTGTTACCCTCTGGGTTAGGTGCACACTATAAATAAACAATACAATACAATACTAAGCAGGGTAATGTGAGGTAATGGCAGAAAGTTCTTTGCCACCGCAATCTAGACTCTGAGACCACCAGAACACAGGCAATGGACTCCAGAAAACCTGGACTGGATCAAATCCTTTCCTAACCTTTGCTGGCTTAGGGCGACATTTGTACTCAAATTTACAAATCGAATTCTGGGCCACAATGTATAATCCTGATGATTACAGCACTTAAAAGGTGGCGATAGCCGGCATTATATTTATACATTGTGGCAGGAACCCCCACATTACATGCACACACATTCCCAAATATATCCCAGTAACAGGAAGTGGTTGCAGTTTTGGGATGGTAATTTCGAACCGAAACCGGTACATGGGTGTTGTCTCCCCTGCACCTCTATTTAATGCCAATATGTTCCCCTGTCCTCATGTATATAGGGGCATTGCCCACAGTGCCAAATGTATTGTGGGGTGAAATGACCCCAGAATGTAAGACATAAGAAGGCCAGAGTCAGTTATGAGGACTCCCCAACTTCTCAGGCCTGTAACGAAATCCTGTGGAAATGAGGCCCTGCACGTTCAAAGCGAAAATGAGTAAAATTAAGCATCAAAACATAAAAATGTTCACGGCCTTATAATAAGGGAAAGATACATGGCAAAAGTTAACAAATTGTGGGAGAACTGAAGTCACAGTTGCAGAAACCACAGTCCACAGAACCCTTAATGGGATGACAGCATTGGGACCTACAGTTGCAGTGAAGCAGATTGCATTCTGGCAGAAATATTAAAACAAATGTGTAAATCCGTTTTTTCTTTTCAACTAAAGACAGGCTCATAAAAATGTGCGCAAAACTTTCAACATAGTAGTTTGGCTTCTTCTGTCATATTGGGAGCCTGAACTGGGTTAAACCTCTTCAGAAAATGAAAGCCCTTTCACGGCTGGAACTTCACAAAGTGACCTTTCAATTGTGCTTTTCAAGTGAAATATGAGCCTCCAGATGTACAACTAAAGTCCCTAAGTATGTAATTATGTTGCCCTTCTGTAACCACTACTTTGCATGGGTTTACATGTTAAAATTGTGTGCATGTCCAAGAAGTGTATTTGAAAGTAAAATGCTTTCAGTGGGAGGTAGGCATAATAGTGGTTTTGTTTCTCTTTGCTGGCAAATGTGAAATTAGAAACCAAAGCTCAATGGCATAGGGACGTCGGCCTGGCTCTCCAGCAGTTTATGATCCAAACCACTTAGGGCACAATAAAAACTTGCCTAAGCTAGCAATGAGCCCTTGAAGCTCGGAGCTAATTTAAACATCAGAGCCCCTCTTGACGTCACAGCCAGGAACAGACCCATTCCAGGGGAGGGGGCCAGGGTCAATGAGTAGTTTCACTCTCGTTGTGCAAAATGGGAGACATGCGTTTTTGTCGCATGAAATTGGTAACATCAGTCGCACCATATTCATGTTAGGATTTCAGAAAAGGTGTCAGACAGGCGCTTCTGGACAATCAAAAACGATTTTGGTGACACCAACATATCAAAAGTTATGAAGAAAAACTTAATGTGGCCCTCTGTATGAATGTGAGAACCATAAACATTTGAGAACATATGTAAGATATGATCCATATTCCGCCCACAGAGTGCCATATTTTTCATTAATATAGTTCAGGAGTAAATGAGAAAAAAAGGTACCTTTGCACCAGTAGGTCGCACAGACACCCGACAATATGGAGATTAAGGGCATTTGTCACGCAGTGATATTTCCATGTCCAAAAACTAGACCCAGCCCCCGGCCCAAGGGAGATAATGGATAGGTCTCCTCGTTTCATTTCCCAAAACACTCCTACCTTTTTTTGAACCTATCAGCCCACGGATGGGAGTAGAGCTTTGAACAGTGCCCTATTCCTTCTACGAGAACTATGACACATTTG
Source organism: Ambystoma mexicanum (assembly GCF_040938575.1). Classification (NCBI taxonomy): domain Eukaryota; kingdom Metazoa; phylum Chordata; class Amphibia; order Caudata; family Ambystomatidae; genus Ambystoma; species Ambystoma mexicanum. The sequence continues at coordinate 148,122,901 of NC_090929.1, forward strand.
TAGTGTCACTTACCCTACAACTAGGTAACTCCAACTCAAATCAGGACTCTTCCTATTAAATCCTGAGGTGTGCAGCTGCCAAAATAAATCTGGAAACTTCCAAGTAGAGTGAGGCCTAAAGCTTGCAAAGGAGCTAGGAGGTTTAGTAGCTGTCTTGGTACCCCTTGGAGAGAATCCTTGACTGACCCCTTAACTGTCCCAGCAGTGGTCCTCGGACACTCTGATGTCCATCTAGCAATCTCCTGCAAGTATAGATATCCCAAGCCATATATTGCATAAGCCCCATATTCTTTCAGCATTGCACTAGAGATTACCCCATTGAAAAACCCAATTGAAACCCCCCAATTGTCTGTGCATTTAAGCCATTTTCCCATTGAAGAATCCTTTACTTGTCTGTACCTTGTAGTCATTTTACGGAAGAATCTTTTATTTGTGCATTTAAGTCCTTTCACATTGAAGAATCCTTTGTTTGCCTGTGCATTTGAGTCATTTCCCATCGAAGAATCTCCAGTTGCCTATGTAGATCCGTAGTATATTTTGCAAGTAAATAAATTAACTTCGTCATTTATTTCAGGGGATTTGTATCAAGGAAATTCGAAATCCATCTTCTCCCTGTGCATTGTGAATTGTTATAGTCATAAAAGTGTTGCCCTAGAGAATCAATCCCATTGTGAGCTGAAAAACAAATGTGTCCCTTTGCTTAAATTGTGCCCTACAAAACAGAGTTTGACTGTCATTTGCAGACTCAGTAAAAATGAATTCCATTTGCATTTTCTTTTCCATTGAAATTGAGCTTAACTTCATTTGCATTCCCTTTCCATTGCCCACGTGTTACATATACTAACATCGATTTGCCTTGTGTGTGCTGGCTAGTATTCTTCAAAGCCTTGCCTTTCTTAAGTATAAACAGTACGAGTCCCTTCTGTTCTGTCCCATAGCAGTTGTGCTAAATAATTCAAACACATTTTGTTCATTGTGCTCTCAAACAAATTGTCCCATTCATTGCTGGCTCCCCATATTGTTTCTGTAAGCCTCGTGTTCCCACTCCCAACAATGGCCTTCCATCCAAAACTGTCAAGCCTAGCAGAGATTTAGGGGTAACGGGGGGGGGGGGGTTGCTGGGACTAGAGTAACATTTTGTGTGTGCATGCACTTTCCTGTCTGCTGCCTTCATTTGATTTACATTTTGAACTTTTCATTGATGATAGTGGTGAAATAAGTCCATTAAATCCTTGTCCTGTATGTATTTGAGTTGTCTCAGTGTTCTGCTTGACCAAAAGGACTCTGCAATGTGTGTTGCCACACCTTGGTGGCTCTTGTAATTATTTATTGTCATTTAAAGTTAAATCCTAAATTAATAAAATATTCATTGATAACACACCGGCCTGGTTCCTAGTCTACTGTGACACGGGGTGCTTGTGGAGGTTGGGTGCGAGACGGGTTGGAGGCCTCCTTAATAAAGAATCTATGTTGTAGAAATAAAAAGTGGTTTTATTGTGCATCACATTCATTGTAGAGGAAGGAGATGCCCGACTTGCTTGTGACGTATAATATATTGTGACAATATGCATTTAATATGAATGCATTTGGCACAGTGGACCATTGGATACCGCCCAACTCGTGATGAGGCCCTATGCCTTTCCTAGCGAACGTTAATACTTTAAAGCCGATGGTTGCTCTGCGTTTCTGGATGCTTATATGATTGGTGTTGTGGGGGTGTGGAATTGATTCCATTTGCTAATTATAAACAGGTGTTTTGTGTGGATCTGGTTTTGTTTTTGATCAGTTTACGCTTTGCACTTGCTGATTGGCTGCACTGTGAAATGGACCTTATTTTCTATTAGGGACCTGTCTGGGGCACATGCAGGTATGTTATACAATTCTTGAAATAATGCATATAATATTAATTTCTCAATGTATACTTTTTGGACATGGCTGACCGGATAATACTAGTTGCAGACTGCTGCAGCCCTTCAAATTCTGTGTAGATGCGAAGAATAACAGATTGGTATTTTGTGTTAAGAATTAGTAATGTATGGTAACCTTTTTTTTTTTTTTAAGTTAACAGTGAACACACTTTAATGACTGACTCTTGAAGATTTTTCACAACTATTGTTACGCTCACCTGGACCCCACAGGGGCATCGAACGGAACTGGACTGCCACGGACTCCACCAGCGTGACTCGTAGTGCGGTGATGCTGACTGGACTGGCCCTCCTAGTTTCGTCTGCTTGACCCGTAAGAATAATCTCCTAAAGGTAGGAAAAAGGGAATTAGCCACCCGTGGGCGAGAGGATACACGCACTCAATTGTTCCCCACTGAACACCTCCTGTATTCCCTTTCACTGGTCTCACCTTATTGTTTGAAAAGATGAGTTCTCCATCCTGCATGGGGGGGGAGGGGCGCATAGAAAACCAGTTACTTCACTGGTCTGAGGGAGTTGGGCGAGTTCCAGACAACTGATGACTCCGAGGTAAGTAGCATATAGTTCTTTAGAGTTCAAAATGTCTGTTATTCACTCTTGCCCCTCTTTTCTCCCTTTTTTCTTGCAGCTTGAGCCGAGGGATGATCACCTCATTGGAAGCAGAAGCGCTTAGGTATGAGTCTGTATTTCCCACACTGTGCGGCGAAAAATAATGGCCCAAATGTATTTAACTGACTTCCTTCTGTCTCCCTACAGGTGCGGCGTAAGAAGAAATGGTGTGCAGAAGAAGAATGCCTCGGGCGATGAACTCAAGTAAGTATCTTGCGGTGAAAGAAGATTGTCCTTGTTGGCTATTGGCTCACCTTGTTATTTGTCTTGTCTTTTCAGATGCCAGGATTTCGGCGACGAGGCAATGGAGGCTGCGTCGGGTCGTGGAGATGCTGTGAAGACTGGTGAGTATGGCGCGGCGCTGCAGCTGGCGAAGTGACGCGTTTGAATTTAAAGTCTTTCTCTATTCGATGGTGCGGCAGCTCTGAGAACTGCTGATGATCAACAGGTAATGTCCTTGTTCTAACTTTTCCTTCTTCTTTCCCTTCTTTCTAGGTTCTGGTCCGGAGTCGAGGCGGGCATGGCTGAAGACAGGATGCTCGGCTTGCAGGCACGGTGAGTGTTACGCTGCAGAAGGCAGAATAACGCGAAGCGTGTGCTGTTCGTCGGGCGTGGTTTAAATAGCCTTCAAAGTAGTCCCAGGTAAGAAGTCCCAAAACCACACCCAAGCAAAAAATAGTCCCTAAAGAAAAGCAATCCCTTCCAGGCCTCACGATGGCCTATGCTTAGGTTCCTTGCAGCATGGTCTGCATGAGGTAAGTTTGACAATATGAGCCTGGCGCCTATGGCGCCAGGACCGCACCCATATAGCTCCTAACTGGGATGGTGGGAATCCCAGTGGGTGCTTGGATGCCCGTTTCCTGGGCAGATGGACTTGATCCTGATATCCCGGGGCAGGCATCATGACAACTATATGCTGGCCCGTTTCCTCAGTTTCATCATCTCTTTATTCCGGGCCTGTTCACGGTCTGCCACCCCTCCCCCAGGTCTACATTCTGAACCTGTTCCCCTTGGTACTGTAGTCTCAGAATGGATGGACACACTCCACATTTTCAATCTACAACATCCTCCTATTTGCCATTTGGAGCCATCTATACATATATTTCAGTCATTTAGAAGTGTCCAGGGTCCTAACGTCTTATTTCCGGAGGACAATTTGGAAGGAAAGTTGTCAGTTTCCCATGTTTTTGGCAATGAATACTGCCAAATGACTAATTTATTTTATTTTTTATTTATGTTGGGTATTTATTGAACACGAACACAAACCTAGCTTCAAGAAACAGCAGAGTGCTGTTTAACAATGGTTTAATAGGAATACAGGCAAGGAGGCACAAGCTACCTTAAATTACTATCTTAAATTACAGCTAAGCAAAAAAGCAGAAATTAGGGCGAGGTCAGCTGGCATACAAATTGGTTGTGACAGTCATGCGTACAGAAGACACTCACAGGATGGTCTTGAGCACCTTTTGAAATTGCATGAGGGTGGGTGGGAGTTTAATGCTGACTGGGTTCCACACCCTGGGGGGCATAGATCGGCAAAACCGGTTTCCTGTTTCTTCTGCTTCTTCTTCTTCTTCTTTTTTGCACTTCTGCAGCTGCAATCTGATAAGGTGCTCACTTCTTGTGGCGTGTTGGCCACCTGAGATGGTGACGTTGTTGGCCAGGTAAAATGAGAATGGAAACTGACAGCTTTGAAAATTATGCAGCTGGTCTTGAATGCGACAGAGGCGTTGCTAAGGGGTGGCTAATGGGGCTATAGCCCCGGGTCTTTTGGATTTAGCCCCTGATAGAATGTGTGCGTTTAGAATCTGGATGTTCCATGACTCATTTTAGCAAACTTGAACCCTGTGAATGGAAGGGCTGAAAGTGTGGCCCAGTAGAATAAAACAGCTGACCGTGAAGGAAGATTTGAGAAAGCTTGCCTGGCTCATTGTCAAAAGTTGAGGCTGCCAAAAACTTGGTTATCTACTCGAGAAGATACAATGAACATGAGAAGCGAGCCAAGCTCCTGTTTGAGGTGTAATGGAAAAACACTAGAAGAGCCAGGATTTATTCATTTAATAGTTTTAAATACAACGAAGGAGCTCAAAACATGGTCTCCAGTCACATGGTCAGATGAAAATAGACTTTGGGGTGAGCTACACCGAGACCAGAAGATAAGGCCATGCTCTCACTCCCTTCTATTCTCAGGCACAGTGAGCCTTTTCAAGGCCGAGTTCAAAGACATTAATTGAATGGCACACCGCAGGGGTGATGATGGATGTTGGGCTAATTGGGTGGGGAGGCATGACCAAGCCAACCCCCAGGACCTGGGGTACCAGCTTACGTGCTGCTAGCGAGTAGAATATTCCAGAAGGGTACAAGCGTGCCAACCAATCATAGAGGGCCATGTAGCAAAGAGCTCTATAGTTTGAGAAGCCAATAGAATGTTGTGTATTGTTACGACAAGGAAGATGACTTGCACTAGGAGTGGGCTTAGCTGTCCACCTGACCTTAAAGATCCAATCACGATCCCATACCCCATAGAAAGTATACTTAGATGTTCTCCATAAGACTATCACAAACCCCCGTAGGTTTTCTTATTTTGCCACGTAGTAGGACATCAGTGATGCGAATATTTAGTATAAAGCTGTGTTTTCTCATGTGATGCTGTGAGACTTTTGAGAAAGAGAATACCTGTGCGGCGTCCGTTGATGTCCATTGTACTCCCTGTTATAGACAATTGCAAATAAAACATGTTATGTTTTTGCCAACCTCTGCCAAGTCAGTCTGATTATTAATTTATGAGTAAGATCTGCATTCCATCCATATCAGATACCGTTACCTTGTCTTAAAGGGCCTACGGATTCATATGGCTTTGTTGTGGCAAGAACCATTATGCCAGGGGTCTCCAAGTCCAGCTCTCAGTCCCACACCACGTTTTCGGGTCAACCAGTAAGTGTGCAAATATATCCTACTTAAATTCACTATATTGTAATGTATTTTGTGTGGATAGCCTAAAAATAAAGAGTGCATTTAGCTATCAAAGACCGTATTTGGAGACTTCTGAGCTGTGCTCATGTCATGGCCAAAGTGCTCCATTTCTTTAGGTTGCCCAGAATGTGGCTACGCTACTCTGTGAATTGTACTACACTGCTTTTGCCCAATAGGTGCTGCACTGTTTACAGGTCAGAAAGCAGCTAAGCATCAGATGGGCCCACCTGGCAATCAGATGCCACACTCACTGTAACCACAGTACCGGACATCCGCAGTTACAATGGCCAACCACAATGGACTTCAAGTCTTCTGGTGGCCCTTGCTCCTTTGTCCGCATGTAGCCTTTGCTCAGCTAACAATGGAACCCTAGTGGGCTGGTGCTGTAAACCATCAAGTGGGCCAGTAGCCTGTGCATTGCTGTTGCTAGGCAACCAAGAGATTCCTCACTTGTACTGCACATTGAATGTGTCTCCCCTTCTACTTCCTTGTCCTGAAGTGTGATGCTATGCCCTGCATATTCTGGCACCCACTGGACCAGTGAGAACTTGATTCCTGAAGCAGCAGATCCTGCATGTGAAAGCATGATAACAAGGTGTGTGTGTGTGTGTGTGTGTGTGTGTGTGTGTGTGTGTGTGTGTGTGTGTGTGTGTGTGTGTGTGTGTGTGTGTGTGTGTGTGTGTGTGTGTGTGTGTGTGTGTGTGTGTGTGTGTGTGTGTGTGTGTGTGTGTGTGTGTGTGTGTGTGTGTGTGTGTGTGTGTGTGTGTGTGTGTGTGTGTGTGTGTGTGTGTGTGTGTGTGTGTGTGTGTGTGTGTGTGTGTGTGTGTGTGTGTGTGTGTGTGTGTGTGTGTGTGTGTGTGTGTGTGTGTGTGTGTGTGTGTGTGTGTGTGTGTGTGTGTGTGTGTGTGTGTGTGTGTGTGTGTGTGTGTTTCTAAGAGTTTTATTGAGTGGCTACACACATGCCATTCTGCGAGTGAGTCTATGCATGCTTGTATCTAGGTTTCTGTGAATGTGTGTGAGTAAAAGTGGTTCCATGTAATAATGTCCCCACAAAAATGTCCCCTAACAAAATAGTTGCAGTTTTATGCGTAGACATTACATTGAACATGCGGTGGGCACCCCCACAAACCCTGTTTTTTTTGTTTTTTTACAAGGGGAGCAGGGGACATCCCTGCAACCCGTCCCCATACATAATGTCACCATATATAATGTTGCCAAAGGCTTTATCCAGTGACATTATGTATGGGACATTATGTATGGGGACATTATTACCCTATACCGTAAAAGTTACTTTATGTATGTGTTTGTGAGCGCTTCTGAGTTTGTGAGCATGTTTGTGCATGAGTGTGATCGGTTAATTGTTTTCGTTGGCAAGTTAGGGGGTCTGCACCAGCAATATGTAAGCAAAATACAGTGACAATGCTGGCATGTGTAATGGGCATAACATCAAAGCAATGTACAGGGACAATGGCCCTGATTGCGGGCGCATCACATTGAAAGTAATTTCCAAAGGCAACATTGCCTAATGTTGTGGGTGCAACATCAAAGTGATTTACAGTATGAAGACTCGTCCAACATTCTAGGGACAGCATTAGGAAAGTGATTTATACTTATGAATTCTGGTATACATTGTGGCATGGGTGCAGCTACGTGAAAGTGATGTATCCTTGCATTACTGGCATATATTGTGGGCACAGCTTCATGAAAGTGATTTACCCTGCCATTGCTCACCTATACTGTGGCGCAACATTATGAACAAGATTTACATTGGCGATCCTGGCATGTATTGTGGCATTGCAACATGAAAATCATTTACTGAGGCAATACTGGCATAGTTTGTGGACACAGGCATTATGAAAATGTTGTGAAAAGCTCCTGTAATGTTGGTGACCTGGCATCGAGTGGATTTTTTTAACGTGTTATCCTAGAGAACCGATCGTACACTATAGCTTCTTTACCCCGTTTTTCACCAAAGGCTTGCGCTGTAAAAGGTACATTTTACCCTATTTCAAACATTTTCACAGGGTGTACACCTACCTTCATCACCCCACATTATGTTGGGACCCCTCACTCATGCTAAATTGAGGAAATGTTTGCCCCCCCCCATCCCTGCTAAACAAAAGCATTTATCAGCGACAACTGAGTGTGAATCATTTATAATGCTGGTGCCTCCCACCACCCCAGGAACAAAAGCTGCATCAGCGGCTGATGACGACAGACTTCTGAAAGCATGACCCCATCTGCAACTTCTGCTTCCTGGCAAATGGGTCTGGGTTACCTCTTTTTCCCCTGCCACGAAAGTACCTTTGTAGCATTTCATCCAATACTCCAGAGTGGCCTCCAGCACTGGTCTCTTCCTTCTCCCTTTCCCGGTGACCGGTAAAGAAAGGAAAGCCTTTGGTGCTCCCAAAGGTTTGAACTACATCTCCCATCATCCCCAGCCAACAGTCAATGGGGAGGGGAAATGGGAGCTGGAGTGCTGAGCATCTGGAAAGATGCAGGTTACAGAGCTCGCAGAAGCGGACACTCCAATTCTCCTACAGCACTCCATGACAACCGCTGACAGGCTCAGCAGAGCGACTTTCAAACGAGATCACACAACTGCAGCAGGTAACAGCAAAAGGACAAGATCATGTCCCAGGCGGCGCAGTTTTGCAATTCATGTCACCGGGAAGGTCGGTAGATCGTCTGAATGTCCCTTTAACCTGGGATGCAAGGAACTGACTGCAAGTTGTTCGGTTTTTCAGAGCAGTTCAGCGACGTGCGCGGCCTGTCATGTAATTTCATCCTGCATGCAGTTGGCGGGTGTCCCTGTCGGGAAGACGCAGCTGACGCAGCTGCCACAGCGCCGCAGCACTGGCATGCCCTTGGCAGGTGCCGCTGAGACCCGAAGGACTGGGAACAGGAGTACTCTCTCATCAGCAACTGCCAGTGAGGCAGGGTGTGCGCTGATTGGATGACAGCTCAATGCTAGCATGCATGCATTTGAAGGGCAGCAGTGGACGCATAGCTCTGCTTATCCGGGGGTGAAGGCACAGGGTGGGCATGTAGTGCCCCCTAATTAGCACGCAGTCTACCAGACTAGTGGGGAAGACAATGACCTTGGAATCCCAAGATTGCGTTCAAATCCCACCTGTGCAACTGAACCAATTGTGAAACACTGGGCACATCACTTCCTCTCCCGGCCTGTGCCTTAACATGCAAGCATGTGTAATCTAACAACAGTATGAGCATGCCAGTTGTGCTCTGTGCAGCCCAATATTCTCCCAATTGCATGTTGCCAGCACATGCTATCATCAGCAGGACCCCTACCCACATTCCATAGCGTCCCTGTACAGCAGCCCATGTCTGAGAGTCTTCTACTGCAGTGCAGCTCTGCCAGGTGCTACATCAAATATCCAAATAAAACTCAAGACGCATGCAATGGCTGTTATGCTATTGTGATTTATACAGTGCACCGCTGCCATGTTCATGGCCTCCAGGCGCTCTACATCAAACCTCCATTCTTAAAACTTCCTAAACATGTCCAGGCACCTCTTTGGGTTCAGTTCCCAGTCTAATGGAATCAGCCGCCTAAGCAGTTGAGGGCTTGTAACTGTAATTGATTATTTATAATGCGCTTAATACCCAGAGGATTCTAAGCGCAGACTGGGGATCGAATCTGTGTTGTTCTGCGTCGTCTTGCTTCCAAGGTGAGCACTTTGCCCCTGAGCTATCCTCCCTGGACGTCCTACCCTTGGCAACCTTTTCATCCCAGAAGCCCCATCTACCAAGGGAGATGAAGCCCCATGAGCCATCCAACCCCCACTCATATGCCCCCCTCCCCACTAGGCTCTGCCCTCCTGTAACCAATACCATCTCTGGAATCTCCGAATGAAACCTATACATTTGGGAAAATGCCAGGGAACAGGCTGAGTCTTTCTGTGGGTGCTTTTGGGGAAGAGGGAAAGAATTGTAGGTCTGGAGCCCCTCTTTGCTAGTCTATGTCTTCTCGGTTTTCCACAAGCTTTAACTTATTGTTACACCCAGTTTCATTTCACTGTTGCCCCATGACATTTGATCTCTTACAATAGCACTTTGAAATGCCTAGAAAGCTTCATTTAGCTCGACTTTAAAAAATAAATAATAATATATTACACAGCCACAGAAGTGGCTGTGTAGTTATGGTTAAGTTGCTAATCCCATAGGAAGATCACTTTTTGGGCGGCTTATAACTTCGCTCCCCCTGGACGAATCGTCACCAAACTTTGCAAAAAAAGTATATGGCCCACTCTGAATTTTTCCGAAAAGTTTGGTGAGGTTTTATCCAGGGGGGGGCAAAGTTATAGGGGGGTCCCATAATGTATTTTCTTCCCCATAGAGTGAATAGGGAAAAAACTTTGCGCACGCCTACGGCCCAAACCGCTGGACGGATTTTCACCAAATTTGTGGCAGGAGCAGCAGCTTGGTCCTGAAAGCGTGCTTTTTAAAAATTTGGTGAAAATCTGTCCAGTAGTTTATTTAGAAAACTAACAAAAAGTAGGTCTAAAAAAATTTGTGATATCTATGTCCGCTCCGCGGATGCACTTCCCTCTCTGCTCCGCGGGCAGCACACCGATTGGCTGGAGTGAGGCGCGATGTGCGTCAGATTGTTCCGATGCGCCCGCTATTTTGGATCCGCCGACAGTGTGGCGGCGAACAGAGGTAAAATGCAGTTTTGGGGAGTGTTGGTGTGCAAGAGTGCTTCGGGAGGTTTGGGGAGTAAGAGATGGGTCAAATACTGTATTTGTTTATGTGGTAGGTGCTACTGATGTATTCGCCATGCCCGGGCTGTTTGGGATGTCTGTAATTAGTGAATATGAGGGGTGTCCTAAAGATAGTATTCCCGTCCATGCTGTCCACGCGCGGTGTCAGCGGACATAAAAATTGACCATATGCCACAGTTAAAATGTTTGATTCTATGGGTGTGATATGCTGCAGTGGGCCTAGAGTCTTGGGTGCATGGCTGAGTTAAAAGAACTGAAGTTATAAGCCACCATGGGTGTGATATGCTGCGGTGGTTGTGGGTGTGATATGCTGCGGTGGTTGTGGCCAGGGCCTAGAGTCTTGGGTGCATGGCCGCAGGCTGTAGGCAGTAGGGAATACAACCAAGACTCTAGAGCCTGGCCACAACCACCGCAGCATATCACACCCATAGAATCGAATATCTATCAAATATTTGCAAATCTAAAGTTTGTGTACTGTTTGATTTGTATAGTTTGTTTGTGAATTTTTGGCTACGTCATGTGATTAAGATTATAGAGTTTGGTAACAAGCACTGTAGTACACCATATCCATGGAAGTGAACATTTTCTATTGTGGTGTATGGCTAGATGTTTGCTTCAGTGGTTCTGTTATGCAGCAGTATTTATGTGTTCTATTAGAATATACTTACTGTTTGATTTTTGGAGATTGGATATATTTTTTTACATGAGTTGGGTAACTGGAGCAAATATTCTTTTTCAATTTCTGTGATAAAAGAAAAGAGCATGTTAGTGTATGTATTTTATAAAGACTTATTACATTGCATAATAGACATTTCAGCTTTTTTCCGACCCTCATATTTAGTAGTTTACAAACCAGTGTACTGTGCAATTTGCTCAGTTTCTGTGTTTGTTTTTCAAATCATTGGGTTGGTGGGAAAAAAAAATCCTTGTCGGATTAAAAAAAACCTTTTTTTGTTATGCTACAGTCTATTTGTTCGTTTTCAGTGTTCAGTTGTTTCTGGCTAATGTTCTATCTGTTGGCTTGTTGCAGATTTTTGGAGCAGTTACATGCCTGTTGGCGTATTCTAACTGTCTATATTTTGTTATAATTTAGTGGTATTGATTTATCTGTTTGGTTGTTATAGAATATTGGGGCAGTTAGATACCTGTTGGAATATTCTAACAGTTTATAGTTTTTGAATTGAAGTTTTGTTAATGTTCAAGTATAGATTAGTCATTACATTTTGGTTTTAAGAATATAAAATAAGCATTTATAAGATTTGCTGGTAATCTCTGCTTTAAAGTAATGGTACTAACATTACATTCGAACCATCCACATTTCTTTTTTATATATGCAGTGGAGTGACCTGCATTGGTTGTGGCTCCTGCATGGTAGATTATACCTATTGTTGTGAAGGTTTTCTTACCAAGTGATACTTGACCATGTGTGAATCCAGTCAGTTTGCAGTTGTTTTTGGTACCATCTGCAATGTAGCGTAGAAGCATTAGTATTACGTATTTTCTATGTGTTTGTATTAGTAAGGTGGAGCGATTATCTGAATTGCAGGTAGTACATAATCTACCATGGTTTGCATTTTGTACAAGTTGCTGAAATGGAACGGATTCACAATTAGGTATGGATACATACACGAAGCGCTCATTAGGGATTTGTTCCTGTGTCACATTGTTGCAGAGAGTGCATGTATGTTTCCACATGTATGAAATCTGGAAGATTTCATTTATAGGTATGTTTTTGTTTTCCAGTACTTGTAGTAAGTACATTAGACATTCTTGTGGATCTTCTTGTGAGTTAATAGTGAATTTCACCATTCCAGCAAAGTAGTCCAATTCTGGTCTTATTCCATGAACACTATACGTGTTGTCAGGATCGTTTGTTTAGTTTATATGAAGTACTAACATTTGCAAACACAATTGGTCTGTACTTTGTAAGTAAATGTCGTCAACAATTGGTGGCAATTGAAATAGAATATTCATTGCTACATTTGCGTAGCAACTTACACCAGTTATATTTGAAAATTTGAATGGGCCAGCTAGTTCTGTGTCCAAGTCATTTATTCGGAGTGTGTGTTGCTTATTTGAAGAAGTACCCGAGTTACTTTGAGTAATAGGTTCTTCTTTGGTTGTGGTAATTGATGAAGTATTAGCTTCTTTTACTCTCTTTGGAGGATTTGCAGTCAGATCCCAGATCCCGTTTCATTTCTGTTTGAATTAGTTTTCTTTTACAACATTTGCCTTTTTGTGGAACAGGATATGTTTTTAGATGGGGGGTGTATAGTGAACGTAGTCTATTGTATTCTAAAATGCAATGAATATCAGCGTTTACTTTACTTGCATCAAAGTTGATTAAAAATAGACCGTCAAGTGTACATAAGCGTGATAGTGCTACGTAGCTCATACCTTAGTTAAAGACTGTTACCAATATCTATCAATGCTTTCTCTAGGGTAAGACCTTGTGATTTATGAATGGTGACTGCGTATGCTAGAGTTAGAGAAAATTGTTCTCTGCGCACATACATGTCTTTGAAGAGAAGGAATCGAACTGTTGAGTGCCCTATCCTTTTTACTTCTGGAAGTTTGTCAAAGAGAATATTGACAAACTGAATGTGGTCACGTGGGTATGTTTGAAAGCCAACAACTGTACCCAGTGCTCCATTAACTAGTTGTTGCTCCACGTCAAGGTTACGTTTAAGCATTACTCTACAGTTTAAAGATAATTTTAATATTTTCTCCAAACCAGCTGTGTTGGAGATTTAATTTTCTAAGGTATTTAGTATTGTTGTGGCTTGTTGACACATGGGTAGTGTCATTCCATGTACTTCCAGTTTGTCTGTGGAGCAAATTTCATTATTGGTTGCATTTCTTTTTTCATTGTTTCATTGAATTTGTAACAGCTTGCAAGAGTTGGCATTAAGGACATACAATTGACATTTTTGTGCGCTAATTGTTCCATATTAATCAGTAGCACATGAGTTATGGCTTTAAAGTGCATGGATGTGCCGGGTTTTTAATATTGCTTGGGCTTCTTGAGATAGTACAGCAACTCTAATACTTTTTAAAATGTTGGCGTAAATGAGGTCTGCAGATTGATGCATGTTTTTTGTTAATTCTCTGTATTGGAAATGTTGCCAAAGGTTGACATTTCCTATGCTTCCAACAGTTTTACGGCAGAGTTTGTGTCCTAAGGTTTTAAAAATAGGTTCACCTTTCACTGGTGTCAATTGAAGAAGATCTCAGAAAACAACAATGTTTTTTCCTCCAAAGAGCTCCCTGTAGTTTGTTTTAAGTACTTCTTGCAATCCGAGGTGAATCAAAGCCAACATTAGGTTGGAGACCATGCTCACTTCATCTATTAGTAGCATTTTCATTTGTTTTAACACTCTGCGTAGTTCCATTGTAGCTTCTGTAGAAAGTTTGTAATATTCTAATTTGTTTTGGTGTTCTACTGGAAGGAGTAGTAATCAGTGTAAAGTGATACCGCCTATTTTGTGGGCAGCTAAACTTGTAGGGGCAGTTACAACAGCTGACAGTTTGTTTGTAAATTGTTGAAGGAACTTGCTGACAATTTTGATTAAGAATGTTTTGCCTGAACCAGCTTTACCACTGACGTATAGTAGTATAGGTTTGTAATCTTGGCAGGTACATTCTTTATATTTATGTTGTACACCATGTGCAATTTCTTTTGTTACTTCTTGAAAAAGGGTGTGCTGTTCTTTGTTCAGTTTTGACTGTAGTACAGTTAAGTCTTCTGTATCTTCTTCATATTGACACATGGTGTTCTCTACTTCTGTCAGAATTAATTCTGCCTCATTTGCTATTAGTGGCTGTCCCAGTGATTCTTGGCTTCCTATTACAGAAGGTTGACTACTGTCAGGAGTGTCCTTATCTAGTTGGGCCTGGAGTTCTTCTTCGTGTTGCTGTTCATTGCGCAACATTGTTTTGTACTGCGTAAGGTTTATATCGGTGATGATGCTTTCATTTGCTTTGAAAGAGTCTTCATAGAAGTCATAGTTTTCTAGCATCTCTTCTTTTCTCCATGGTTTAAAAAGTTGTAGCAGTGACATGTAATATAGTTCTTTCTGTTGATGAGTTTTTAATGACAATTTGATATGATTAATTAAGCTTTGTTTGGTAAGTTTCACTAAGCTGCCTTCACAATCCGTCACTCGATATCTACCTTTTTTTTCCATCAGGTTTTATATTATTTTTGTGTGTGACGTTTTGGGCTATGTGGTATAGACACATGGTTTCCAAAGTGGCACTCCTGTTCGGGTAGTATGTGTCCACTAAATTGTTTTTCAAAATGTCTTGACTGTTGGGATCATTTTTGGCTATTGTTTCTATGTCCTCATATGATTTGAGAACTCTTTCTAGATTTAGCAGGACCAAGACTTAGCCATACTATATTTTCAGATTTTCCATACAAAGCAGTACCGATTAAACGATCTGCAGCTTCATAGGAGCCACATTCTCTATGAGAGAGCATTTTTATGCCTAAACTGTACAATTTCTGAGATAGTGTTTTGTCTGATGATAGGTCATTCCAGAGGTCTTGAAGCTGTGTTCTTTCTGCTTTTGTTAAGTAGGCTGTAAGATATTGTGCAACTGCAGTGGAATTGTCTGCAATGTACTGCACATCTATGATTCCAATCCATAAGAGGGAAATGATTGCATTGTAATCATTGATATATTTTGATTCTTCTGTTCTTTTTATGTAATATGTGTTCTTAGGTGATTCACCTTTAACACTATGTCTAACTGAAGACATGAAGTTGTTCACTTCACCTGTTTCTGTAACTGGTCTAGAGAAACCAAGGCAGCATTTGGTGTAGTATTTCCCTTTGATTTTGTATTTGCAACAACATTTGCCACATTTGTGTCTTTGTGCATGAAGATCACCATTTGTTGCTTCCGATGGAATTTCACAAGTGACATATTTTTTGATAAACTGTAAAACAGTGGAATCACTGCCTTGACCAAATTTAGGAGCATCTTTAATCCATGAAAGCATGTGGATATGTGGTGCTCCTCTGGCTTGGTATTCTTTTCTCCAAAAGAAGTGCTGCACTTCTCCGAGGTGAGGAACAGTTTTATTACAAATAAAGTGTAGTATATCAATGAAACGATGATGGAAATATCTTTAAACATTAACAGGATCTAGAGAGCAAAGTTCTCCAGGTGTTAGTATATCTATGTTTGTTTTCATTTTTGTTTGATATGTGTAGGAAATCATGTAAATCTTCCATTGCATATTCTGCACAACTTAATGTAACAAACCATGTGGGTGGGCAAGGTTTCTTATCATACAACGTACATCTCCATAAGTCGGAACCAGTACTCTTTTGTACCATGCATGTTTGCTAACAGATTTGTAATGCTCGATTGTAAAACCTCATCTTTTTGTTGCACTTTTTCTATTAATTGCGTAGCTGACATATTTTGAAAGTGGGTTCCTGATTTCAATGTGTGCAACTCCATAACAGAGTTGCTAGTTCACTTTCAAAGAGTAGGTGGAATATGTATTACACATTTTGTCTAAATCTGGGATCTTCAGAATACATTCGTAATGAGCGGTATTCTGATGCTGTTATCTGAGTGGGTCTATCATCGTACCTTCCTCCTTTGCCAGTCGGAAAGAGTAGAGGAAAAACACGTGCTTCTATACTTTTTTCCCATATGCTGATTGGTGATCCGTTGGTTTGTCGCATTTGGCACGTTTCTAGTGCATCATCTATGGTGTCATTAGAGTGTAATGGATGAATTGTATAATGTTCTAAAATATAGGATACTGTAACAGGATCTAGAAGTTCAAATTGACCAGTTTTTGGCGAGTCTTGAATTATTTCAGTTGTTTCCTTTAAGTCTTTTTCAATATTTATTTATTTGTAGTATTCATTATTGTCTTTTAGATATTGCAAGGCTTATCTAACTTTATGTAAGTCTATGAGTTGGTTCCCAAATTGTTTTGTCTTTTGTTGGTACACCATTTACTAAGCCAATTAAAGAGTGCTCTATTGGACGTTGCACTCCTAGAGTGTGCACATTTTCTTTCAGATTTAATGGTAAATAAAATACCTTGCCACAAATGCCTTTCACCAATTCAGAGGGAGATAATTTTGCTGTTTTTCGTTGAAGGCGTATTATTGCTTGAAATGAGTTGTTACAGGGGTTTTGGTAGTGGGAATAATTCCAAGTTATTTGTGATAGCACGTGAAGGAGTTTGGTTGTTGTCAAGTTTTGTAGTGCAATAACTGCAAAGTATTAAGGGGTCAGTTATTTCGCATTTGTTTTCTGCTATAAGGTAGAGAGCTAATTGAAACCATTTGGAATCTTCATTGTCTTCTGTTTTGTATGTTATGTCTATAGTTTTTGTGTTACTTTTATAAAAAGTGCTGCGGCAACACACACACACATGGTTTGGTACTTCAGCGGATGTACTTTAAAATGTTAGTATTTCTTTTTTGTATGTGTGTAGTAGAAGGTTGCCATGTGCAGAATTGTTGCTAGTCTGATGTAAAGCTATTGCATTTTGTAAGTGGCTTTCACTTCCAAAATACTTTCTCTGGATATGGTTGATTTCTTCGAGTAGGTCTTTGGTTGTACCATGTAGAAGAGTGTTATTTAAATTGGCTAGTGCTAAGGCAGGACTTTTAGCATAGTACAGTTTATAGCTTAGATTTCTTATAGTTGAATGATGTGTTGATATCATTTTGATATGATGGAAGGTGCTTTTGCAAATAGGTCCTGAAATGCAGGCTAATGAATTTCCTTGTAGTCCTGTGTATTTGCGCACTGGACAGGTATACATATTTTGCAGCACTTTCATTTTGATTTTGTCTTTGCCTTTCACATACTGATCGAGGAACTGGCATAAAGATTTGAAAGATTTTTTGGGAATGTTACACATTGACGTGCTTGGCCATTTGTATACTGGACGTTCTGGTTCAGTCGAATGAAGAGGTAATTCTGAGTTTTCTGGGGATATTTTTGTAAGCAGTATTTCTTGTTCCATTATGGTATTATAAATGTTTTCATAACCTCGTCCACTGCTATGGATGGCAATTGTGTTTGTTTGGTTTTGTTTGTATGCTTCTTCATTAAAATACGGTTTTGTGCTTGTGGTGTGACTCCATTCACCTCCACAGTTATTTTTGTTGACATTCCGTTTATTGAGAAGTTTTTTTGTAATTTAGTAGTTAGTTTTGTTAGTGCTTTCATTCTGTTTAACATTAAAATGAATAACTTCCTTTTGAGAAGTATTGCACTGTCTATCAAAGCTTCTAAGATTAATTTTCTACAGTAGGTTTGAAGGGTTGTGCATGATTTGTCTCCTGTTTTTATAAGATTCTGAAGGACTTTGTGGCGGAACATTTTTGCTAAAATACTTTTTTTGGTATGGTTACTTCCTAGTATATCAAGATTTATAGGAGCAGATTTAGCAGTACTGGTAGCCAAATTCTTGCATTTTTTGTTCTGTTGTACATTTTGATAGAGGAGGCAAAGTTTCTGTACTGGAAGCTTGTTTTGTGTTGCTAAATGACTATTAGCTGTTTTGTTTGAATGTTTTGTACAAACTCTGGTAGAGATGGATGGCTATTTTGGACACATTTTCATTTGCTCTATTTCTGCGTCACTTTCTACAGACTTGCTTTTTGGTAGACATTCTTTGGGGTCTGTTGAAAAAAAAAGAAGGTATGGGTTGGGCCGTTCTGCAATGTATGTGTGCTGTTTGCATGAGTGTCTGAGTATGATGGGAAAGATGTATGTGGTGGTGTGTGATTGTGCATTGGGCAGTTACAACTAGTTAGGAAGGCTATTCTTCTATTTGTGTGTTACTAAACTGCGGTACAGATGAGAGTAGAAAGTGAGCTAGTGGTGAGGAGAAGTATTAATAGTAAACCTAATGGTATAAAATTCAAACAGTTCTTTGTTTTGTAGTACTAACATTCTAAGGGTTGAGCATGTTATTTGTGTTCCAAAAAAACTGGGATTTGTGTGCCATTCTGCCTGCTAATCTCGGTTTAATAAATTGGGATTTGTGGGCAGAGTGGTTCAGAAATCGTTGTTTTTTCTTTTTGGTGCGCAAATTACATGAATGAACCATACAGTGTGTTTGAGGAACAGTAAGAATATTAAGGTAGTACTTACTCTTTTTTTTTGTGGAATGAGCAGGTTTCTTAGGATATGTTTGTAGTTCAGAAGCTGCTGATTTTCAGGAGAGTGGTCTTCACTGCAATTGTAAAAGAAAGAAGTTAGTAATGTTGTGTGTTTATAGCACTGATGTTAATGTAGATGTTGATTTTTTATGTTTTTGTGGTAGTATTCTTGTTTGATATCTGAACATAGTGTATGCATGCATTTCATTTGACTATGTGCAGCCTTTATATTTTATTTACAATATGTTAGTTCAACCTGCTTTGCAAAGGAGTAGAATTTTAAGAGCATGAACATCACTTTAAAGCTGTGTAGTAGAGAGCAGACAGGTTTGGAAGTGACAGTTGATTATAGTAGATGGGAAAAATTTAAATAAGTTCATTTTATAGGTAGACATGCCAACAATCGGGAGCCCCTGAGAGGGAGATTTCACCACAGGAATCTGGAATATTTATTTTTCCAATAGGATTGCATTGGGATTAGCATTAATTTAGGTAGGAGACAGTAAAAAATACTGCGATTTTTCAATTAAAAATCAGGAGTCTCGCTCCTAAATCAGGAGGGTTCGCATGTATGTATAGGTTATGTGAGAGACAGTAAAAAATAGTGCGATTTTTTAATAAAATATAGGGGGTCTTGCGCTTAAATCGGGAGGGTTGGCATATATGTATAGGCTATGCAGGTTTAGTGGCATTAATCTGTTTATATGGATTCATAACAGTTGTACATGAACTGTGTATAAAATATACATACCTGTAGTTTGTATTCATGCATGTTGATATGCATGCAGCTGTAAGTAGAAATCTTGGAGACTTGTAGAGTAGTTTTTGTAGTAGGTGCTTTCCAATGAAATGAGACTTGTTCTCAGAGTGATCAACAGTACATTTGAAGTGCAGAACTCTGATGATGGAGTTAGATGTAGAGCTCTTGGATGTGATTGGTGGATGGTTGTGTGACTGCTTAGCTGTATCCAATGAGGGTATGGCACTGAGAGTGATGTGGAAAGGGTAGAAGGGCTGGCTAAGAGTTACGTGCCACGTGGACTCAGCGGCTGTTCTTGGATAGGGCGTGCCACATCCGGGGTTTTGCAGCAAATTCAGTATGGAAGGGGGACTGTCGGGATCAGCCAATCAGATGTTGACGTTGTGGATTTGTGTAGAAAGAGACTGTGTGTAGTGAAGATTGCAGAGGTGGAGAAAATCAGGGTGTTGGTTCTCGGAGATATGTTTGTGCATGCTTTACAGCAGCATGCTCAATGTAGGCATGTGGCAAACAATTTGGTTGTTAAAGGAGTGGGGGTGGTGTGGAGCGCTGTGCCTGATTGCAATGTAGAGTGAATTCTACAAGTTTGTGAAGATATCGGCAGGATGAGCAGTCCCCATCTGGTAGTTTTGCACTGTGGTGCTTTCAATTTGGGCTACGTCAGTGCCCCTACTTTGTTGGTTCAAGCAGTAATGAACATCATTCCAAATGTGAAAGTATTTTTTTCTGGATTACTACCGACGGCAATATGGGACAATAGTTCTGGTTTTTGTCCTCAGCAAAACATTGCTAGGTGTGCAATCAACCGAGGCATGTCTGCTTTCAGGCTTAGAGCTGGTAAGTTTTTCTGTAATAATGAGAATATTGATTCGAGTAATGCTGTTTATTTTGAAGAAGATGGCATTTCCTTATCAGTTTTGGGAAATGCCATGCTCTTTTGGAATGTAAGAGTTGCTTTGGAGAAGGTTATGTGAAGATTTTAGTAGTAAAGTAAGAAGAAAAAAAAAACCAAAAAATACAAAACAGGTGTCGGTCAGGAATCTGAAAAAAAAAAGCTCTTTTCAGAGCCCGCCTCTGGGCACACTATTTAAATGTACATTCACCACGCTCATATGTTCGACATGTCCGCGGACATGACGGTAGTCTGCGGACAGCGCGTATTACATATGGGGATTCTGGGGTGGAGAGGCATGCAAATGAGAATGAGCCAAGCTAGGGATTGGTCAGTAAAGTTTACTGGGTGTGTTGTGTAAGGAGATATTTTGTTAGAACGTCTTTATAGCTATGGCTGTGGGTTTTCGAAAACAGATTATCTGGATTTTGGGAGACTCATGAATACATTGGTTGGAGGTGCATGCAGAACGGTGTGGAGTAGCTGCAGATCTTGGATTCCCTCATGTGGCAGTGTACTGGCATGGAGTGTGTGGAATGAAGTGGCTGGACTTGGTACCTCTCTCCGCTACTTTAGAGACAGAGCATCATCCAGGCATAATTATAATTCATTGTGGAGGGAACAGTTTAGGACATGTGTCTGGAATTTCTTTGCAATTTGCAATGAAAGAAGGACTTGAGAAGGTCATGATCATGTTTCCAAATTCCCAAATAACGTTTTCTCGTATTGCGCAAAGACAAATGTGGCTGCGTTCTTCTTTATTTGGTCCACAAATGGAGAAAGCGAGGCGCAATGTCAATAAGGCTGTTTGTGCCTTTCTAAGAGATGTTGGCATGTCCTCTTTTCACAATGAAAATATGTTTCGCAGGACATACATTTTTTGCAGAGATGGAGTCCATCTTACTTATGCTGGCAATCAGATTTTTCTGAGAAATGTACAAAATGCATTGCAACCTTTTTTGGAATTAGAGTCATCTATTTTGCAGTAGATGTTGACGATTTCAAGATTTTCAAACACACAAAAACACCACCAAAAGGCTCTTTCAGAGCCACCACTACCTCCCAGAGAAAAGTGCATTTTTTTTGCTGGGGCAGCACCCTAACATTTTATATGTCCTAGGACTGTCCGCAGACTTCAAAAGAAAGCACAGGGCCCTGCACTGTTCATTTGCCACTTCTATTTTTAAACTTTGAAAGGTGGCTCTGAAAAGAGCCTTTAATTTTTGTTCTTTTATATATTTTTATTATTTATTTTTTTTTTTTTACACACGACACACGGGGAAAGGAGGGTAAGGAAGGGAGACCAACCATGGGGATAAGAAAGGGCAGGTGGAGAGAGAAAGATGTAGGGTGGGCCTTACTTGGGTAGGTAGCAGGTCTTCTGGTGTTCCTTGACCATAGTCTCGAAAGCACTTCGAAGACTCCCCCCCTGCAGAGTACTGCGTTGCAGTACATACATAATATTGTTACCCTCGAAAGGTAAGGGTCAACAGCATCGTGAATGGCCTGTGAAGCAGCTGGAGGGATGCACTCTCCCACAGGAGTGTCTCTTGTGGTGAGAGGAGCGGAAACGAAGGATGCTGTAGAGGAACCCAACCTACTACATTTATCACAAGGTACAACCTTGCAAATGTCCGCACTGTGGAACGACGTTAGGTATTGCTTCATGGATGTCGTACCAAAGCTGTACGAACCACGTCTCCCACGACTCAGCACCATATTGCACTGCTTGCAGGTGACCTTGTTCGCACATGCTTTTGGTACATTACCATGAATGGTAAACAACCGCCACACCCAAGACTCCCGGCGAGTGCTGGTAGTAGGGAGCTCCTTGACCTCATTCTCTTCATACTCGTTATCTATATCCTCACTCCTGTTCCCCTCTGCAGGCCCTTGGGGAGGTGTTGGAGGGTTTGGGGGGTGGTGCTGAAGCAGATGTAGCAACAACAGCCATGGATGCCATCAGGGTTTATGAGATAATATCAGCAAGAGCAGCAAAGGCAGTAAAAGTCAATCAGCAATATCCAGAAGTTCAATGAAGGTCAGCTCTGGGGTGTGGCCTTTTATAGTGGTGGAGGGGTGCACTTTGTGAACAGATTGAACACCCAAAAAGGTTCAAAAAGTTCCAGAAAGTATGTGGAAAGCCAGGGTCATTGTCTGGGACATGTGCAATGGTGAATGTTTACTGTAAAATAATTTGGATTGTCTGAATAAGTTCTTTTAAAATGTTGGGGAACCGGACAGTGTCGCAAATTAGGACACACGCTCAGCATGGGTGCGGTCACAGGATGACATCGGGAACATGTCTGCGGAGGGAACTTGGGTCCTCAGGACACCAAATGCACGGGAACCGTTGTGCGCATGCGCGCAGGTGTTCTAAGGACAGTTTTTGGGTCCTCAAACAAATTAAAAGTGCGACACAAGTTAGACAGACAGTTACGTACAGGCGCGATGTTTGCAGGACGTACGGGTGTGGTGCGCATGTGTGTAGATGTTCTGCAGACTGTACGGACAGGTATAGTGTCCTTAGGACACCTCCATTTTGTTTGGCTACGGACATCCCGGACACTGCACATGTTCTTAGGACAGTTTCAACTTGGCTGTGGACGGTACGGAGAGGTATAGTGTCCTTAATATTCCCCCATTTTGTTCATTTATGGACATCCCGGACACCGGGTGTGTTATAAGAACAGTTCCATCTTTGCTGCGAATGGTCTTAGGACATCCCCGTTTTGTTAATTACGGACAGCCCTGACAGGCGTGCTGTCCACGAACATATGAACTGCTTTGAAGAAAAAAATAAAATAAGACACAAAGAATTTCATTAAAAGAAACAGAATATTTTTTAAATTATATTATACATATACACAATTTATGAAAGAGAGGGGGAAGCAGAAACTGATACAAATACAGGGGAGTTAGGGCTTTGGAGAGGATGTATGGGAGGGGATGAAGGGATGGAGGTCTCATCAAAACGTTTTTCTTGGTGTTGAGGGTTTGGGGATAGTTCACTGGGACACAGAGAGGGGGAACAGGTACATGTGGGACAATGGTATTTAATTTTTTCTTTTATGTGGTCCTCCACAAACTGTTTCAAAACATTGAAATTTTCCTTGAGCATGTCCATTTTCCGTTCCATATGTTCCAGAGTCTTTTCCAATGTGTCTTTTGGTGTATTATTTTCAATGTTTGTATGGTCTGTTAAAAATAAATATATATATGTTAAGTAGACAAAGTAATGATTATTAATTTGCTTATACAGAGAAGGGTCTACCATTATTATCACTGTCTTCAGACATTTCATCACATGGAACATTTTCCTCAAGCTACTCCAAAGTACTGCACATTTCTGTGTGAAAAACAAAAATATATTAATTGTAGTGTACCCAATACAAAATGTTTAGAAATATGTAAGAAAAATGAAGTTTACGTACTAGTGTCTGCTAAATTGTATTCGTACTGTTGTGTAGGTCTACTGTTGCTTCTAGCTCTGCAGTTTCTGTGAGGTAATTTTGTTGGAGGCATATCTTTTTTGTTTTGGTATATTCCATTTTACTACATATGGTATTTAAATGGATGGTTGATGTGTTAGATATGTAGGTTCCACTGCTTATTTATTATTATATATAATGTGTTTATGTGCTGCTTTTTGAACTTGTGCAGTGTTTATATTGTATGATAGAACAATTTAAGATACCCCCTGAGTGTTTGGGTAGTGTTGATGTCATTCGCAGACATATGCACAGTCCGCGGAAATCGAAATCAAAATCATTAGCATCCGGTTCAGGATGTTCTATGTTACATGTATATAAAGTAAGAGATTCCTAGTAAACATTTATCAAATTCACACTATGAATATGTACATTCAGTAAAAGAAATTTGATGAAGGGAGGTTATGGTTAAGTTGCGCTATTAAAAATCTATGGAATTGGGTATTTAGATCGGCCACCAGGGGGCGCACGGACGATGCCATCCTTCGTGTGAGCTCCTAACCTACGGGCCCCAAAAAGTGAATTGAGCCCCCACTTTGGCCCCCCCCGAACCCAACAACGACAGCCTTATTTGTAAGAAGCGCCCCCCCACCCCCTGAGCGAAAACCCGACCAAAATCGGACCCGGGATCCGCAAGAAAACCGCGGAAGAAATCGACCTCCCCCCGCCGGCGGAGACACAGACTCGGGAGAAGGCCGTGGCCCGCGGCGTTGGACTCCGCCCCCCGGCCTTCATCGAGGAACGCCGGCGCGGAAACACCAGCGCGGAGCGCGGATTCCGACAAGAGAGGGGACGGCCCGCCCCGGATCGTGTGGAGGGTCGCCCCCCCCCCGAGCTCCCGAAGAGCGGACTCCTCATGCGACTGATCCCAAGACACAAGGGATCGTCCCTGTGGAGGTAGGTGCCCGGCTCCACGCCACGTCGGCGGAAGCTTGCTCTGCCTCCTCGGCCAAGAAGAACTGCGCCGCCAGGACTCCACGAGACCTCCCAAGAACCTGCCCCCCCCACGGCGCCCCCCTCTAGTTGAAGCGCGCAATCACCCGAAGGCCCTGGCTTGGGGTACCACAGCCCCAACATCGCTCCCGCAAATTGTAACGCGGGGACCCACACACCACCAAGCAAGAAAGGAATCAACGGGTGCTCTTGGTGCCCACACCAACCATCTACGGTTGCCCCCCAAGCACCCATTTCATCAAATAGACGAAAGAGGAGGCGGAAGGTTGGGCCCCCACTCTTGGGGCGTGTGCCCTCTTCCGAAAAGCCTACTGACAGAACAGAGACGGGACAAAGGGCCCTGCAATTGGGCAACGCTGCATTACACGGTAGCCCGCGGCCCCCCTCCAAGCGTCGGCGCCATAAATTCCTGCCTTAAGAACGGCGCCCACACACCTCCATCAGGGCCTGGCCACGGAACGGTATAAACGCCAAAGACCCTCCGAAAGGACGTCGAACCCGACAAAGAACATAACCAGAGTGGAGGGTAGAGCCCCTGGAGACAGGGCGAGTGCCTCCTCCCACCGCCGCCGAACGAGCACACACCACGAGGACAACCACCCGGGTATTCCCTGATACCCCCCACGAGCGCGTAAACGCACCGGTTCCGAGGGTAAGGCCCCCAACTCAGGGGCGTGTGCCTCCTCGTTGAACATCCATCCATGAACATATCGAACAAGCTTGCCAAATACGCCTACAAACCAGCAGCTCAGGCCACCGACCCCGGACCAACAATGTCGGTAGAAACCACCGAAACGAGTGCAGCCGCCACCAAGGGTGATATTGCCGCTCTTTTGGCCGAAATCCGTAACATGGGCGCCAACCTCGGTGGCAAAATGGATAAAATGACCCAAAGGATAGACAACATCGAGGAGAGACTGGAAGGGGTTGAGATGAACCAAACCTCCATAGACACTCTAGAGACCCAAATGGAGCTCAGAATACGAAACATAGAAAAGAAGGAGGATGAGATTCGCCTGAAGATAGACGATTTGGAAAACAGAGAAAGGAGAAATAACCTACGATTTTTTGGAATCCCGGAAAAAGAAGGGGAAACAGAGGAAGACCTCAAGCAAACTATACACGACATCATCAAAATCTTGACCACGGACGATGACATCGATGAACTCAGGACCGAGAGAATTCACAGAGCCGGTGGCCCCCCAGGAGGCCCGAGATCGGTCCTTGCCAGATTCCATAGGTACCAGGACAAAACGAAGATACTCGCCAAGGCCAGATCTGGAGGCACTCTTACCCTAGGAGGGGCCCAGATTACTATTTTTCAGGACCTCTCATCACTGACACTGGCATTGCGTCGCTTATGCGGCCCCCTCACGAGATGGTTAAAGGAACAGGGAACAAGATACAGATGGGGATACCCCTTCTCCCTCGCGTTTGAACATGGAACCAGAAAGTTCTTACTACGCTCTGAAGAGGAAATTAGAGAATGTATAGCCGACCTCCTCGAACAGACCCCGGAGGGCGACACCCAGGGGACACTAAAGCAGGACAGATCACGCTGGGAACTTCAGGGCCCGAGAAGAAAACGAGTGAAAGGCTCCAGAAAATACAGGAGACCCAATGACACACCTGAGCACAACCCATGACCACAGGTATCATACAATATGCTACCGCGAAGTGGGAATCCTTGGTGATTGACACACTGTTGTTTGATAAGTGATTTCAAGAGCAGGGGGGTGGGGGCTCAAAAAATGTTAGTTCGATAATATTAGTTAACGGGGTCGTACGGTTTCGACCCTCACTGGTGGTCCGACTGAGGACCGGTTGTTCCAGCCCGGTCCAACTCGGACGCCACTACGGACAGACACAAACCCTCATCGTAAAATTTAACATCGACGCGATAATTCAGAGGGTGACGGGTATGCACTCCGATACCCTATGGGGACGGGAGGGGGGAGGGAAACGGGGAATGGCACAGTCTCAGACAAAGCTTCTGTCGGATAGGGACACACACAAAGCTACTTCCTTCATAGCAGTCTCGTATAATGGGCTCCACGACAAGGTGAAGAAACTTCACAGACGCGCTGATGACACACAGACATGATAAACCCAATGACATGCAGGGTAAGCTCAAAATTGGCACGCTCAATGTTAAAGGCCTCAACTCTCCCACCAAAAGGTCACTGGCGCTGAGAGAATTCAGGAGGGCTGAACTGGACATCCTTTTCTTACAAGAAACTCGATATAGCAGAGGGGAGGAGAGGAAGATTCTCTATGCCAAGCTAGGATCGGAATATTGGGGTTCTGGCCCACTAAAAAAAGCTGGAGTGGGCATACTGATCAACAGAAAGATCCAATTCGAACTCTTAAAGTCATGGACGGACGTCAGTGGTAGAGCAATAGCCCTAGTGGGCAACATACAGGGCACGGTAGTTACCCTTGCGGCAATATACGCCCCCAACACTGGTCAAGACCAATTCCTCCAGAGGATAATACCCAAAATCATGTGCGAAGCAGAAGGCGAAGTAATTATCGGAGGGGATCTGAACATGTGGATGGACCCAGAACAAGATAGGCAATCAGGTCGCCCCTCTACATCTTCACTCGTTGAGCTCAGACGCCCACTAGCGGCAGACATGATGACTGCCTATAACCTCACCGACGCATGGAGGCATGCCAACCCCAACCGCACTGGCTTTACTTTTTTCTCGGCACCACACGCAACCTTTTCCAGAATTGACTATGTGTATCTAACCACAGACCTCATCACGGCGATGACCGAAGCTGTCATAAACCCAATCTCCTGGTCGGACCATGATATGGTCACGGTCACCCTTGACCAAATAGCCCTGCCCCGAAGAAGCTCTAAATGGCGCTGTAACGAAACCCTCTTTAAGGATCCCACTTTTCGTGAGGAATTGGAACAGGGCATTACCCAATACTTTGAGACCAACAACACAGGGGAAGTCTCTACGAACACAGTTTGGGAAGCAGGCAAGGCGACCTGGAGAGGGCTACTTATCCGAGAAGGAGCAGCCAAAAAAAGAGAAAGACAACTCATTGAGAACAGGATCCGGAATGAAATCACACAACTGGACCGCATGGCACAAACGGCTGAGCAGGAAAGATCACAAAAGATTAAAGAAGCCAACGACAAAAGGGAGGAACTAAGACAACTAGAGGCAGAAAGCGTAGCACGTAAGCTACAACACCTGAAGCAGAAGCATTACGAACACGGGGACAAAGCGGGCGCCCTCCTTGCAGCAAGGCTACGAGGCCAACGCCAAGAGAGATGGGTCCCCACGATTCAAACAGAAAGGACTTCTGACGAAGCAACTTCGCCCAGTGTGCCTGAGGCTTTTGCCGAATTTTATGAAAAATTATACTCAGCGCGCCCCCCCCTACATACAGGAGCAATAAATGAATACCTTGAGCAAGCGCACTTGCCCACCCTCCCAACGGATAGCGCACTCACATTAGAAGCCCCCATAACAGGAGAGGAAATTGAGGAAGCTATCAAAAGACTCCCAACAGGGAAAGCCCCCGGAAACGACGGATACACGGCAGGGTTTTATAAGACGTTTAAAAACGCCCTTCTTCCATTTATGGTTCTCCTATTTAACAACATCCTACACTCCGGAGAGGCACCCGACTCCTTCTCCGAGGCGCTGATAACAGTCATCCCCAAGGAGGGTAAAGATCCTAAGTTATGCGCTTCCTACCGCCCTATATCTTTATTGAACACCGACGCCAAAATCTATACGAGAATCCTGGCCGCAAGACTCGAGTCATATATGCCGGCTATAATCCACAATGACCAGGTCGGCTTCATTTTGGGCAGGCAGGGAGCAGACTCCACCCGGAAAACCCTACACCTAATCCATGAGGCCCAAACTTCACAGAATAATCCTACGCTACTCTCAATTGATGCTGAGAAGGCATTCGATAGAGTCGACTGGCAATTCCTCGAGGCCACACTACAAAAGATAGGCATAGGCCCTACACTCCGATGAGGAATCAAAGCAATCTATAAGTCTCCAAGAGCATCGGTCTCGGCAAACGCTCAATTCTCCCGATGGTTCCCCCTCAACAGAGGTACAAGACAGGGTTGCCCCCTATCGGCGATACTGTTCGCACTGTCCCTGGAACCTCTCGCCGTAATGCTACGAGCTGACCCCGCAGTGGAAGGAATCCAAGTGAGCGGTAAAGAATATAAGCTAGCCTTGTACGCGGATGACATTTTGCTTCACCTGTCGAACCCAATGTCGTCCGTTCCGAGAGCGATCCAGCTAATAGAAGAGTACGGCGCACTCTCGGGATTTAAAATCAACAAATCCAAATCTACTCTTTTCCCACTCCATGAACCATCATCGGAATACCTGGACACCCTTGCACAACTCGGGCTGATCGTTGGAGGCCCGACATTGAGATACCTGGGAATAAACCTGACGCGACATCTAGATGACCTCTACGAAGCCAATTTTCCCCACCTCCTTGAGGCTCTTAAGACGGACCTCAGGAAATGGAAGCCCCTTACGATATCCTGGATGGGACGCTTGAACGCGATCAAAATGGTGTCGCTGCCACGATTTCTCTATCCCTTTCAGGTCCTACCTATCACAATCCCGGAACACTTTTTCAAGCAAGTCAAAAAGGCCATCCTACACTTCTTGTGGAACGGGAAAAAACCCAGAATCGCCTACGAAGTTCTAATACTACCAAAAGAGCTAGGCGGGGTTGGCTTACCAGACATAGAACGCTACTACCAAGCGACACAGCTCAGGATCTTAATCCCACACCTCCGAGAAAGAAAAGACCTCCAATGGGTCCACCTTGATAACAACGTCTTATACAACGTGACTCTGGCGGAGTGGTTATGGGTCCCCAGGTCGAAACTATCGAGGAAGCTCCGCAACCATCCGATACTAAGCACGCTATGGAACATCTGGAGAAAGGGAAGAGCAATGTTAGGAGTTACCACATGGCCTTCGCCACTGAGCCATCTTTGGTCCCCGGGAATCAGAGAGGAAATCCCGGAACGTGCCAGATACCAATCTTGGTTCGATGCCGGCCTTGAGAGGGTCGGACAGCTGTGGAGAAAGGGGAAATTCATCTCGATAACGGAACTCGAGGAGGCCCTTCAAATCCGCCCGATACCAGTCTTCCTGTATCTACGGCTGAAAGGCGTCATATCCAGAAAAGAATGGAAGGAAACCACGCAGAGAGAACTAACACCCTTTGAGACGATCCTCGACACAAATACCACCTTCAAAGGCCTCATAGCGAAAATGTACAGAGCCCTAATCACCAAAGACGATGCACCCAACCATCGTCTGAAAGCAAAATGGGAACGAGACTTTGCCAGAGAGTTCGATCAGCAAGCCTGGAACAAAATATGTGAAACACCAGCCAAAATATCGATTGCGGCCCAGTACAAATTGCATGCCATAAAATTACTACACAGATGGCAATACGATCCGCAAAGACTGTCCAAAATGTTCCAGACCTCCAGCCCGAGATGCTGGCGACGTTGTGGGATGATCGCCGATTACTGGCACATGTGGTGGAACTGCCCCAAGGTCCGCATCGACTGGCAAGAGGTACTGGGATGGATCAAACAGCTGGAAGGCATAAATAGAGAACTGTCACCCCTCCTAATCCTGTTTGGCCTCGCAGAAGAGGACGACGAAATAACAAGAGTGAAAGGTCTGATATCCCCCCTCTTGCTTGCGGCGAGAGCTGCCCTTGTGATAAAATGGAAAGCTCCTCGCTTACCTGATAAGAGGGACTGGATACAAATTGCCACAAATATTTACACCATGGAGAAAGTGACGGCAATATTACACGACAGAGCTGCGCGACAAGAAGAACTCTGGTCCGACTTCATAACCGAATACATCTCGCGCCCAACCAAGGCAGACTTGACGCAGCAGGAAAACAGCCCTCGGCCCGTGACACCGACCACTGAAAACTAAAAGCCCCCATTCGGACAACCCTTGCATGTCATAGACTACACAGGAGAACTATGATCGTTGGAAGAGCCAAAATGTGCGTCACAGAGCCCTCTACGACTCACAAGGCCAAAGCCCCGAAGGAAGCGGATAAGAGACATGGGGAGAGGGAGGGGGGTGGGAAGGAGGGAGGGAAGGGGGGCGTTTTTTTTTTCTTCCTTTTTCTTCATTATTCTCGTTTTCAATCTTCTTTCTGCCTTCTCTTAGAATATGGAGTGTCAAAGTTGATAACAGTTGTTAAGGTGGACACGGAGTCTCTAATTCAGTAGCCCGATATGCACAATGTATAACCACCTGTATGTTCATATTCACTGTTAAAAGCAATAAAAATCAAATTTAAAAAAAAAAAAAAATCTATGGAATTCAGTAAAGAAAACGTTGTTAAAGGGACGTTATGGTTCCAAGTAAAACCAAAAACCCCCTGAAATTCGCCAGTTATGGTAAGCTAAGCAACCATAACTCGCGTCGCCACCATGCACTGCTAAGACTAACACCCAGGACATCAAAGATGACATCACAAATGTCATTGATGACATCACATGTGCATTTACTTTTCTTGAAAAGTGTGTACAAGGGATTGTTATTATAATGTTGACAAAAAAGTGTCAAGGGTCATTGGAATAAATATCATGAGCTACTTAGTGCATTAAGCAATGCATTGATATAAATAGCATTCTATTATGAAGTTCTATCCAGTATACTAAGCTACTCATGTAGAAACACAGGCTGTCATGATGCCTACCCCCGGGCATCCGGATCGAGTCCATCAGCCCGGGAGCAGGCATCCAGACACTCATTAAAACCCCAACAGCCCCGGCTGGGGGCTGTTTGGATTCAGTCCTGGAGCCTTAGGCGCCAGGCTCATCATAGAAATCAGTCCTGGCGCCATTCTCATAGACTTTACTTACCTTATGCAAACCATGCTGCAAATGAGTCCAAACCAACGTGAGGCTTGGATGGGACTATTTTATTACAGGGACTATTTTTTACTCGGGTGTGGTTCTGGGGAACTTCTTACCTGGGACTACTTTGCAGGCTATTTAAACCACGCCCGAACAGCAGCTCATGCTTCGTGTTATTCTGCATCCAGCAGCGTAAAGCTCACCATGTCTGCAAGTCAGCATCCAGTCTTCTGCCACGCCCGCCTCGAATCCGGAGCTCCTAGACAAAAGGAAAAGAAAGGAGAAGAGGTTAGATCACAGACATTATTTGATTCCTTACCTGATTCCGGACCCAGCACATCTCTGAGCCTGGAAAGGACATTATTTCAGCACGCGTCGCTTCGCCAGCAGCAGCGCCGCTTTATACTCACCAGTCCACCGCATCTTTCAACTCGGCGCTGCCTCCATCATTTTCTTCGTCGAAACCCAGCACCTGGGGGGAAAACAAAAGGAATAACAAGGTGAGCCGAGAAAACCGACAAAGACAATCTCTTTGCCACCATAGGCTTACCTGCTTTACCACCGGAGGTATTATCCTTTAATTCGCCATATCTTTCTATGCCGCACCTTTAAAGGGAGAGAAAACCGCAAGTTAAACTCATGCAACTTTTACCGGACAGTGTTTGGTAATACAGACTCTTACCTGAACGCCATCAGCTGCCTCAAAGGCAATATTCTTTTGTACCCACTCTCCTTCTCTCCTCATATTTCTGACGTCGCCAAGAGGTCACACTACCAGCTGCACCTCCTCAGAGGTATTCTTCCCTTCCTCTCCTTCCCCCAGAAGCTCACTGTCTCCCGAGCCCTGGTTCTCTCGAAGCTGGACTACTGTAACAGCCTCTATCTTAATCTGCCTGCCTCCACTCTCCGCCCTCTGCAACTCATCCAGAACAGAACTGCGAGACTTGTCCTTGGCCTCAAGCCCAGGGACCGTATCTCTCCAGGACTGAAATCTCTACACTGGCTCCCAGTGGCTGCGAGGATAAAGTTCAAAACCCTCTGCATTGTCCACAAGGCCTTCTGGGGCCTGGGTCCTAAATACCTTCAACTCTCTCTTCCCAAATATCTTCCTTCCCGAGCCCTTCGCTCATCCGCCTCCAAATCCCTCAGGGTTAGCCGCTTCTCGAAGCAACGAGCTGGGGGTAGATCTCTCTCCGCGGCAGGGGCCTCCCTCTGGAACAGCCTTCCTGCCTCCCTGAAACTTGAGGAGAACCATCTCCGGTTCCGGAAGCACCTCAAAACCTTCCTCTTTGCTTCTGCTTTCTCTCTCCCTCTCCCCTGCTGAACAGCTAATTTAATTCCTCACTGAAACTGCACTGATCCTGCAAATGGACCACTCTAAATGGCCTCGGCCCTGGGCCCCGCCACTCTCCACTTGCACTGATGCCCTGGAACCCCTTTGCACTGCGGGACTGTCTCTGTATCCCTACAGCCCCCCCCTCCCCCAGCACTTGTTCTGCACTTACCTCACACTTGCCACCAGCTGGCCCTATTTATTTATTTATTACGTTACGCCACTTACCTTGTACTGCACTTCCCCCCCTCCCCTTCCCCTTGCACTTTTCCCCCTCCCCCACCCCTGCACTTGTGCGATCTGAATGACACCTGGCCTAGTAAGATCGTTGTCTGTCTCCCCTTGTCCCCCCCTCCCTGCCTCGTCGCGCCTTGAAACACATGTGTATAGGCGCGTTACAAATACCATATCATATCATATCATATCATACCCAGCTGCAACCTAACGAGGGAATGGAACAAGAGTGAACATTGGACATATTGAACTCTTTGAACTTTATAGACACTGGAGTCAATATTCCTCCGGAACACCTTGAGTACCTTCAAACCAGTGAAGTAACTTGTATCTACGCACCCCTGCATGCCATGCAGGATGGAGAGCTCATTTAAAAACATAAGGTGAGGTTACCAAGAGGGGATATCGGAGGTGATTAGTGGGGAGAACGAGAACAGTTGGGGGGGCCATCACTAAAGTCCACGGGTGGCTAAATCCCTTTCTCCACTTGCAGGAGAATACTTCTACGAGTCCAGCAGACAAGATTAGGCAGGCCAGTCCAGACTATCATCTCTTCAATACGCATCACGTTGGTCGAGACCGCAGCTGTCCGGGTCCGATCGACGCCCCTGTGGGAACCAGGTGAGCGTAACATAGGCATTGTGTGAAGCATACATGATGGAGGTGCAATATTCATAATCTTGCCATGTTCAACAGTGAAATGATAACTGCTTTCTTATTAGAGTTTTGCGTACTGTGAAACATGTGATAAGTAGCCAATGAAACCCACTTACTACATAATCGTATTATTACAAACAAAACACAACACATACAAATATGAGCATATACAGGGAAAGTGAAGTAAGCAAAAAAGCAGCAGTAGTAGCAGAAAGAGTTCATAACCTTACTGATTATCTATAGGTAGAGAAATGATTGCTCTGTTTCAAAGCTGCTACTTACCCTATGCTATTGTATCACATGATGTGACTGGACCCTAAGGAATGTAGTCTGAGTACAATGTATACAAATATGAGCATATACAGGGAAAGTACAGTAATAAAAACACAACAGAACTATCAGAAAGTGCTGATAACTCTACTGATTATCTTCATGCACAGAAAGGATTGCTGTCTTTCAAGCTTGTGTCTTCCCCTATGTATATGTTTCATATGATGTGACTGGACCCTAAGGGAATTACTGTAAGAACATACTTGAAGGATAAGTCTACAAATATAGTACCTTTTCCATTTTTAGTTCCTGAATGTTACTGAAGAAAACCATGTGGTCTAGATATGTCAGTAAAGGAAAAAAGGGGGAGCCAGGCATGTGATGTCATCTTTGATGTTCTGGGTATTAGTCTTAGCAGTGCAAGGTGGTGGCATGAGTTATGGTTGCTTAGCTTACCATAACTGGCGAATTTCAGGTTTTTTTTGGTTTTACTTGGAACCATAACGTCCCTTTAACAAAGTTTTTTAACTGAAATATATATAATATATATTTATTCTTTATTCACTGAAAAAACTTTGTTAAAAAGGGACGCTATGGTTAAGCTGCACTAATAAAAACCTATGAAATTCAGTAAAAAAACAATGTTAAAAGGACGTTATGGTTACAAGTAAAATAAAAATAAAAAACTGAAATTCGCCCGTTACGGTAAGCTAAGCAACCATAACTCGTGCCACCACTGTGCACTGCTAAGACTAACACCCAGGACATCAAAGATGACATCACCAAGATCTAGATCCAAAATCGTTTTGCCAAATGTGCAGATTCGTCAAATGACACCACATTTATATGCCTTTACAATATTTTGGGACCCCCCTCTAATTTTTCCCCCTCATGACAGAATCCCCAAAACCATTCAGGATTAGTTCTAGAATAAAATTGCAAAATTACATGCAGTTTCATTGAGTGGCGCAAAAGTTATAAGCCATCCAAAAGCTGCTTTTCCCCCCCAACCCTGTAATGCAGAAATAGGTACAGATGTCCTAGGACATCTGAAGTGTCCGCGAACACCACAGGACTGTCCCAGGACATCCAGAGTGTTTGCGGATCTTCGGGGTTTTTTTTGGCTTCCCCAGAGATTGTTTGTCGAATTTGACAAGTGAAATGCTGCTTTTTAAAAAAAAAGGTTTTCACTGCGTTGTTCGCGGACCCCAAATAAGTCAGCGAATCCAAGATGGTGGGCGTTTCAAGAAAACAGACGCATTACACGTTTTCTCACCATCCAATCAGCGGACGCGTCCCGGTGTCCGCGGACTATGCAAAAATCTGTGAATTTTTCTGGCCAATCGGAGGCCAGTTCGCGGACAGCACAGCCAATCAGAGGCCAGTCCGCAGACCGAACAGGGAAGTGAGTCAGCGGACCGGACATAGATAGCACTAATTTCTTTGCCTTATGTTTTGGTCATTTAAAAAAAAAAACTACTGGACGGATTTACACCAAATTAAAAGAAGCACGCTTTTGGGACCAAGCCGCCGCTCCTGCCACAAATTTGGTGAAAATCCGTCCAGCGGTTTGGGCTGTACGCGTGAGCAAAGTTTTTTCCCATTATGTCTATGGGGAAAAAAGACATTTTGAGACCCCCCCCCTATTACTTTGCCCTCCTGGACTAACCCTCACCAAACTTTGCAAAAACAATTCTGAGTGGGCCATATACTTTATTTGCAAAGTTTGGTGAGGATTCGTCCAGGGGGAGTGAAGTTATAAGCCGCCCAAAAAGTGCTCTTCCTATGGAAACAGCAACTTAACCATAACTACATTGTTTTTCAAGTATACATTTAAGTATTGTCAGGTATTCTCTTGTTCTAAAATAACCATTTGCATGTTCAGAGCTCCCAATTGTACCCATGTCATGCATGAGCAGGTCATCGAGCCCTAATGTTATTCTTTATTTATTTATTAATTTAATGTGGTATAGTTCACCAGAACCTTTCACATACATATATAACAATCTTAATAACATATACACTTGCATGCATTAATACATGCCAAACTCAGTTAATACCATACTAAGAATCAAATATGAAAATCAAAATTCATGATCCTTAATTACATTTATAAACTTTTCTGTAAAAATACACCTAAAGTCTTAGCTCTATATGAAGTAGTTAAAACGTGGCTTAAATATAAATTAATTTGATCCACTTTTTTTTTTTTAAATTCTAAACCAACTTAGGAGACCCATTCAGCCAGACCCCGTAAAGCACGGGGTGCAGTCTATTATTTTTGGGATTTAGGCAATAAACCCAGAAAGAAAGGTCTTTAATGGAGTGCAACGTATGTGCGGAGGGGCCTAAATGGCATGTATAAATAGCACCTGTTTCACAACATTCTGTCAACACATGTCTAGCTGTTTCCGGTCTGTGCTGCTTTTGACGTAGGTGACAGCTTCTCTCGTCAAGCGGTTCATTCTGCGCTGGTCCAATTATGGTTAACAGTGGGAGGCGATTTATTCACATCAATAGAATAAATCTGAGCGCCAGAGGGTAGGGGCACACTTGCAGATATGGTTGGGGCTTTTGATATTGGCATACCATACCTGCAGCCTGTACATAGGATGTCAGTGTTGCCAAATGATCAAAACTACGGCACCAATCCCATTTCTCAACTTGCGTTTCAAAACTTCGTTAATGTACTTCCCAATCAGATCGCCAGCCTATAGTCTCAAATAATGTTCCAATAGACTTGGCGTAAGCTGCTTCACATGCGCTAAATTTCATTGCCTGTCCTAGAGAGCGCAGCGAGGGGCACTTTGGAGTTTGCCCCGGCCTTATTGTATAATAGACCCCGTTTTACCGTAACAGTGGCCTCCAACACTCAGTTTGAGTGGCAGTAGCTCCATGGGGTCACACTGTGTGAGATCCCAAATACTTTTCCAAAAATGGCCCTCAATCATTTGTAGCCTTCATGGACATGCTCGCTAAACCATACACAATAGCAAGTCAAAAGCATTGTTTTAAAAAGTGAATCGTGCCCCCATTTGTTTACTAAATTTGCTATTAGAGCAGTAAGTTCTATTGCCTTTCTCCGCCTAGCGGCAATACAATCAGAAAAACCACGTCTGACGCCAATTTCAATTCCCAAGTAGTCATAACAAGTGGTGTTTTTCATCATTTGATCGGAGATCACCAATTTTGGTCTTGGAATCCTCCCGCTAGTGAATAGCACCACCTATGTCTTTCCCCCGTTGACGATCAAGTGGTTCTCATTTACATATCTCCATAGATCCCTAGCAGATCTTGCTAATCCAGAGAATGTATGGTCGAGGATCACACGATCATCAGCATATGAAAGAGGAGCAACATGATAGATATCAATCTTAGGTGGACAGTTCGAGACAGCACCCAGACGCTTCGGTAGGTCCACCACATACAGGTTGAAGAGCAAGGGAGTCGAGAAGCAACCCTGGCTGATCACTCTGGTGGTCCGCACAGGATCTGTCACTGCTCCTCCGCCCTCCAGCCTTACCTGCACAGTGGTGTTGCTATATAGAACTTTCACAAAATGCAGTATGTCAAATGGGCACCCATAGCTCATAAGCTTTTGCCAACGCCTTTATCTACTTATCGAGTCAAAGGCTGCTCGAAAACCTATAAAAAAAAGAGCAGGTTACCCTGGGCTGTTTCTCATCCTTGCTCTTTCATTCAGTAAGTCCAATAATCCAAGGTTATTCATCCGTATTTTATTCATTGAATACTGGAACCTGTAGTTCCGTTTTCTGCCGTTTAAAAATTCAAGACTACAATCCTCAGTAGTCAAAGAAAAAAACAGGACCAGATGACCTCATGCATGGCATGAGGAAAATCAATAGTTCTCCAAGTGAGCCTCAATACAAACAGCAATGGCACAATGGCAGAAATCGCAAAATAGGTTATTCAAAGGGCGGAACAGGGTGGTTTGCAAAACATGTTAAGGCAGTAAATACCAATTTCATCTTATCTGGCCCCTGTGGTGCACCCACCTGGGATAAAACTCTACCTTAAGGCAGTGGTCGAAGTGTACGAAAAGAAGTAGTGGAGCTATGTTCTCTACTCGTTGGCACCCCTCCCTGCAAACCCCATCGCCACACCCCCTCCCATGCTCAATATAAACCCCCAAACGCATGCACCTGAAGTTTAAGGGAATGTTGAGTGCAATGCACTGAAAGTGAAAGTTTCAACTATTTCCTACACTTTTATTTTAAAACGAAACAATTCCGGAACGGTTTCTGTTTAAAATAAAAGTATAGGAACGGTAAAACTTAATTAAAAGAAGTAGAGGAGCACCGCTCCCGACCGCTCCCACCCACTTTGACCACTGCCTTAAGGGCCCTTTGGGAAGTGCAATTTACACACTCCCCCCATGAACTGATTTGCATGTGCTTTGCTCAGGATCAGACAATTCTGCAAATCGAAGTTGCGAAGATTAGAACTAATTTCAACCAGTGCCCCTGTCGACCACACAACCACAAGACCTCTTCATCCACCATGTTTGCTTTCTGTGAAAAACAGGCCTCTCAGTGCCCATTTTATAGCTAAACCCATTAACTAGTTAAAACAAAGCCATAAGCTTTAAAACATTGATACTTCACAAATGAAGCAGACAAGAGCAAATATTAGTCAGAACTGCACCACGCCCGTCAGTCAATGCACATATGTACAATTGCAAATGTAATATATACAGGTAAAGCAGTGGTGAAGGTAGCATAAGCCATTTGAGCCAAGTCACACATGCCACACTGCCACCCAGTAGTCATGACTGGGAGTTCACCTCGCAT
Source organism: Ambystoma mexicanum (assembly GCF_040938575.1). Lineage (NCBI taxonomy): Eukaryota > Metazoa > Chordata > Amphibia > Caudata > Ambystomatidae > Ambystoma > Ambystoma mexicanum. Next base: position 148,161,621 of record NC_090929.1, read on the forward strand.
TCAGAGCCACATGAGCAAAGCATTGTGGGCATGCAAATTAGCCCAACTGATGCAATATTTACTATTTCTACTAAAGGCCGAGCAGTCAATGTAATGACATGAAAGGGAAAGCCTCTTCGGAACGCGTTTACAGTGCTTGACTGGTTTTAAACATGTGAGAACGTTCCACTTGGAGCTCCAGAATAGAGACTGCAGATGCCAGGTGGTATGGATGAGTTTCCCTGTTTAGACAGAAGTGTGTTAGCGTTCCTAGGAAGTAGGTTCCTATAACAGTTCCTCTCCTTCTCCAGAGATGGTCCTGTACCATGTACAAAGCACCTACACAGATAGGGGCAGCCCCTTTTTTTTGTTCACGGGGGCGTTACTCGCAAAATAGGGGAGTACTTTTAAGAGAAGAAAAACTGAGTTCTAGGCTAGCCCTCCCTCTCTTGTGCAGACCAAGTAGCCAAGTCTGGAAATTGTGCAGTTAACAAACAGATACTGCACACAGCCTCTACTCTGAAACCTTAATAAAATAAATGTATTCCAAAGACATGTATTACATGTACTCATTTGCTTAAACAGGCATCAACAAAAGAACCACTGCCTATAGTGATGTACAGAATTCATTCACAAACAATTTATTTGTAAAAACAAATTTGAACATAATCTGAAGAATAAGCTAACACATACTTTATTTCTTATCTTTGGAGTGTATTAGGGCAACTTCAGTCTCATAAAAGTGGGGCTAGTGCAAAAAAAGGTGCGACGTATGCAGAGTAACAAACTTATTTGAAAACATTTCATTTTCTATTTTGAGAGATGGGAACATACATACAGATGTAACCCGGAGCACCTAATAGGTGTATCTAGATCTTGTTCAATCCAGGGTAGTTTTACTGTCACAATATTGATTTCTGTTTACATTTCCCTGCGGTCATGTTGTTATTTAACTATTCCATTTCTTAGAAGGATATATTATGCAAAATATAGTAGTCAACACAAGGTGTTTCGTCCCACAAATTGGGATCTGCCCCTTCTTGGCATTCCTCTTAGAGTGTTTAAACTTGGGCCTTCATCAGGACAGATATTTATTCGTAGTCCAATCCTTTGATCGTGAGTTACCCCTCTGCCTAGTCTTCTTTAGTCTATGGAACACAAATACACATATACATCTAGTGAGTAAGGTTGATCTTGGTTCATGTTTATTACCGAAATAACTTTCCATCTTGGACAACTGACCTTGGATAAGTTTCACAATCGGGGTTGACGATGTATGTCTTGGTAAAGAATAGTTGTTCCAACTTCATAGTCGAAATTGCGTCATACGCCGGAAGGTGAAGGGCTTTAGTGGCCCACCTGCAACAGTAATATGTTGGTAGTTTATAGCCTTACATATGGGTTTTGGTTTCACATTCAGTGAATCGAGGTCTAATTTCTACACTTCGAATAACTGTGGTTGTCAGTACTGACCTATTTTTGCTTTTCCGTAGTCAAGTCCTTAGTAATTTAGACTGCTGTGAATGGCATTCTCACTGATAGCTGTTCCCATTGAAATGGAATCTAGTTCGGGAAATGCATCACAGTTAAGTGCCTGCGTAGGATGGCAGTGCTACCTCAATATCTTTGGTTTCTTAGAATCAATATCATGACAGTAAAACTACCCTGGATTGAACAATAAGACCTAGATACACCTATTAGGTGCTCCGGGTTATATCTGTATGTATGGTCCCATTTGTCAAAATAGAAAATGTTTTCAACTAAATTTGTAATTCTGCATATATAAACACATTTATTGCACTAACCCCACTTGTATGAGACTGAGGTTGCACTAATGCACTCTGAAGACAAGAAATAAAAGATGCGTTAGCTTATTCTTCAGATTATGTTGAAATCTGATTTTACAAATAAATTGTTTGTAAATGAATTCTGTACACCACTATAGTTCTTCTGTTGTTGATGTCTGTTTAAGCAAATGGTTCTTGATGCCGGCTTACATAAATGAGTATATGTAATATATGTCTTTTGAATAAATTGATTTTATTAAGGTATCGGAGTAGAGGTTGTGTGCAGTATCTGTTTGTTAGCTGCACAATTTCCAGACTTGGCTACTTGGTCTGTTTAAGAGAGGGAGGGGTAGCCTAGTACTCACATTTTTGTTCTCTTACATGTACAAAGCAGCTGTGGCTTTCAACAGGTATGGCCCTGACAGTCCCTGGAATCCAAAAGAGGTATTTAATGCAGTTGTATTTGTATCTGTTGGGGGAACAAGATGCTTACATTTACAACAGAATACAACTGTATCCAGGCCAATCTTGTATCAGGTGTCGTACACTGGAGGAAACGTTGGATTATAGGGGAAACGTAGTACTCAGATTAGTGACGTGTCAACAACATAGAATGCACAGGGGAATGGATACGTACTTCATAATTAGTGATGGGAAGTGATGAGCCAGTAAGTGGAGGGTGCTCATCTGTGGATCGAAGGTGGCACTGTAGTGAAGATTCAAAGGAGCAGATAGAGGTGCGATTTTTGACATGGGGATAATAATAATAATAATAATAATAATAATAATAATAATAATAATAATAATAATAATAATAATAATTTAGCATTTATATAGCGCTACGAACCCTCAGGCATCTGAGCGCTGCTTATTATTACCCACAGTGTGTGGTGCTCATTTATCGACCTCAGAAGGATGAAAGGCTGAGTTCGGCCCTGCCGGGATTCGAACCTCCGTCAGCAGGGTCTGCACAGATGTCAAAGCAATCGCTCTTCTCCTGTGCCATCGGACCGGCTAACAATAAATTGGGGGAAGAGTGAAAGTGAGAGGGTGGCAGGGTGTCATTAAGCAGAGATATTACCGGGAGAACTAGAATGCAGGTTGCTTGAAAGAAGAAAGAAAAAAGTAACGTTCGGGGACACACTTGGCAGAAGTATGCGTTTGTAGAAGTATCTTCAAGACAGACTCTCTCAAACGAGTCTGAGAGAAGCTTAAAAGCACCCATAGTTTGGATGGTTCAAGATTGCATGAACTGCCAGAGCTTTTTGGCAATTTGGATGAAAAATGTGACTGTGGGTTTACCATCCAGGCCTCCTCCAGAGGGTCCTTGCCAGGTTGAACAGAGTCCTATTTTCCCCCCCAACATGAGCACCTGGTCAAGTTGGAAACAGAAAAAAGATGTGTATGTTTCTAGCACAGGTGAAGTAGGCCATGTAGAAGTAATGCAAACGTGGTATACTTCCAGCACGAGCATCCTACTACCAAATAAAAGCCCTATTATTTTGTAGGTTGACCAGGACTGCGTGTGATGAAAATGGGAAATGCTTTGTTTCTAGGGCACTGAGCCACTTGCAATAGGAATGGAAAAAATATGGTTGCCATTTGTAGCACGATTGTGCCCGCTCCGGCCCAAAAATACAACATTGTGGGCTTCATTACAAGCTTGGTGGTAATTCCTGGTAAATTGTCAGCATTGCTGACACTCAGTCTCATGAATTTACTGTGGAATTGCGAGTAGGGTAACAGTGGTATTGTGCCCGTTTTTGGAGTCCATATAGATTTCATCAGATTTACCGCAAACATTGATTCTGCTGAAGTAAATCATCTTTGGATTAAAGATGGAGGAGGTGCCTCGAGCGGTGTCAAATCAAAGATCCGAAAAAATAGTTTCGACAGGTAAAAGTTTCGACGCAAAAGTGCCGAAAACAAAAGTTTTGATTTATTTATTTTTTTAAATAGTAAAGGGTTTATTTTAATTTGGCATAGTTAAAAGGGTGTTAAAAAAAAACAAAAAAAACAGGGGTTTGCGGGGACCCCCCCAATTTAAATAAATAAATAAATAAATAAAAACTTTGACTGTCGAAACAGTCACTATGAACTACCTTGAGCTGTGTGCGGCGTTAAATCCTCCACTTTACCTCCAGTCTTGCAATGCAGTGGGGCAGGAACGTGGCAGCAACGCGGTGGCAATTCTGTTACTGCAAGTTCTCGTGGTAAACAGAACTTGTAAATAAGGCTCTTTATTTCCTACTTCTAGCAAAGACACTGAAATGTCACAAGAAACTGTGCAACAGGCACAAACAACACACAGGAACTACAGTATGAACTTTCCGATGCTTAGATCCTCACCCAAGAGTTCTCAAAGGTGACAGAAAACATCAAGGATCCTACCACAGACTCACCACCTGCCACGGGCCCCCTCCATAATATAGTTGCCACCAGATGCCTTCTGATTAATCTATTTTTCCTCTCTGTGCTCTGAGACCACCAACCGGCCCGGTTTGCCCAGAAACAGGTTGAGACAAGGTAGCAGCACCCGTGAGATGGATGGGGTGCAGATTAATACTCCAACACCAAATCAATAATGACAACTCAATGGATTGGCAAAGGGAGTCCGTTTAATGACAAGTACAAAAAACGGGGAGTTATGAATATCAGCAGTGGCATGATCTTCCTTCTCGCTTCAACTCCAACGAACTTCATAAAAACAGCATCATTTCTACTAAAATCTTGTCGTCATGGACGTGTAACGCTTAAAAGTTGACATGCAATTCTATTGGTTCAGGAAAGGTAACTTTAATATAGGTACTATATTGCTATATGGTTACGGAGTAAGGGGATTGGATAATCACTGTCAGGTAGGACATCTAAGCCCCACCTTACAAAATAGATACTGTTGACGTCACTAAAAGTACGACGTCCCATTGGTTCTACTAACTATAAGACCCTAGATTACTTGGTCCGCTGCGATTGGGTTGGCACCAAACCCCACTCGTACTTTTCCACTTTGCTTAGCAGCACGCAGAATGGTCGGCCCGGTGCTGGGTGCCCCTCAGTTCCCCGGCCTTCCTCCAATTATTGTTACAATCAATCATCACTTTAGTAGCTATGTGTCAATTATTTCACTGTGGTTGGCCTCGAGACTGTATCCTCTGTCTGGAAAAGTTCTGATATCTTCTCCTGGCCTGATACCATGCGTAGGTGTGAAGGTATGACTTCTGCTCGCTCGGCTGGTCACGTGATTCAGACACCATGAATTTGCCTCTTCTTCATCAATTTGTGTATTTGATTTTCCTTTTACCCACCACCTGGCTCCAGTTTCTTATCTTGACCTTTCTGAAGCAGGATATTCTGTTATTTTTTCAATTAATTGTAGCTACTGTTTGTCTCTTCTACTGATACGACCTTGGCTTCTCTGGCATGGGGTGCCTTTGCTGAGTTTTGTTTCTGCAGCTTTCCTCGTGTGGCGTTTAGTAACCTTTGCACAAGAAGCAGAATCAACCAAAGTGAAAGTATACTTCTATAACATGCTTCTTTTGAGATAGATTATGTATAGTGGCGCTTGCCGCACTATCTTTCTACTAAGCATAGCAAGCTGCACGATTTTCTTTGCTTTCTTGTGGTTCCAAGCATATGTATAGGTGTAAACTAGTTGAATATCTTCATCATGCTTACAGCTTAAGTTTTATATGAGACTTTGTCCTTTTACTTTAGATCCACGAGGTTTGTTCATGGCGTTTCGTCTATTTACATCATTCTCTGGTCATCATTTCTTCTATATGCGAGTCAGTCCGGGCATTGTGACGTCACCATTCATCTTCCATTAATACCTTTTTGGTTTCTCCAGGGACTGTGCTCAGACGATCTTCATTTCGCTTTGTTTGTTGATATGGTTTTCTCAATGGGTATCTCACTGTCCATGGTTTCCTTTTTATTGGTACTTCAATAGGTGTTGTTCTTCTGATAGGTACTGGACAGAGCCCTACTGCGGCTCTCTGCTGATTTATTTGCTCATCATACATCACATATTTCGGTGTGAACGTTCCTGGTACTTCAAAATGGATGGGTGGAGTGTGGCCTGTATTTGGGACCTCCTCTACACCTCTCACATATTCAATCTATTAAAGAGCCAAACTGATCTACTGTTCATCACAGAATTCTGGCCCTATGGTGATCAATCGCCAGCTGTCCATGAAAGCATCACTGCAGGGTACAAGAGAACATGGGTCAATCCCCCTAACCAAAAAAGTTGAGAAATATCCTTAGTTCGCAGACATTCTACCAAAGTCTCAACAGACTCAACAACATCCTGCTCTGTCAATAACTCACACACTTATCTGATTGATCTCTCATACCTCTTCTTTAACCTTACACTCATTTACAGACCACCCTCATATAGCTCAGCTTTTGAAAACAAACTCCCAGATGAAGCTGCCAACCTATCATTAGATCAATGGTCTGCAAGCTTAAAGTCTTGTTTGAGAAAGATGTCCATCGTATCATGAAATCCCTCACAGCTAATCTCAAAACACTACATCTCAAACAACTAGTGACCGGTTCTACCACAGACGGCCACACACTGGATGGCATTTTCTGTAAATGACAACATTGTCACAGTCTGCTCCATAGTCCACCTACCCTGGGAAAACTGCTTATACCCCCTTTCACAACCTTCACAGAAGCTCCATTGTGTCAAAAACATCTGTAGGTCTTTTGACCCTGCCGAGAACCTGGAAAGAAGTGCAAAACAATACCTTAATAGAACTAATAGAATTAAAAAAAAATCAATCACCACATCAGACCAACTAACACACACCCAGGATGAAGAACCCAGGATGAAGAACTCCACAAGATTCATAACTTGAATGACAAGATCAGACCATCTGATTTACAAAAATCCACAGAAGAATTTTGGGATGCTACAGAGCTAAATACATTGAGTGGTGAAAGAGAATCTGAAATTCGAGAAACTCTGGAACTGGAAGAAACAATTTACAAGCAGACATATTCACCTGTCGTCAACAGCTACACATCTACAGGGCAGATACCACCAATTCCATGAAAGCACACTAACGCCAGGTGCAAAGAATCAGCACAACACAGCCAAAAAAGCAATGTTCAAGGTAAATGAGGAATTGATTCCAGCATCCTGCAATACAACCTCTATCCCAAACCGAAAACTTTGCAATCAAATTATGATGCACTTGCACCAAAAAGATACTACTCATCCAAGACTACCTGGGCAACACAGGTCTATCGACCCTGGGCTCTACAAGGAGACCCACTTCTAGAACCAGTGTCTCCATTGCCACCATCTTCTGCATTTTCTCCCAGAAGGACCTTCTCACTACGATGGACTCATGCAACCCTGAGAGATCCCCAGAAGATGTCAGCCCCCCCCAAATATATTTCAAATAATAATAAAACATCCAGAGCTCATGCCTTTTTATTATTGCTCTATAAATCAATCACCACTGGAATTGTCCTTCTGCATAAAGCAGGCGACACAAATAACCATGAAAACGATCACTCAATCTAAAACCCTAAATTAATTGAGAACATACTCTGAAAACTTTATATATGGCCAACTCTGTGACTTAATTGAAACAAATAACACCTGCGTCAGAAGGCGCAGCATGTCTTCAGACTTACAAAGGGCACACAATCAACCTTTTAAATTAAATGAATTCTCTTGATTGTCAAACTGTGTGCAGTGCAAAATGTTTATAGAAATTCAGTAACTAAATCAATTTGCGTCGTTTTTGCCAACCATGTCTTGGACAGAACACTGAGCAGACAGTTAACAGTGTATGCGGTGGAGATAACACACTGTGGTTTGCCGTGCGAAAGGTAGTACAATTATTGCAAGCCAGTGATCACCAATATCAAAATGATTTTCCTGTTTATACCTGTGCCATACTCTAGTGTCAGCTGGTGCCCATACCTTCAAATTCTCCCACTATTTATCCAACGAGGGCCACCAGTCTTTTCCAGGCGATGGGGACCCAGTCAACCTTGTGCTCGAAATGGGATTTGCTAAAGCATAAAGAGTGCAACAACTCAGAGCGATCTTCTCCTTGTGGACATCTCAGCAGCCTTTGATACTATTACACATGACCTCTCATGGAATCAAAGTAATGGTTCCAGACTGGATTACCTCCTTCCTTGCCAACAGAGACACAACCACTAGTACGATTCCATACAGATCCGAGCCAAGTCTTCTGGAATGTGGAGTAACCCAAGGTTCTACATTGTCACCTGTCCTTTGCAACATCCACAAGACTCCACTCCTGGGACTCATCGTCCCTTCCAGCCCCACCTGCTACAACTATGCAGACAACACCCACATTAATTACAAACTGGTAAATAGTCCTTCAACAAACTCACTAAACCTAAAAGGATGCCTCACATACATGGGTGCATGGATGATGACAAATAGACTAAAACACAACCCTGAAAAATGCTGCCTCAGTCTCTTGACCCATTGAGTTGGCCCAATGCCAGCACCATCTTTATTGCTAAGGATCCTTGCACCAAAAATGGACAGTAGCTACACAGCAAAACCATGACAGACTGACTGTTAGAAGCTCTTCCTACTAACTTTCCATGATACAAAACATCCTACCATAGCTTTCATTCACTCAAATCAATATGGCCATTATATTGCCTGTGCTACCAAGAGTGGATGATGCAAACTGTTTTTATCTGGTACTCTCAGACTACCACATGGAAAAGTCACAAAAAGCCCAAATCGCAGCGGCCAGTCTTTTCCTTAGAATCAAAAGTTTTGACCACATCACCCCTGCACTGCGCATGCTCCATTGACTCCCCTTCAAAAAATAAAAATACACTGAAAAACCCTCTGCATTTCTCACCGTGCTTACCGTGAAAAGGTCCCAGCTTACTTCACCCAGCAGGAGTCTCAGATCAAATAAGTCAGATCTAGTCCTTGTTCCCAACTTCAAAAGAAAGACAACGAGGATTGTCTTTCTCCTTATTGGCTTCCAAACCTGGGGGCTACCTGCCCAAAGATCTGGGCATGGAAGCAAACCACCAGACATTCACAAAAGAAGCTATAGACATGGCTCTTCATCTAAAACGGGGGATAGCACAGGGGCAACGTGCTGGTCTTAGAAGCAAGATCATGCAGAGGTTCGAATCCTGGATCCACGCAAATTCGGGCATGGTATGAGGCACGTTATTAAAAAAACAATTAAATAAATAAAGCAAACTCGATTTACAACAAAACTCAGATGACCCCAACACGATCACCAGCCTCCATGCATCTCCAATTACAATGCGCATATATGTATATGTATATATATGTGCCTAAATGAGCCGGGTCTGCTGAAACAAGTCAAAGATGCCACAAACACTCTTGATTACTCAATCCCACCTTTGCATCCCTGACCAACGACTACGCTCTAAATCTTACAACCTTCTGAACTATATCTATCCCGATCAGATGACACGCTACATGCCGATTCATACCCTACCATTTCCCCCCCCCCCCATCAACACTTCACTAACCTCTTGACCATGTGACCACCTCCCTGCCTTCCCCAACCCAGGGCAAGTTCACCAGCCCTAACAGAGCCTAATCCATCATTAGCACAGAATCGCCCACTTTTCCCAAATAAACATTCCCGACAGGCTGCTTTTCCCAGAATGCTGAGCTGCTGTGAATTGTGCATGTGTGAATTCACCAGGGGTGCAGAAACCCAGAATCAGCAGCGGTGGCCACAGCACCAGGACAACAGGGCAAGGAGCTGACAAGAGTGCAGGGGTGAGGTCAGGTGTGGGGGTAAGGCAGTGGGAGAGACGGGTCGAGGGGTGGTGGAGGAAACGGGACGACAGAGGACCGGGGACTGGGGGTTGCAGGGGTGTTCCCCACATCAAGGGAAGGGGTTGGGTGGCAGAAGGAGGGCGCCGAGCCTCTGTGGGCTTCAGGGGTGTCTCCTTCATGAGAGAAGGGGAAACAGGGAGTGCAGGCACAGTGTGTTGTTTCTCCCCCTGCAGGGAACACCAACAGATCCATTTAGCGCACACAGGTAACAGTGCTTCTAGCCTGCACACACCCATATGACCGCAGTCTGCTCCTCGCCTACCCCACTATCGCGACCACACCACCTCCTTTATTTACAGAGTCACGTGTAGCGAGTCCTACCGTACCTGCACGAAAAGGGGAACTTTTTATTTTTTATTTCTAGTACATGTGGGTAGCTGGCCGAAAAAGAACAAACATGCAGAGCCACTGTGAGCAGCACATGCAGCACAAGCAGAACTACAGGAGAAAGTGAGGAAGTGCCAGAAGAAAGTGAGGAAGTGCCAGAAGAAAGTGAGGACGTGCTGGGTGGGGCAAGAAGAGGAAAGAATGTTTGATCTGGCACAGCCAACCCCAAAAGGGGCGCACAAATACTCGTGCTTCACGAGATTGAATGCCCGTGGGTTTTGTGCGCTCTACAAATGTAAAAATAAATAAATAAGATTCTATAAAGAGCTACCTCAAGAATGTTCATGGGTCACAAGTGTGGCGTGGTTGGTCTGGTAGCCAACCAGCAAAAATCAGGCATCATTTCTCACTAAATCAATGTCAGAAACTCATATTGTGTGGGTACATCAGTTTTCTTCAGTACTGTATGAGACACAAACATGATGCATAAGCTTCATCCACCAGCTTTTGTATTATTTCAATAGCGTCATAGGGGTAGCAGGAGTGAGATCCCACAGCCCGCGATCAGACCGTGACATTGAAGGAAGCGGTATCAAATCCTATTGTACTCCGATAAGTGGACATTGCATTTTATTTAAATCAAACGTTAATGAAAATGTTAGTCTGCAACGTGGACGGGGGTTGATAACAGGCAGAGGCAATCAATAGCAGCAAAAACGAGCAACTTGTAAAGGCTATGGTTTCAAAAGAAGAGCAGTTAAATTGACTACATGCACGATGTTTTGGAGTGCTCCAGATTGGTTGCTGGTAGCAACCCCAGGGTGGGGATTGTACCCCTCCATTTACCCTAAAAAGGTACCCGTGACATCTTCACGCAGCTACTTGGCCGTGTAATCTAAGAGCGACAGCGTCAGGATGCAGTTAAATAGCCTTTAGTTAAAAGGAATGGAACCCAAAGAATTATTTGAATCTCTACACCTACACAATACCGCCATACTCCTCCTGTTCGTACTGAAAAGAACTTTGAACAACCTCTGAGCACACAAGATGCCACCATTCTGGAGGTAAGGGTTGGGGTATCACGTGTTTGCATGTATGTGGTTTAATGTAGCAGAAACCTGGCTTTAGAGCAACAGACCTATGTGCAATGATAAAAGAAGGCCACACAACATTATACGACCAAGGTGTGGCATGAGGGTCAGGCCTGCACAGTGTAGGCCAGGGAATGGTTCTCCCAAGGCAAGAGTTGAAATATGTGATGTTTCAAGGAATTCCTTAAAGTGCAAAGTCTTTAGTACTTTCCTGAAATGATGGAGCGTTGGAGAAGTTCTGATTGAAACTGGGAGAATTTCTGGTTTGGCCATGTGGATTAACATGGTCTCAAGCCTGAAGTTGGCGAGACCCTCTAGATGCTGTGACAAATCCAGGGAAATTGTCTCTTTTTTTCCAAAGGGAGCCACTCCCATTGGGACTAGTGAGGTGAGCTCACTATGCAATATACTCACTAGGGAACAGGGCAAGCTGGCCCCCGTCGGAGGATGAGGAATCGCCAATTAAGGATTTAATTCCACCTCCATGCACTTTAAAGTCCCAAGTGTTTGTTGGTGATACAGGAGTTCAACGGGCCAACCATGTGCAGTGCTGTGTTAAGGTGGATGGCTTGGTTTCTGACATGTATTTGTTGCCACCGTGTTGTGAATATCGGAACTATTGAAATCCCCCCCTCCTATTCCAAGGAGGTGCATAAAGACCCCTGGAAACCAAGACAAAGGGAAGAATCAGCCAGAGACGGAGAAACGTCTGCTTGCGCAAGTGTTCCAAAGAGGAGCGCAGCCGAAGAACCAGCGTAATGGGTCGAGACCCAAGCCAGCCTGCGGAACGCTGCCATTTCCCTGAAGGCAGGGAGTCCAATGAGCTCGTAGCCAAGGAGTAAGAAGAAAAGCCAGACCACAAGAAACTTACCGGCGTCCTGCTTTTCTGACGTCAAAGTCGCAGAGATGAAGAAAGGACACGAAAAAGCCAAATGACCAGACCATAGCCAGGTCGACATTGCAGATGCGTGCTGGCCAGAAAGACCTCCTCCTGTATCAAGCATCATGCTGGACAGAAGGTATGTGACACTGCATGAGAAGAGGCCACCCAATGAAAGGGGAAAAGAACCAACAACCAAAGCACGGCTGAGCAAGCCCATAGCTAGTGCCGGGCTAAAAATCTGACTACCCGATGAGAGGAGTAAAGAAGCGCCAACCAAAGCAGGGCTGAGCTGGCCCATGACCCACGCCAGGATGAGAATCTGAAATCCCCACGAGGGGGTGAGCGAGGGAAATGAAAGCAGGGCTGTGCAGGCACACAGCTCACACAAGGCTTAAAGTATAAATCCCCACAGGGGGAAAGATAGAATTTTGTTTCTCTAAATACCAACCTACCCAGGTCAAGAGAACCGGTTACATTTAACAAGGAGAATATATACCCAAAGACAGGATAAAGTAGGAACTTTTTGGACTGGTTGACAAGGTGTTGTTTTGGCCAAGAGGAAAACAGATACTTTTCTTTGTTAGGATAACTATAACAGGCCACAGGATGGAAAAAACTGAGAACTCTTTGGTGGGGGTCAGATAACAAGCCACCACTAATTAACCTAAAGGAGAGTATTGCTATCTTAAGCTAAAACATATTGGGCCTTATCAGGGGTTGGGCGGAGCAGTATAAATGTAGCGGTAACGCTATAACCGCTGCATTACTGCTCCGGCCAATCCCAAATTTGTCCAGGAAGCTGGAATCTCCAGCTCTTCAGCCATTTTCGGCGCTATTACCGTCAGCGGTAATAGCGTCCAAAAGCTCCATAGGGTCATATGGACTAAAAATAAATGGGGTATTATAGCGCCCCCCACAACTCAGGATCCGGCACAAATTGCGCCGGACCGAGTTGCAGTAACGCTAATAGCGTTGGCAGTATCCCAGCGCAATTACCGTCGGGCTACAGCGAAGGCCCTGATGAGGCCCATATTGCCTTTTCTGTTGAAAGTCCTAGGGCAGATATAAGGATAGAGTAGGTTTTGACAGAGGGCAGAGTTTCCTTTGTAAGACGTCCGTTTGTTGTTTGTTAGACCAGGGAGCGCATCCTAGAAATTGGTGTTACAGGGGGCATTATTTATTTTAATAAAATATCCTGTTCAGACACGTCCTCTTGTCTGTCTACAATACCTGACTTTCCAGAATGTGCCGAAGCGGCCAGAATCGGCTTCACTCGGCTTACAGGTCTAGTGCAGTAGACTGCCCCTGTCTCTATAGCATGTCACATGAGCAGACTTAGAGCGCCAATAGGGTGGTGGTTTACCCTAATCATGCAGCAGTTTCAAAGCAGGCTTTAGGCCTTAACCTGAATGTAAAGATGGATACACATTTCAAAGTAGACAGATACATGGGGTCTAAAGCATGTGTTCAAACCGTTTCAGTGATAAAAGGGGAGCAGGAGAAAGGTCTAGACCAGGGTTGTCCAACTCCACGCCTCGAGGGCCAGGTCCATGTCGGATTTTCAGGGTACACCTCATTAGATACATTTGCATAAAATGATTCTAAATGTGTGCACATTTTTGCTCATTAATATTAATGAGGGATATTCTTTAAACCCATCAGGTTCACAGAACTCGCGGCCCGGAGTTGGACAACCCTGGTCTAGACAGATACATAATGTAAATGCGTTTTAACGAGATTATCAATGCAAAGGCTTCCTGCTTTGAGCACTCAGCAGATATCAATGCAATTGCATTCAGATGAAAACAAAAGGTCCTTTGTGGTATCCCATTAATGGGAACAAACAACACAATCAGATTATAAGTGAGTTTGTACGTCATTTGGCCAATGCTAAATTGTTCCATTAGGGGGGCAGAGAGCCCTTATCCAGAAACTGGTGAAGGTTTCTATAAAAGTAATAAACTTCCCCCCAATCGTCTCCGAGGCACGAGCACCAGGTCCCGGAGGAGCCAGAAATCAGAGGGCAACATGTGCATTTCAGTAGCCCGGGGGAGCCCGCGTGGTCTCTAAAGTCAGACAGTGTGTGCTCACTGTTTTTATAGCATTGGTTTAATCAGAGGACAGCCAGGCTGGACATTAAAAGCAGGAAGGAAAAGGGATACACAGAGACACCAATACGCACAAGAATGTGCACATGCCATGATATTTTGCTACTTTGAGAAATGTGACTTTTTTTTATACAATGTGCAGTTTTTAATTTTAACACGTATGCATTTATACTTCTTAAAAAAACGTCTGACACTGACAACGCTTTAGTTAAAGGGATGGTGTACCTTCAATGCAAAAGCTGTAAAGCACACCAATTGTGAGGGGATGCAAAAAGGAGCCTACCCCCCCTAACCCCACCCGCCATGGGTCAGCGTACTGGCTCATAGCAGGGGTGGACTGGCCTAGAAAGAACTCTGGCGATTTCCTGGTAGGCCTCTCCCCCCTGGCCAGGGGTGGACTGGCCTATAGGGAACTCTGGAGATTTCCTGGTAGGCCTCTGCACCCTGGGCCTCTTTTGTGTGCTAACTCATTTTATTTCCCCATTTTCTCATAGGAAAAGGGTTGGGCTTGCTGAAAATGTGTAATATGGGTCCACTTTCAAAATGTCCAGGGCATGTTTTGGTTCCCAGTCCACGTGTTTGTCGGGGGATGTTAAAATGTGCGTAACCCGCCAATCGGTCCACAGATTGGTGCCCAGGTATTTGCTTATTAGGGGAAGCAAAAATGCCCCTCCCTGCCCCCACATTCCACAGATTCGCCCCTCGCCCGCCCCCAGGTGCGCATTTGACAGGCGGATTTAAAAAGTGGATGCCCCCCTACGCCCCCATTCCTTCATGTCGTTCTACTGACCTGCCCCAGGTTCGCGACGTCTGCAGTCAAATTCCAGAATTGTTTTCGTCAAAATGGAATATTTCAACACTCGGCCAGAATCGGGGCTCGGCCCTTTCGCAGGTTTCCGCAGTTCAGGCTCAGAATCCAAGAGTGCAGTCAGCACGCATTGCTCCGTCTGTCTGCGTCCAATCACATCCCTAGATTACGTTTTGAATTTGGATATGTGAACAAACGAAATAGACATCCCTTTTATACCCTACGCTAGACACATTTTCACTAAACCAAACAAAGCAAGCAAATAGGCCCGGATGCCAGGTTCTCATGCAAATGTGAGTGAATGTATAGCGGCCCACGCTGCCATTTCCACGACCTCTAGGCGCTGAAATGCTTGAGGTGATGGAGAAAAAAAAAAAACTACATTTTCATGCTTAGTGAATTTTTTGTTAACTTACCCTTTAACTTTGGAATTTTTTTTTTTTTGGGCGGGGGGGCGTTTCATGCAGTTTTATTGAATGGCACCACTGTTATTAGCCACTCAAAAGTCCTCTTCCTATTGGGAGTCCAATTTAACTATATCGGCACAGTCACTATCACCAACCGGATACACGCACACGCAGTGGCAAAGCCAACAGAACAGTTTGGGCTTTTGTTTAGGTGTGTGACAGGCATTTGCTACGTACTTCCAACACTTTTTGCTACTTGGCCACAAGATTGCCACAGCTGGAAAAAAGGTGCAATTACCTGGACACATGACAGCAGTGCTTGGCAGATGTCTATTTAATGCCTTGAAATACGCTGCTGGCTTTGTTAATCCTGGTCTTAATTGCAAGCAATATATACACATGATATGATATGTTATGATATTGTTTGATTTGTTTTATTCGTATTTACATAGCGCACAACAGCCCGAGGACATCGTGGCACTTGTTACAGTGCAAAGCTTAGTTACTTAGTTACATGGTCATTAGCAATTTATATACAGGTTGCAATATAGTCACATAGTCATTAGCAGTATATATACAGGTTACAATATAGTTATATTACATTTGTGTTATATTACGATATACATGGCAGAAGTGGAGGAGGCAGTCCTCCACTTGCTAGTAGAGGAGAGTGGCCTTGAGGTTGTTGCGGAAGACAGAGATGGAAGTTTCAGCTCTAAGGGTGGCAGAGAGTGAGTTCCAGAGTTTCGGTGCAATATAGGAGAAGCCTAGACCTCCCGCTGTGGCTCTCTTTATGCGTGGTATGTGTAGCTGGTTGGTGTACTGAGCTCTGGTGGGGCGAGTGGATGTGCTCCTTGATATTGCTTCAGATAGGTATGCTGGAGCGGTTTTGTTAATGCATCTGTGAGTGATGGTGAGGATTTTCAGAGTAATACGGTCTTTGACCTGGAGCCACCGGACATCACGTCTGGCGTGGGATATATGGTCTCTTCTAGGGATGCTCATGGCGGCTCTGAGGGCATTGTTTTGTGTGGTTTGCAGTCTGTGAATGTTTTTGGCGGAGGTGCCAGCTAGAAGGGCGTTGCAATAATCGAGTTTGGCTCCTATAGTTGCTCTAGCTATGGCCAAGTGGTTGGGGGTGGATAAGTAGGGTTTAAATGGCATTGATGAGTTTGGTTCTGAACGCTGATGCAGAGGCTATGGCGCTGACTTGTTTGTTCATCCATAGATTTGCATCAATGTGAACACCTAGAGTCTTGACAGAGTTTGATACGGAGAAGGTTGAGTTGTCTATGTTGAAGTTGTTGTATTGGGGGCTTAGTTTTGATAATGTGTTTGTCTGGCCCAGGATGAGAATTTCAGTCTTCTCCCCAGTAAAACAGAGGCCATTGATTGCCATCCAAGCTTGGATAGTGGCATAGATGTTGTGAATGGCCGTGTCGTCTTGGTGATATAGTCCAGATAGGGGTAAAAGTACTTGAGTGTCGTCTGCATAGTTTGTATATGCAACACCCATGGAGTCAAGTAGGTCGAAGAGGGGTTTTGTGAAGAGGTTATAGAGGGTGGGGGCTGTACAAGATCCTTGGGGGACACCGCAGTTTATAGTGGTAGGATCTGCGTTAGCTGTGTCGGAGTAGACCTTCATGGCTCTTCCTTCAAGGAAGGAAGTGATCCAGGATGCTGCTTGATTAGAGAAATGGGCTGCCATATAAATGATATGGCATTTATAACGTGCCTATACACAAGTGTTTCAAGGCGCGACGAGGCAAAGGAGGGGGAACAGAGGGAAGACAGACAATGATCCTACTAGGCCAGGTGTCTTTGAGATCACGCACATGCATGGGAAGGGGGAATTGGGAAAGTGCGTGGGGGGGAGAGTGGATAATAGAATAAACAATAAGTAAAAGTACAGCCAACTGGTGGCAAGTGCACAGGTAAGTGCAGGTATCAAGTGCTGGTAATGGGACTGTAGGGATACAGAAAACAGTCCCCAAGTGCAGGGGTTGCCAGGAAGGCAGTGCAGGTGTGCGACTGGCGGGGGAGAGGACCTTGGCCCGAGATCAAAGGGTGGCCAGGTAACCAGCGCAGTGTCAGCCAGGAAGTCAGCAGGGGAGAGGAGGAGAAAAAGCAGAAGCAAAGAGAAAGGCTGAGGGCACACTTGGTACAGTAGTCATTTACAGCATCTATTAAGCCATTAACTCTTAGAAGACTGCTTAGAAAAACACTGACATGCTAGTTTGATGTTACTGCTTGAAAGAGCTAGCTCAAAGAGCTCCCAGGAGAATGTGTTTTGGGTGGGGGGTGGCAGGTAGTGGGTGGGAACGGCCATAGGGATAGGCATGGTCAAGCGCAGTTAATAGGTGAAGAAGCTGTGTGACCCACTTTGACATGTCATGCCCCTCCTACCTGCACTATGGGTAAGTACACACCAATGACACTCTTATTGTTTGCTTTCTTGCTGTTTTTGGCAAAACATATGTATTTAGCGAGCCAGAAAATGATTGAGACATTTCCATTCCAGGAAAAGTATTGGTGTGTATTGACTGGTAACAAACCTTCCAAGCCACAATGGAGTACGTGAAAGCAACTCCTGGCGTGCATTTCGCTCTCTGTATAGTACACTAGAGGAGTATGGTGCGTGCAGGGAAGAGCTGTGCAGCCAGTACTCCGGAAACTAATATTTGGCAACATGAAAAAGCAAAAAAGAGAAATCCTGGATTACTTGCCATTTTGTACATCATAGGTGTATGCCCCTAATACAGAAGGCCTGCTTGGCAGATAAGGGAAAGGGGCAGAGGAACCGTTTTCCCCAAGATCCCACAGTTTTGTCTAGTGCGACAGCTGGGATTGCAATTCCACTCTTCTGGTTCCACAATCGATAACAGGGTGAACACTGTGGGTATGTGTCCGATATCTTGGGATACAACAAAGGAGCGGCTGATGAGAACTGCAGGAGACCCCCTCCCCCATTTTTCAGCAAAGATCTTTGTATTATTTTTTTTAAACATTTGATCTCGCTTATTTTGAAATACATGGTGTTTCAGAAAAACTACAAAGTCAACCTGCGTGCCCTGCTCACTATTCCGAGCACACGCCAGTAGCAGCAGCACTGGGATCGGGTGAATGTCACCCCTGCAGCCGCCGTGATAGCACCGAAGAAGTTTCACAGTCACACTGCGAGTGGTTTATTAAGCTGTTCGCAGGCCTTCCTTTTGGGACTAAAGCGCCCATACATGAGCTTTATTATAGCGCCTGCCAGAATTGATGGCTCTATAGCAGAGCCATTGGGACTGTAAACCTCACGTGTGCTACTCTTCCCGGCAGACTATTAGTATTCCGTTCTTTCTGAGTTTTTACCTGCACGCGCAAGAGGTAAATAACGTGTTTGTGGATTTTAAGCAGTTTAATAGCCCACAACATTAAACTAATGTATTAAGACTAGTAAAACACGAACAAAGTGCGTGCCTGCCTACTGACAGAGGGCGCGAAGGGACATCTTTTCCGCAGTCTGTAAAATTCCAGATACTGGAGTTGGTTGAGCAAGTAACTCAGGGCAGTCTGAGAAAAAGGGCAAGGGTGGCAGTGCCAGAGGCTCGCTCGCCGAGGCCTTCGCCATGAAAATGCTTTGATTTAAGAGGCTTGATCGGCAGGTTGGTTGCGGATGCAGGGGCGGAGGAGCCGGCGGCGCGTGCACTTTCTGTGGATCCAAATTATGAAATGACAGCCCACCCTCGGTGCATACATAGTCCGTTACATACATGAATGCTTGCTCCACTATTACGAGGAGTAGCACATAGCTAGCAGAGGTCTGCAACCTGCCGCTCGCCAGATGTTTTGAAATATGGCTCCCATGATCTCTCACCATTGACTATTCAGGCTGGGGCTGATGGGATTTGTAGTCTAAAACATCTGGCGCGCCAAATGTTGCAGGCTCCTGGGTCAGCGGGTAACCAAGGAGAACATTTCGATTGTGGTTACAGAGCGACATAGTGAACAATGCCGGAAATGGACAACCATCACTCTGGTACCTCCTCTCCCCCTGCACATGGTATGTGGGGTGGCAGAAGAGCGGTCAGAGTCATGTGGGCTGGGCTGAGGGGCCGAGCTCAAGCCCAGGCCGAGCAGCGGCTGATCTCTTCAAGGAACTGAATCACGTGCAGCTGGGACTGCACCTGCTGAGGGGGTGGAGTAGTGGGGGGGGCGAGTCTTGCCAATTTGCATAAAAGCAAAGAGAATTTTGGAAAATTAAGAACACCAGGGGTGGACTGGCCTATGGGGAAGTCTGGAGATTTCCCAGCAGGCCTCTGCACCCTGGGCCTCTGGTGTGGTATTTCCAAATGTTCTCATAGGCAAAGGGTCGGACTTGATGAACATGAGTAAGATGGGGCCACTTTGAAAATGATTTCCAGGGCCTCATTTGATTCCCAGTCCACCCCTGGTAACAATACTGACTCCAACAGAAAAATGTCTGTAAACCGCAAGACCTCCACACTTCTTTGGACAGTTAGAGTTGGGTGGTTTCACGCAAAGCTCGGGAATGAATCATGCAGTCCCACTGCTGACCACTAGTCAGCAGGAGAGGACAGGGCAACATAAACTCAACATAATGTTACATCCCTGTGATTTCTCCAGAGCACTACTACCATTTGCATGGTCTCCAGTCACCCTGGTGGATCGAAAAGAGAGGAGGGTGGGTTTGTTAGTGGACAGAGATGAAGAAATGAAGATACTGGGGGCATGAGGCTTGAGAGGGTCTCTGACTTTACGCTGGCATGGGAAGGGGCCTGAGAATAAGCTGCCCTCTCCGTTGGATCAGAGGCCTTCTGGTGGTGTGGCCAAGGCTGGGGTCACTCACTGATGCTGCCATTCTTTCTTTGGCCTCCTAGCCAATGGGTGTTGCAGAACAAATTTCAGTAGCAGGGGCCTGACACCATAGGTTGCCCACACTTCCAGGCCTCTTGGGAGGTTTGGTGCAAGATCACACAGATATAGGAGTGAACCTCCCACCTACTAAACAAAACGAACACAATCGGGTAACACAACCTCATTCATCTTTAACAGTCCGCACCAATTGGCTTTTAACTCCTAACCAAGAGCACAGATGAACCAATAACAGATGACCCTTTCAATCCCTTTCAGGCTCTGGCAACACATGTGTGACCCTCATTTTAAAAACACAATGAGATTCATCAATGTTCCTAGGGCAGCTGGTGATCGAGTCCCATGTACGAGCGGGGCCGCGTATATGCTGGTCTTACTCTTTATCATAGACGGAAATAACAATACAAGATTTTAGTAAAGATACTATAAATATTAATTTGTATAATACAGGAAAAGCCAAGCAAGGGTGGGCACCACCACTACTGCAGCATCAGAAGGGGTTAGAGCATGCCCCTTCTTTTTTCATCCATGTCCCTTTCCCCCTTTGCAGTTAATGATAAAAGAGATCACTGTAGTGGGCTAAGTTCTCTATTGACACATTTCAGGGGTCCTTTAGGTTCCCGGTCCCTGGGGAAGTGCGCACGGCACGTAGTTCACTGGCACGCTGCCAGTAAATTGAGATCCATGCCATTTGGATGTACTCACATCTCAAAGCAGAGGGGCAGAGCGCAGAGCACGCCCCCACCTCCTCCACCCACCGCTGTGTTGTAAATGACTGCCCGGATGTGCATGACAGACGTGCACCCCAAGCCAAAAACAATGTAAATTGCTTCGAGAAAGCCACGGGCACGCAGTATTAACCGATACGGTACCCAATGAGTATTTTACACCCTACTTGAAAAGACCACCTTAATACAGTGAGGCTCGTCGATAATGGGCATGGGAGCACTGTCCCACCAGAACCCTCGCCCATTAGTTCCAGATGAGGGGGCCCAGGGGGAGGGGAGATGCCATGCCCTTGAGCAAGCTTCCTTTCTCACTCAAACAGAACCCTTAAAAACCTCTCAGTCTAAAATAGTCTTCTACCCCCAAAATGTTAGAACCCATAGAGCAAAGGGTAAGTAGGAGAGGCCAAAGAAGAACCCACTTTGTGGAAGAACTCTAAGATTATCCCCTTTGAAAGAGGAATCCCTGGAAGATGCAGCTAAGCAGACCTACTCTTTCAAAAATGGGGGAGACCTCCCAAAGACAAATGGGTCCCAAAAGACCCCGAGTGTACAGGGTAAATATGGAGAGTGATCCAGAACCAGAACCTCTTCAACCCCAAACATGTGAGCCACACAGAAGTGAAACAGAGGGGGTGTACTGCCTCCAAACAGGTTCTGAGAACTGTTGCCAGGTAACGGGTGACAGCCAAGGAGCCGGGGAAAAGGAGGATTCCCCAACAACTCCCATTGTGAGTCGCAAACTTTTTTTTTTTTTTACAGATTCCCGAACTCCGACACAGAAAACGGCCCAAGATCACACAGTGTCGGAGTTCAATATTAAGAAAATAACCATCAGGCTGTCAAATAACTCACACTTTCTTTGCACCTTGCAGGAAAAGGAAGGCCGATTTTATGCACCAGTTAAGGTGCAAAGTCAGTGTGAATTATCAGCTCTGCTGGATACTCGATCTCAATCCACCCTCCTGTCAAAAAGGGTCTTAGACCAACTAAACTCTGGACAGGGGAAAGGCACCAATTTTCACTCACCCCACTACCTGGACAACTCCAAAATGCTGACAGGAATGATCTTTCCTTCGAAGGGACTGCGGATTTGGACATACAAATTGGGCGGCACCAGCTGAAACATCCGGTGATCATTGTGACTCCAGAAGGTACACTTTGTTTACTGGGGAATGATCTCCTGAGGAGGTTCTCACCTCTGATCGACTGTGTAAACAAGGTCCTCTGGACTCAGACTAGCCACCCTATCAAATTAAAAATGAGCACCAATTATGTAAGCCTGAATGGTACCTGTCACGTAATTGATGAACGCTCGGAGACTGTAGAATTCCATAAAAATAATAACCAAGACCCATAACTCACTGTCATCTCTGTAGGAGAACAAACCGGTAACGGGAACCATTCTCCATTTTTGAAAATCAACCTTCCTCCCAGTTTAAAGTGGCAATCCACACTGAAAGGAAACAGCCTAAAATTTGACACCAGTCAAAAATCAGAAGAAACCTTAAGTCATGTGAAACCAGACAAGAAAGTGTCTGTTCAAAGTCTGACAGACATTCAGAAAAAGGGCGACCGTTTTTTACAATTCAGTTAAATGAGGGGGAGGAACCGGTGCTCGCCAGAGTATGCCTGAATAATGGAAGGAGCTTCATCAGCGAAGAATTATTTAGGGAACGCCCAAAAGATCAGACCATTCCCACATTTAAATTGATTGACAAATGGCAAGTAGGTCTGGAAACCCCAAATTCCAAACATCTCCTGCCTAGCAGGTGAATGTTAAATATTTCCATAAGCAACAAAAGCACAGACCATAATTGTTGGTTCGTGAGAGATGTCCCTTGCGCCTTTTACCTGGGAAGTGACATTCTCAACTGATTCACAATCAATTTGCACCTAATTAATAATAAAGCCTGGTCCCTAATGTGGAGAGACCCCATGGTCTTAGAAAACATTGAAAAAGCATTCCGGTCAGCTCAATTGCTGCCTTATGTGGTTGAGGTTCAAGTGCGAGAAGAGCTTACCATCCTAGGACCGGTGCGACAATGTACTCTTCGCCTCAAAATTAAGTGAGGACAGAACCTCACACATCAGGATGCATATATAAATCTAAATTCCCTTATCCAACAACAAGGTTTATATTTAAATCTGACACCTCTAGTAGACCTAGAACACACCACCATTCGAATATTGGTGGATAACAGCGACCCTCAAAGTATCACTTTGGCCGCAGACACCTTTCTTGTAATGCGGTTGATGCCCAACATTATTCCATTGGTTTAGGTAAAGAAATCATAGGACCAATCCCAAACGATTGTTTCGACATCAGCGACAGTATTCCTCCAGAAGAACAAGTTACTTTCTTACCTGGTAACGTTCTTTCGATGGGATGTTCCGACAACATACTCCATGTCTCCGACAGGTAATCACTGCAGCACAGCTGCGGTGATTACCTGTCATAGATATGGAATACGTCGGAGGAACCAATCCGCTCAAAAAGATTTTTACTAGGCATGGGGGGGAATTTCCTAGTGTACTCTTCCTGCCCCTACAGTGGGAGAGATGACATGTGCCATTAGGAGGGAGGAGGTAGTGTTCAGAGTCAAGGACCACTACATTGACTCCCCTGTCCAGGTCAACACCATCAAAAGAGATCTCTCCACCCAACTGGAGGATACCGCTGAAATTGCACAGCCTGAGGTCTTTCCAGGTTTCAAGCAGATGGTCAAGGAAAGGGTCAGTTTGGCTGATGCCTGTGAGACAGAGGAGCAAAGATAATAGCTAAAACAGGTCTTCCTGGAATTCCAGGATATCTTTTCAGTAGACTCATATGACTGTGGACGCACATCCATTCATTCAACCACCATTCCCACGGACCCTGTGATGGCTCCAGTATTTGTGAAACAATACGGTTAGCTCTTGGATCCATTTAGTCACTCACAGAGATTAAGAATTTCGAATCCTGTGGGATAATTTGTCCGATCCACAGTACCTTCAACAACCAGGTACTGGGGATCCTCAAACCAAATGGCCAATGGAGACTATGTGCAGACCTAAGGGAGTTGAGCAAACTGGTCCACATGTCAAGTACCCCTTCCCCTACATCCATCAGGGGCTGGCTCAGATCCAAGGGTCAAAAGGTGTACAGTGCCACTGACCAACGGTTAATGGACAGTACCGGTGAGAAGGGAAGACCAATACAAGCTTGCCTTTAGCTTCGGGGGGCATCAGTACACGTGGACCCAACCCCCATTTTGATACATGTACTCTGGCAATGAGTTCAACATCTCTCAGACACTTGACTAACAGCGGTACTGTACCAAAAGCATGACAAAGTAAAAAAAGTAATCTCATACACAAGCAAGACTTTGTCCTCTGTGGAAGAAAAATTCAATGTCTACGAGAAGGCACTCCTGGCAATAGTGTCGGTGCTGAAAAATTACTGCCCATTCATCTAGGCAGAGCACATCATTGTCAAGACTCCTCACCAACCCTTGCAGCATCTACAAAGTGACAGAATCCGAATGGGGAATGTTAGTAATTCCAGAATTACTTCCTGGATTCTATCTATGCAAGGCTTTCCTGTGGAGGTCAGATATGGCAAAGACAAGAAGAGTCCCCTAGCACAAGGGTAGGCGTACTTGCCTGATTGTGCTCAAGAAAACTGTCTTGAGGACGAACAAGTGTAATGGCCAACAACATGGAGGTGTACTTAAGTTCCCCACACAAGATCTATGAAGAAGACACGGGTCAGGGGATACCCACAGTTTGTATGGATGGGTGCTCTTACCGTGTTGATAGCAACAGGGAAAGAGAACTGGTAGTTGGCATTGTGAATGCCTCGGTGAATGATATCCCGGAACCCTCTGCTTGTTATAAAATAGGACCCTGAAGTAGTCAGGTTTCAAAGTTGATGGCTGTTTATCAAGCCATCCTCACTGCAGTGCACCACCAACTAAATGAAATGGTCATAATCACGGACTCAGATTATGCCAGGAATGGGTTTGTGGAGCACCTGATTAACTGGAAGAATCAAGGCATGCTTTGTGCCAACAACAAACCCCTAGAGCATGTCAAACTGATCCAGTCAATCGACAACCTGGTGACTTCCAATGAGATGACCATCTATTGCAAGAAGATAAGAGGTAATTCCAAGATAGAGGGACCAGATAAGACTGGGAATGACCTGGCTGACCAGCTGGCCAAAACCAGAGCTCTGCAGGGGGATTTCATAGAAACGGAATCCATGCTGGGCGAAATCCAAATGGCAGCAATCACCAGGTCAAAAACTTGGGCTAACAGTGAACTCAAAAGCCCAGTGGAGTAAACATACCGCAGATGCACATTTGATCACTGCACAGAACGAGGACCTAATCACTGGGAAATGTTATTGACACACTGAAGACCCCATAAACCTTCCTCTAACAGAGTCGGATTATGCCAGTAAAGTGAATCTCTGGGTGTTGATGAAGTTTTCCAAGATGTTTCGGATCCAAGACAGTTTGCCAAATAGGGCTCTCCTTACCAACAGTGACCAGTGGGTAGTACCTACCTCATTCTGAAGTATGTTGAACCAATGTTGAACAACGCCCATGACATGGCCGCTGCTGGTCATAGGGGGTTTCATACAACATTGGAAATCTTGTGCGAGGTTGCCTACTGGCCACACATGGGCCAGGACTTCGACACCTACCTAAAGGGGTATCTTGTGTGTGGTCAATTCCAACCCAGTTCACTCACACACAGAGCTCCCCTGCAAAAAAGGGGAATGACACTGCCTTGGTCAGATTTGCAAGTTGATTTCATCGGGCCAGTGATTCGATCCTCTAGAAGAAACAAGTGCATGTTGACTGTGGCATGCTTGTTCACAAAGTTAGAATGTCTTCCAGCCCCAATTTGTAAGTCAGAAACAACTGCTGCACTAATGATCAACCACATGTTCTCTCATTTCGGCCTCCCGCCAAGGATTGAGTCAGACCGAGGAAGCCAATTTACCATTGAAATGGTGGCAAAGATGTGGCGATTCTAGGAGCAAAAAGAAAACTCCACATTGCCTACTGCCTGGCCTCAAGTGGGCGGTGGGGGATGGAGAGATACAACAAAACAATTGTGAGTATTTTAAAGCAGTTTGTGGCAGACTCTGGACATCAGATTGCCACTTGTCTTGACGACTATTAGGTCTACACCATCTTCTGCAACAAATATGTCTCCATTTGAGCTCATGGCCAGATGAAAAACAGTGTTACCACAATATCTGCTCTTTTGGACTCGGAGCACACACTGGTAAATGTGTCCACTACTCATGAGTGCATTGAAAACTTAAGGAAGCACTTCCAGCATGCTTTTGCTTATGCTCAGCATAATTTAGAAAAGTTGGCTGAAGGAATGAAGACAAACTATGGTCTAAAGACCACCAGGAAAGAGTATGAAATAGGTGACAAGGTTTAACTGTACAATTTTCAAAGGAATCAGGCCAAGGAGTGGAGATTCCTCCCATTTTGGTGTGGTCCCTTTGAAATTGTAGCTAAAATATCACCTGTTGCTTACAAGATCTGCACCCCAAAAGGAGAACTGACAGAATAAAAAGGAGTCCACCTCAACCAGTTGAAAAGCTGTCAACACAAACGCACTTCATGACCGATTGATGAACCAAAAGAAAGTAGAGTGGCGGAAACGTCTGAAGAATGAAAAGGAAGGATGAAAAATCAGATGGAAATATATATGTGTAACAGGGAGTAATTTACTTGGTGTTATTGTACAAAAGAAGAAAATAAATGAAATGTGTTTTGTGAAATGGATGTCATGTTAGAACTTTATGTTGTTGTAAACTCTATGTAAATTTTCCAGGGGAAAAATGTGCCTAAAAAGTACTGAAACTCTTTTTCTATCTTTTATTAGAGAACTAACCTCCTTAACTTCCAGACTGGAGGTGAGTGGATTCCGGCGAGAACCCCAGGGACTTGGAAAGGAATGAAGAAAAGGGGTGCCATAGTATGCTCTCCAACCCAAAGATGGAAGGGGGCTGGAGTACCCACTCTCTGGTGAAGGAAATTACACCTAATTAAACCCCACTCTGCCCTGCTCTTCCTCAACAAAGAGTCATGGAAGAACAGGGGGGCATGTGGGGTGCACTTAAAGGCCCCAAACAGAAGTTCCTTTCACATAAATAACAAGATTTTAAACAATGAAACAAAAATGGCCTGGCCTTTTTTTTGTTTTTCCAAGTAAAATTAAAGAGCATGGGTCAAGGTGCCCACCTGCCATTACCAAAGGATAAGTAGCATTTTAATCTACAAAAGAAAGAGGAGGAATCATAGATCTCTTGTCACCTGGAAAATGTGATTTTTAAACATTGAAAACAAAACCGGACTGCACATGTGTGTGTGCAAATAAAAACGGTTTGAATAAAAATAAAAACGTCAGGAAAACAAAACATCATGGCGGGTTGGTAAAGAGGAATGTATACCATGTTTCACCCACAAAACTCCAGTGACAAGTGAAGAGCCACTTTGCCTTGGGCTGAATTTTTTTTTCATGAAGACAGACACTTTTGCTGGCTGTGGGCAAAACTTCACAATGAAAACTCCCACTCGCAGCCTTGATGTCACATCTTCCATCTAATGACTAACCACAATAAAAATGTCCTGCTATAGGTGTTGAAATTCAGTGTTCTCCAGACCTGCTGGCTCTGAAAGCATGGACTTCAAGAAAAGTCACCCTTGGATGGAGCACAACTAATTTGTGTGAAAATGGGGGCACCCACTTCAAAGAGCAAGCTTCCAACACAAAGGAGTCTGATAAAGGTACAGGCTGACCCAGTGAAAAGAAATGGCTAGAAGCAGAGGCTGGATCATTTTTCCCACATGAAGAGTTACAATTTATTTAAAAGGACAATTATGAATCAGGCCTTTTTCTCAACCATCAAAAGGCGGATGGATTTCATCTGTGTACCATTTTTTATGTAATTTCCAGGCGATTTTGGGGATATAAAATTCATCTTCCTGTGACTCGGGGAATTGTAAGGGACAGTTAAACTAGGTTTCTGGGTGATCTGAACATGTTCCAAATGTGAGGGTTGGAAAATTAAATTAGGGATATGTCTAATAATATACATATTCATAACTGTTTTGGTTTTTATGAAAATGGGAGAAAGGTGCCACATGGCCGTGCGACATATGAATTTGGTGGTCGGCTTATCTAATTCCCCATGATTAGTTGAAACAAACAAAAACATAAAGTATGTTTGGTCTGGCAATTGCTAGTAAAATTATGATGTTGTGATACATAACTAGTTTTTGCCAAAAAGTTGGAAGGAGAACAATGGATGACGACAAATGGGAATTGCCAGATTTTACTCCATACCCCTAAACCAATCAAGACTTGGAGGCTGGGTTTGGGAGGAGAGATAAGAGTAACAGATTATTGCAGGGTACCTCCCCAAGATTGTAACATTTGTGGTTTCATTGCTGCTGTATAAGGGGGCCTGCACTAGGACAGAGACAGAAAAGGGAGAAAGACAGGAACAGACAGACAAGAGACAGACCCTGAAAAAGGCTGCTGAAACCTATCATCTGACAGCTGTAAGGAGACACCAGGGAACATTGCTGATAGTGCATCTGGGTCAAGCTGTCTATTTCTGGAAAGGCCTCAGAGCCGACTGGGTCCTATGGTGTAGAGCAGAAGGCCATCTTTGAGAGTGGAGTGACCAGACCCCTGCCCTATCTTTCCAGAGTGTCCTGAGATGCAGCTGGCTTTCCTGAACCTTAAACAGGGGCTTGCTATGTAGGTAGAACTGAGCCCTGGAAAACCAAAAAGGTGGGGGGGGGGGGCGAGTCTGCTTGCCTTGAATCCTTTCCCTTTATAGTGGGCATGTGAAGCAAAACTGTGTATATCCTTAGCCTATTTAACCGAAAATATTAATTGAATTCATTCTCCATTTGGCAGAACACTATGAGGTGAATTTTGTTAAGATTTGAAATTAATAAAGCTCACGTCGCAGTGTGCAGTGAAAACTATAGCTTATAAATTAATTGGGTAATCCTTGTTGTCCAGCTGACCCAGACATCTTTAAGCAAGAGGCTTGTCTTTGTTCTAAAATCAATCCAACCTTTGTATCCAGCTTCCCCAACATAGACCTATCAGTAAGGCGGTGTGAAATTCAGAATTCCTCAAAGCATTCCAATTTTTCTATGCAACTTCTCAACATTGACCAAAGCAAGGGGGTTGGAGGGTCTGAATAACAAAGCGATAATTTACGCTGTGTTTATTTTAAACCGAAATTATAATTGCCATATGTATTTTTACCAATCTTGAAATCTGACTGCTACCTTTTTAAGCCTGCAGGAAAATCAAAATCGCACAACATTACATAAGAGCCTTTGATATTGATCAGTGTAATTATTTTGTGAAGGGAAATTTTCAGAAAGTTAAGAATTGTGATTGCATTCTTTTTAACTCACTTTTGTGATTTATTTATTCAGAGAGAAGTTGATTGTATTATGCCATGCATAAAGTGGTTTTTGATATTTTTTGTGCTAATTTTTATTACTTTTAATTTAAATAAATACCAATATATTTCCTGTACACCAGCCTGGTTCTTGGCTCATTGTTAGCTGAGGACCGAGGGATCCAAGGGGCATGATATCTGTATAAGATGGGGATAAATAATTATCAATTAAATAGTTTGTTCTGTTACCACTTTAGTGGAGAAGGAAGGAACTCCCTGTGTGGAGGGGATCTTCTCAATAAATGATTACAAGCCGCAAATGCTCAGTGAGCCATGCAAGGCCAGGGGCATTTTGCTTCTCCAGACCTGCATGGCCCATTGTCAATTCTGGCTGGAGAACAGCATGATTGTATATGCGAGGGGGAACTCTTGTGCCTCCTCGTACATACAAACTGAGCGGGGTGCCGCATTAGTGGTGCACCGGCTCCTGCGCACATGAGTAGGAAGTGCCCTGCTTCCTGATCATGCTGCTCGGGAGCCGATGCTCCCTGGAGGCCGTGGCAAACACGAATCCAGACCAGAGCTGCATGCAAGTAAGATTT
The DNA here is from genome assembly GCF_040938575.1 of Ambystoma mexicanum. NCBI lineage: Eukaryota > Metazoa > Chordata > Amphibia > Caudata > Ambystomatidae > Ambystoma > Ambystoma mexicanum. The sequence continues at coordinate 148,191,511 of NC_090929.1, forward strand.
CTTTTTTTTCTACATGAATGAGTGTATGGTGTATGGTTGCGCGTTTGGATGAGTGAGTGAATGCTGTGTATGAATGTGTCTTGTTAATGTGTATGCATGTGTGTGTTTGTGCTGGGCCAATGAGTGAGTGGTGAGTGAGGGCAAGGGTGGTGGTGCCAACCAAATCATTTTTAACTGGGCATCTATCATAGATGCCCAATAAAAAAAGAATCATGCTTTCTTTCGCCAACCAGCTGTTGATAAAAGAAAGGATGATGTGTTACTACTTTGCTAGATTGGCATTTTGGAGCAGCCAGTTTAGCCCTTTCTTAATGTGGCATGACATTTCTTCCTGGGCATCAATGATAAACCAAGCATAATGTGTTACTGGGCTAGACTGGCATTTTGGGAAAGCTAGTCTAGCCCTTTCTGTGGGATAAAAGGACAGACCCAGAGTAACACAGATGGGGAGGACATGCTAGGCCCCTATAGTGAGAGTGAAGCTGGCTAATGCGGAGTTTCATTGAAATATAAAAGCCAGTACAAAAACAGTGATGTCGACATAAGGGCTAGTGAAATGGAAAGAAATGATGTAAAACTGCAGCCGTGCACGTGGAAAGAAAAGATACCTTTGAAACACTGCACATTTGGAAGATAAAATTGAGGAATGATGCCTGGCATTTGAGAAATAAAAATCAAGTGACAGATTGCGTTTATCAGGAATAAAGATACTTCATTTCCATCATATAAAATGACGGCATGTAAAGAGAAAGGTCCATTTCATTTAGGTAAAAGTGAACACTGGTTTCCTATGCTTACTGTGGCCGATCATTGTGCATGAGATTCATAATGAATCTACCTCTGTTCTACTATAGTAGAAAAGAAAGATTGTATTTATGAACAGCGAGCCTAGATATAAAGCTAAAATATTACACATAAGCACATCTTGTCGATTTAAAGCTGAATTTTCTGAAGTATGGATGCAGCTGGTGTTTTCCACACTGAACTGAAAGGTCTGTGCCTTTGAAAACTTGACCTCGAGACCTTTGGCTGAGTACTTCCAGGAGAAGGAGGTCTGGTTTTCAGTTAAATGTTAAGATATACAGAGAAGTAGATCAACATTATGGGATTTACAGATAACAGCAGAAATAACTTTTAATGTCAGGTCCCTCCATTAACAGTGCATTGGTGGGCAAAAGAAATTACCTTTTCAGGGCTGACTCGACCTCAAGAAATGGCTTCAAAGCCATTAATGAATGATCAAACATTGTGTATGAAACAGACCTTTCTGATAAGCAGATGTTCCTGATCAGGTGACAGAAGAAGAAATGAAACCTAAGAATAGGTAGGGTGATATATGGAGTTACCTCAAATGGAATGCATTGCCATATGTTTATAATTTAAAACATGTTCTTAAATAAAAAGAGCATCATGTACTTACCTGAGCTCAGTCTGGACTCATTTTAAAGGGGATAAAAAGCCAGTGGGAACCATGAATTCTGACAATGGATACAACATGAGTTATGGGAATAGTTATGATTCTGGCCTTCCCATAATTCCGAGTGAATAGAAAGTTGGTGGGATGATAGGTTATGGAAGTAAGAAATGGCAGATTTGTGACTATTTTGGCTCAGGAGAAAATCACGAAAAATTATAGCTCTGCAGAGGAAGGGCGTGTCGAAATAAAATGAGAATTTTCTGAGTCACTATAAAATATAAAACACAAAAATATATATGTACAGGCAATTATCTGAAAACTGTGCATAGCTGGCATGTTAAATTTTCAGAACCCAAAAGTGCAAAACGGCCTGTCATTTGAAAGTATGTATTTTTCCTCCTCCCTCAACCTGCATCATTCACACCCCCTAACTCCTTGTCCTATTAGCAGATAGTGGGCATATTGCAAGAGGGAGAGAGCTGGCCAATCCATAGCATAGGAAATATGATAATAATGGAATGCCACCAGCACTATACAAGATCAGTTTTCTATCTGAGATGGGCTGACTTGCTGATCTTTGACTTTGTGACTCTTGGGGCCTTTCTTTGGACTTGTGATTTTTCCATTGACTTTCCCACTTTATTGCTGGGCCTTAAACATTTATTTATTTATTTTATGTAAACACGCCAACACGCGTGAAGGCCTTAGGGTGCCCATTGCATGGGAGACAGAGACTAGGAAATCTAAAAGCTAGTTGGGCCTGCCATTTGAGGAGCCAGAGGAAGTCTGGGTGTTGGGGACTACACTTGACTGAATCCTTTGACCAGATCTGTGCTGTCCTCAGAGGAGCCCTGCTGTTTCCCTGGATGTCCCATAACTAAGGCCTCCCATGTAAGTAGATTCATCTGAATGCTAACAAAAGCATGGGGTGAATCTGCCAGCCTTAATGTCCATCTCGCATAGCAGGTAGGGGTTGAAACTGGGAGACCCCTGGTACATTTTATTAAATCTAATTCTAATTGAATATCACTATAGAAAATGACCCTATCCATTTAAATTAAATTGTGTTGGGACCTGCCCGTCTTAATCCTTTCCATTAAATTGTGGGGGGTGGGGTGGAAGCTGTGAATATCCTTAGCGCATTGAATTGAAGTTTAAACAATTATTTCCCAGAAAGAAAATCACGGGATGAGTGTTAGAGTTCCAAACAAAGTTCATGCCCAGTGTGTTAGCGCCAGTATATACAATAAAGTACTTGTGTGACTATACCTTTCTGAAACCCCTGTCTTCTCTACTGAAGGAGGGTGTCCATAATCCCCAAATATGTAACCCTAAAACGCTGTTATTCAAGTGAATATAGAGGGTGCCAAATTAAATTTCCCATTTATTTACTTGCATCCCAAAACGATTTCCCCAAAGCCCTGTATCTCATGCAAATAAAAAGCCCTAAATGATTTTCCCACTGAGGTACTTTCTCGACTTTGCCTTCCAAATAAAAAGCCCAAAACGATTTTCCCACTGAGGTACTTTCTTGACTTTGCCTTTCCAATGTAAAAAATAAATAAAAAATAAAACATTTTTGCTACTGTATTCCCATTCCCTGTACCTTGCCTTTAGATTAGAGGGGTCATATCTAATTGATGCCTGGAGGGTGGGGGTTGCTGTGAGAAAGGAGTATAGTGCCAACCTAAGCACTCACTGGGTGTTTTGTATGTTTCCAATTGGTTAAGTTGCAAGAAATATGATGTGAATTGTGGCTATCAACATGAAAATGTTACTTGTGTCATATAGCGACTGATAGTCCTTCAAACCTGTGTTAGTCAATTGGTGCAGGACTTTTGAATTTGTGATATTGTGTAGTGCCACAGCATTGGTGGGTCATGTTTTGGTTGCTATTCCATTTTGTCAAACCTTAAATAAAGTAAATATATTCGTACTATACACTGGCCTGGTTCCTAGCTCATTGGTACAACATGGGGTATTTGCTGGGGTGGTGCAAAATAAGTGGGAGGCCTCACTAACGTTGAATCTGTATAAGCGCTTTGGGTGCGTGCCATCTTGCTTGGGGGGAGAGGGTGGAAGGCCCTGAGTTGAGCATCATCGCTTGATTAATCGTGATATCTCTTATTCTGGAATTTTTTTAAATATAATTTTATCGTGGGCATCTATGATAAAGCAAGCATGATGTGCATTTAGATAGACTGCCATTTTGGAGAAGCTAAACTAGTCCTTTCTTACTGTGGCGTTACATTTTCTCGGCATCTATAATACATTGTGCAGCCAGACATATTTTCTTAAGCCAACAGGTGCATGTTCTTATGTGGGGCTATTGCCATATATTGGCACAGCCAGTGTGGACATCTTCTCTTATAGTATCATTACTGCCATTATGTGGAAAGCAAACATGAGTATATTCTTGTATAGGAATTCTGGTATATAATGGTGTTGTCAGCCTGGAAATGCATGGGGCCAAGTCATTTTGAAACAGTTTCTATACTAGCATACATTGCAAGTGAAGGCTTCAAGAAAATGCACTGGAAAATGCTCATACGGAATGTTGGTGACTTGCAACTATTGCATTTTTGGATTGGAGTTCCTCTACAAAACTAATTGCAAACTGTTTGGCTTTTAACCCAGTTTTCCACAGAAAGTGTGCTCTATAGTGCACCCTTTTAACCCAATACAAAAAATACATTCTCGACGGGCAACCCTCCCCCCGAACCTTCCATGGTTGGTTCGTGTTCTCTCACAATGCTCAGCCGCTTTGGCATATATGCTCGGAATATTTATGCCAATTAAAAAGTTCACCGCCGCCACGGATCTTAATGTCAAGATGATGGTACGGGTCGAGTGGGGAATAGTTTCACATTAAGTGTCTCCGAACAAAAATATACGTGCTGAAAATGCAAGATTTGGCTTCATTATTTTTTAGAATAAAAATGGATAAATATAGTTAAATTAAAAAATGAATATAAAAAAACAAATGTTTGACAAATATAAACCGTAGCCCCGGTTGCCTTTATAAGGAGCATTATTGAGTGGTCGCCATAGCTCCGATATATATATATACATATATATATATACATACACACACCTTTATGTACATGGTGGCATTCTCTTGCTCGAGTTCTTGACCTTGTATAATGATGGTATGGGTCACTGTTCCCGTCATCTCGCTCAACAAAGCAATGCATAGAAATCTCAAGGAGGACCATAATGTGGTCTTGCATTCCATGTGAGCACAGGTAAAACTCACTTTAGTCACCCAGCCGGTAGGTGATTGTGTTAAAAAAAATAAACACATTTAGGGATGTAGGAAGAGGCTTAATGCAGAATCACTATGTCTCTGCATGGGGTGGCTTTGCGTGACTGGTTTCAGAATAGCAGTGTCAGTTTCTTGTTCATGACATTATTAAAGAAGCAAAGGCATAGCCAGCAGTGTTGACTTTTCTCTAATCAGCCAGGTTACCCCATGTCATATGTGTTTAAATGTATATAATGACATTTTCTATAAATCGACCTGAAATATCAATATTGTCTTCTCCTTTTCTTTAAAAAAAGGAACACTAATTATATGCTCTTCATTTTCTTTGCAAAAGGAAACATGGCTGAGTACTTTAACCCTTGAAGTGCCCTTTGGATGAAGTGATGCATTGTTTTGCCCTTCAGGCAGCAAATATACATCCTAAATAGTGTTGGTCTTCCCTGTAACCGTGGGAAGAGGGGGCCAGGGGATGATCTGTGTTCCCCACCATTCCCAAGTCCCAGAAACAATGGTCACACTTCTTTGGCTACTGCAGCGTAGGTCCATGGTGGCAGTGTAAGGGTTAAGCCAGGGCTATGGATTGGAATGCTAGGCACACTTCTTTATTACATCAGCAATTGTCTGATAGCTATGATTTACACATTTTCTTTCAGACAGATACTTTTTCACGTTGAAATCGGTGTTATAGACCACCTTAATGTGACAAGAATACAATTAAGAAACATTTGAATGACTGCAATTGTTTGGGAATTTGTAATTTATCATAACCGCTGGCATTGCACATGACAACCCTACAGACCATGAGTTTCAGGCTAACATGCCTTTACAGAATGGGGAAGACCATGTCTGGAATTAACACAATTAGGGTGGGACAATAGTGTCTGTCATGTGCTAGAGTAGACAGCAGCTGTCTCAACGCAGGCTTAATTTACCAGTTCACACCAAGCTTTGGAGTTGCCCCACTCCCCCAAAAAATGTATACAGACTCTTACGCAGATGGCCTTTCCAATGGCGTCGCTGGGGGGGCATGGAGGGGCCCGATCCCCTCTCTCAAAACCTGGGCCCCTCCTTGTGCTCCCCCCCCCACGTCAGCTGGGCCGCTCTATCTGCAAGAATCCTGCACCTTGCTGACTGCAGCCTCAGCTATGCACCAGAACTGAGGCTGTCATAAGTCTTCATAAGGGCTTGACTCAGAAGCACAACAATCAAAACAGTTCAGTTCCCTCTGCAGCGAAGACCAGCCCCTCCAATCAGAATGGAGCGCATTCTGATGGGAGGGGAGGTGCAGTGGGGTGTGGGTAGTTGGTGTGCACAAAAGCCTCTCTGCAGGAGTGCTTTTGACCTCCCGCATTCACTTTGATAGCCCCCCCCCCCCCGCCACTTTTGTCTGTGGCCTCACATACTTTTTTCTTTTGCCCCCCCTCCGAAATTTGATTCCTGGCGACGCCACTGGCCTTTCCTGGGCGGAGGACTGGCTCCACTGCGCCTGTGTACTCAGCGCCCCTGCCTCCTGTCGGCAGGGTGCTAATGCTGTTTAAAGTCAGAAGCCAAAGGCAAGCAGAGAAGACTAGGAAGAGACGTCCTTCCTTAATAGTAATATGACGGGCTGAAAGAATTTTCCTCTGGCAGAGCAGGGGCCGTTCAGGCCCATTTCCGGTTCCTGCACTACAATGATTCCAATGTAGTTTGGTCTACCGTCGGGGATAGGCGGAAAAAGAACCGACACTCGAGACAACAGCACACCCCAAAACAGTGCTTCACAGGTCTCCCAAAAGCAGAAGCCCAAAAGAGCTTCATGTTTCCACTCCCGTGCAAGTTCTGCTAAGATTGGTAGAAAAAAAAAAAATTCTAAGCACCACGTATCAGAGGACGAAACTGGGTGTGAAATCCACCCCAGCTCACAATTCACCTGCAGTGTGTGGGAGGCCGGTTCTGAGCTGGACTCTCCGATTGGGCGGAATACTGCCCTATCAGAGAGCCAGAACCTTTTGTACAATTAGCCTTTTTCGTTGTATCGTGATCCCTTGATTGGCCAGTATTCTAGACAATCAGGTCTCGGAATGCTATGGCGCTTCCGATTGGCTAGAATGTCGACCCCAAGCACAGGCAGCCCAGCTTGGTTCAGCTCCCTAATGGTGTAAATTAGCATAACATTCTCGCAACTCCACTCCACTCCACTCCACTCCACTCCACTCCAGCCTATCAGCAATCTTTGGTTAGGAGAATGGGGCAAGGACTGGGCCATCTTACCAGTGGAGTAACTTTGCTGAAAATGTTGGGGGGACATGACATCTGAAGAAAAGGTGCACCAGCCAAATGAATGGGGAGAGAATGGTGTGCCATGAAAGTTGGGGGGACAAATACCCCCGTCCCTCCCTAAAATTACGCCCATGCATTTGACCCCATTTTCTCCTCCGATTGTCACATCATGTGGCCTTGTTCCAAACGCAGTTGGCTTCTATTCAATTTCTTCCCCAGATATCTGCCACCTTCACCCAGGCCTGTGGTGGGATCCTTCAAGGAGCAGGGCCACCCGTTAAGGTGTGGAACCCGCATAAAATTGATATGCAAACACAAGCTCGCGGCGGCGGGCCAGCCCATAATTCCTTGAAGAGATTCTCGTAATCCTAAAGAGGAAACTGATCTGCGCTTTCCAGATACCGCCGGCTGAATACCAATAAACGTGTTTTATGCCCAGTGTAAGTGATGCTGACACTGGATAAATTGCAAATGTAATGTTGCGCCACGGATTAACTATCTGCCGTGTCACACTTTACCGCCTTGGCTTTTACAAAGCCGCCTTCGCTTTCATCAATGACAATGGCCTGAATTAATTACTAGAATATAATGGGGCAGTGGGGGGTGGAGGGAGGCCAAAACACCATGCTGCGATTAACCGCTCGTATAATCAAGCTTGGAAAAAAAACACCACCACTGGCCGAGTCAACACTTGTAACCCAGACGAAGCCGCTTTGGAAGGCGAGCCAGACCGGCTACTGTGAATATGGGTATTTTTCATGAACGGTCAACTTGGCTCAAAGTTTGGCGTTTCAACTCCTCTCCTGCCACCTCCATCAACCTCTCTTTGAAAAGCCTTTGTCCACTCCAAAGGACTGTAGGCCTGCTTCCTTTATTGAAAATCTTTCCTTTAAGGATGTGCTCAATGCACACACAGCAGGCTCTCATACAATTCACTTGTTCCACACACATTAGAGGCTGGCCATGATTTCAGAAGGAACACTTGTGCATGGAACGTGAGAGGTGTCCGCGAGTTCTATGCGTAGCATGCAGCCCACCCATTGTACGGTGGCATCCGCTCGCCCCTTGATCTCAAGTGTGTCAGGGCGCAAGGGAAAGCGAGCACAAAACCCTCAATCGTCCGTGCGCAGTCTTGAAGTTGGTGAGAGTGCGGCATCACAATGGTTCACACACAACGTGAAATAGAGGCCTGCTCAAAAGGACATTAACAAAGAAATTGGGGTTGGAGGAGGGGGCTGGGGGGATGCCCTCCTTCCTAGCAAAGGGGCATCTGATCAGTTTATAGAGATGTAAAAACCAAGACGAGCAGCGGCAATGATCGGATATAGGTCTTTACAGTTAGTCAGTGACATGTCATGTTACTTTTGCTAAAACTTTGTATCCCTTTGTTCTTGAGTGAAGCATTACCAAATGGAATCCTAGAGTAAACTATTCAGAGAATAAAACGTGTTCTTATGTTCAGTGTTTCTTTCAGTAACAATGGAATTTACAATGGAAAATATATTAGAAATGTTTGCCACCCACAATACTACATATCATGAAATCCGGTGTACCATTAGCAAGAAGCACATTCTACTTAAGCAATAAGCCCTGAGCCGGGGTATTACCACATCAGGTAATGCCCCTGGGACCATAGTTACCAGTTAACGAAGGCACCGCAACATTATCTGTTGTGGTAATGCCCCTGCACCCTCCCCCGGTGATGGTCTTATTGCTATTAGTAACCCGGCCTGATAGACCAGGTACCAATAGTTTGTTTTTTAAAAGTTGTGTTACTTTTTTATTTGTTTTTCAATGGCCGCCACGGAACAGGGAGAAGGGACTGTATGTAGTCCCTTTTCCCTTTCCACGACGGCCATTGAAAAAAGTAAACAAAAAAGATGTCCGCCACGGAACTGGGAGAAGGGACTACATGAAGTTGCTTCTTCATTTCCATGGCGGCCAGGACGCGGATGCAACTGGCATGAAAGACTTTTTCCACTGGTAACAACCTAGCGAGGACCAATGAGCTTGTTTGTTACAAGCTCATTAACCTTCGCCGGGTACTATTGCTGTGTAATGGAAAAAAGTAGCTCATCTGTGTTATATATTGGCAGGATTTCATTATGCTACATAATCGGCTTATCAGGCTTATGACAGTACTTTAGGATGGCACTGGCAGACCTTGGTAGCACAGCACTACTCTAGACTAGACTAAGTGCAGTGCCAATGCCATTTCACTCTGGATGGGTCATGGCATACCCCATTGCCCAGACAGCTTGCAGCCCCACAAAAATGCCTTGGCAAAACTTCATCATGACTATCTTGAATGCATGTGGGGCTCAGGGCTGTCCCCCGTGCCTGCCACGGGGAAGAGCGGAATTAGCAACAGGCTTAATGGGAACATAACATCCAGGCATTACTTCCCCAGCAGGATGGCAAATTGCAAGAGCACATCAAGGGTCACTTTCTTTCTGGCGTTGGGCCGTTGACCCAGGAGGATTCCATGCTCTGCACTGCAGGTAATTCAGCAGTGACTTACTTTTACTACTTGGAAATGCCGCAAATGTCATTGGCCATGAAAATGTGACTGGTGTTCGTTTGGATGTGGCTTTGTTTGTGGAATCAGAAAAATACAATATTAAGGCTGTTACACCAAGCAAAGGAAAATTCACCGACACAGGCTTGTAAAGATTCCCAGAATCTTTATTACAAAACTGAACAGTATTAAACAAAGTACACAAATAGCTATTTGGCTGTCAATACATCACAGAGACCACCAGCAGGGTTCAATGTGAGCAGTTAGAGAATTTCCTAGCTGCACATCAGCGTATTTATACAGGTTTGTTATAATGATGTCCAGCCTCTTACAAGTTAATTATACACTGGGCTAGGGTCACGCCAGGTTCATTTCCTATTTACATATCTCGTGCATGCGGTTTACTTTTAAATACATTTACACAGACATTATTATTCTCTAATTTAACGTTACACTCTTTATAGATTGCTTTAATACAGATCAAACAAATGAAGTCGTATTTGGATAGCATTATTGTTCTTGTATACTTGTAGGTTAACATTGCTAATTCAAGTAATCCCCTGATCCCGAGGTCAACAAAGGACAAGGTCTACATGACCCTAACATGTAGCCTGAAGGCAGGTTGGACATTAACCCTCCTTCAGAGGTTGAAGAGGTTAAGGCAAGAACAAGAGCACACAAGACCGCCAATGTAAAGATGAACATTGAAGACATGATATAAGATATGAAAGTGCCTCATGTTTGAGAGAAATGTTATTTAAAATCACTAGTTTCTGTTCAGCATAATTGCCTTCAGTTTCTGTTCAGAAAACTCAAACAGTGACCTCCCACCTATCTTCTATGTAAAACATCTTTCTGAAGCCACAGAAATGACAAAGAAGGAGTTTATGGTGGACTGGGGCCAGCAATTGGCAAATAAAGGCAGCCCTTAAGGTGTTGACCTTTCTACAATACTTGATGCTTCTGCAGGCCTTTGTATTCAAGAATGGGTTTGTTTATACCAGCCTGGGTCAACAAAAAGAAACAGCTGGACCTCCACTTAAGTGGAGAAACAAAATGCACCGTTGATTGTAATAATAATAAAATGTATGTAATAAATAGCATCCTATAGGGTTACACAGAACATCATACTTTTCCCATTTTCTCAGGAACCATTAATCACATATCTCTGTAAAGATTACAGAAATGCATATCTGTTGATTCAATTCTCATAAAAACTTGACCTTGGGAACAGGAGTGCGATGAAGTTGGCTACGTCCTCACTTCTTTCCCTAAACTACCCTCCCCCTATCTGGCAAGGGGATGACGACCTGTGGCTGATCCTTACCCTTGGGGTGGGGATATGAGGGTGGATCACCTGGGGCGAGGTGAACCTCAGGGAGATGACAGGACATCATTGGAGGAAACCACATACCCCCTTTCCTTTCAGGGATGTTTCCTCTATTCCACATCCTTATGGTATGCTATTTTATGTCAATGTAATTTGTACAGTGCTCATTCACCGGATGTATCGTGGCGTTAGCGAGGGAGGTCGACAATCCTAGATCAATGGGCAGAGAAACTAAAACAAAGATGTTTTGAGTGCTTTCCTGAACGACAAGTAGTTATACAAGTTTTTTACTGTCAAAGGTAAGTCATTCCACATTTGTGCAGCGACGACTGAGAAAGCACGTCTTCCAATGCATGACTTATGAAAAGTTGGAACCAATAGGAGACCGGTGGAGGCTGAGCACAAGGAGCGGGCGGGGAGATACAGAGAAAATTTAGACTGGAGGTACTCTGCCCCCTGTCCATGCAGCACCCAATGTACAATGCAAAGTGCCTAAATCATTATCCACTGCGTGACCGGAAGCCAATTAAGAGTATGTAACACAGGAGAAATATGGGCCCCATAGGGAGACCCTGTAGCCACCAAGGAAGGTAGTTTATTTATTTTTATTTATTTGGTTTTGTATAGCACCTGGCGGGCCTAGGGCATCGTAGTGCTGGTTACAGTAGGTGTGTAGGTTACATAGTTTAGATACAAACATGTTACAGACTGAGGAGATTACAAGTTCCTTACAGAGGTTACAGTGGCACAGTGTTCTGGAATTCAAGTGGTAATGCAGAGTACTTAATTGAACAGTTTAGTTTTAAGCATTTTTCAAAAAACTAAGATTTTTCATTTCTCAAGACTGTGGGGAGGGCGTTCCAATTTTTTGATGCTAGGAATTGGAAACTGGCACCGCCCTCTTCGTGTCTTCTGAAGGATGGGGCGTGGATCTGGTTGGTGAGGTGAGATCTGGGGGGTCTGGACGATGTGCAGGGGGTGATTCTTTCGGATAAGTAAGGGGGCATTGAGTGAGAGGCACTTGTGAATAATAGCTGGTGTTTTGAATAGAATGCGCTCTTTGACTGGGAGCCAATGTGCGTCTTTCCTTGTTTGTGATATGTGTTCTCTTTTGGGGATACTTAGTGCAGCTCTGAGGGCATTGTTTTGAGTCACTTGTAATTTGTGTACGTTTTTGGTGGAGGTGCCCAGGAAGAGAGCGTTGCAGTAGTAAAGTCTGGTGCTGAAGGTGGCTCTGGTGATGGATAGGCAATTTTGTATTGAGAAGAAGGGTTTGACTGCATTGATTTTGGTGGTGAGTGCAGCAGATGAGGCTATGGCATTGACCTGTCGGGTCATAGATAGGGAGGAGTCGAGATTGACCCCTAGTGTTTTTACTGCTGGGGATACTCTAATAGTGGTGTTGTCGATGGTAAATGAGTTGTATTGTTATGATAGTTTAAGGGTTTCTTTAGTGCCTACTGCAAGGATCTCTGTCTTATCTCCGTTGAGACAAAGACCATTGGCTGCCATCCAGGTTTGGATTGCAGTGTAGATGTTGGTTAAGGTAGCTGCATCTTGTTCATAAATGCCGGTGAGAGGGATTAAGACTTGTGCGTCGTCGGCATAGTGGGTGTATGCTATGTTGCGATTGTCTAAGTCATTGAACAGAGGAAGGGTGAAGATGTTGTATAGAGTGGGTGCAGTACATGAGCCTTGTGGTACTCCACAGTGACTAGTGGTGGGTGGGGCAGCGGCCGAGTCAGAGAACACTCATGAGTCTTCCACGGAGGAAGGAGTCAATCCAGGCTGTGGCTTCTGGAGAGAAGTGGGCAGAGTTTTGTAGTTGCTTGCCTAGGATCTCATGGTTGACGAGATCGAAGGCAGCAGACAGATATAATAGAAGGAAGAGTGTGGGTTTTCCTTTGTCCATGACATCTCTGAGTTGTATTTGTAAGTCTAGTAGAGCGGATTCTGTTCCATATCCTGGGCGGAATCCCGACTACCTTTTGCCTCGTATTTTATTTTCTTCTAGGAATTGTCGTATCTGTGTGTATGCTACTTTATCCAAAATTTTGAGCAGGAATGGTACAGTAGTGATGGGTCTGTAGTTGGTGGCTATTTCAGGGTCTAGTGTGGGTTTCTTCAGAATTGGGCGTACCCAATCCTCTTTTAGGCAGTCAGGGACTGTATTTGAGTTAAAGGAGGCATTAATGAATGTTTTGAGAAATGTGGCTAGGGTTTCATTGCAGTCTTTGACTAATTTAGCCGGACATGCGTCGCCTTTGCAGTTGTAACGATTGATTTTTTTGACTAGTTCTATTACTTCAAGTGTGGTCACTTCCCTGAAAGAGAATGGTTCGATTTTTAGTGGGTTGATCTTGTTGGGTGTGAGATTGATGATTTTGGAGAGGTTTTGGTGATGTGCTAAAATCTTATCTTGCAGGAGCTCAATTTTATTGATTACGGCTGTTTGCACGCTGGTGCATCATGCTACGTCTTTTGTGATTTCTAGAGATTTGGTAGCTGGGATGGAAAATTCTCGATAGATAGGTTCTGTAAGCATTCAAGCTGGTGGATCATGCCTTTGGGCTGTGCAAGATATAAAGAATTGTAGTAATCAAGTCTGCTCAGCACCAAGGCAGCGACCACTGGGGGAGGCAGAGTAACCGGTAACATAGGAAGCACCTTCTTTAACGTTTTGCAGACCTTGGTCATTCATAGACAGGGAGGATGATAGAATGACTCCCAGTTTCTTAAATTTGGTCATGGGAACAGGAAGAGCGCAAAGGGACGCAGGCCACAAAGAAGACACCCAAAGAGTGGGATCAGGAGGGGCTCCTACCACCATCCCCTCCGTCTTGTGCCCATTCAACCTGAACCAATTGTGACTCATCCACTCACCCACCGCAGTAAGGCACTGATGGAGGCACAACAACACCTCAGTCCGATCAAGATCTAACCGTATCCGGATCTGGGTGTCGTCGGCATATGAATAGCACCTGATGCCAAGGGAGCGGATGAGACAGATTAAAGGCCAGATGTAAATGTTGAAGAGAATGGGTGACAAGGCAAAACCCTGCAGAACCCTGCAGGTAAGGCGGTAGGAACCCGAGAGAAAAGAAGCAAGAGAAAGGACCAGAGTGTGATCGGCCAAAAAGGAAGAGAACCAGGCCAACACCTGGCTCGAGATGCCAATTTAAGTCAGGTGAGTGAACAGGGCGAGGTGGTCAACAAGTCAAATGCCGCTGACAGATCTATAAGAATCAGGGCCCACCCCACCTGCGTCAACCAGTCTAGCCATGTCATCAAGAACCGAAACCAGTACACTTTTGGTGCTCCGACCAGGCATTAAGCCCGATTGGGCCGAGTCAAGAAGTTTAGTAGATTCCAGAAAAGAGGACGGAGGAGGAGAAACCAAAGATTCCAACAGCTTCATAGAGAAAGGACGTAAAGAGATAAGATGGAAATTGGAGAGGAGGGATGGATCCAAGGAGGGTTTTTTAACAATGGGAATAACCGTAGCTATCTTCAATTCCGACAGAATAACCCCTGACTGACATGAGACATTTATGGCCGACGTGAATTCCGTTAAAAGATCCCGGAAGATCTCTTTCATAATTAATGGAACCACATCAAGAGGAGAGCCTGATTTAATAAGTTGTATGGCAGTGAGTAACATCTCCTTGGAAAAAAGAGGCAAGATAGACAATTTATCCACTGTAGCTAGATTCCTCAGGCCTATATGTTGCCTTTCAGGTCCAAGTGATGACGCAGACACAAGAATGTTATTGCAAATGCCCTCAATTTTAGACAAAGAATGGAGACATTGAGTCACAGTGGTCCTGAGAAGGAGTCATCATAGGAGAACATTTGTCTGACAGAGACAATGATTTGACTGCCGAAAAGAGAGCTTTTGGCTGGCACAAAGCAGCCTCAATTTTCTGCCCTTAATGGCCTATTGTCACCCTCTTCCTCAACCCTTTGTTAAATCTACTTTGAATACTCTCCAAACTCCTATTAGGGATAATATATTGACAACTGGGAGAAGGAAGAGGCAGGGAGCAGCGATTGAGTTCATTATAACGCCATTCAAGAAATGGTCCCATAACCACTGACACCAGAAAGAACAGAGTAATGAAGATCACTAGTATCGGGCAAACAATACAGTTGTCTAGTTGTTGGAAGAGGTATAAGCAAGCTGGGAAGTTTAAATATGACCCGGCTACAGCTGATGAGGAGAGGAGAGAGCTGCAGATGTCGGTCTGCCTCGCGACCCGTAACAAAGCCAAACATCATGCTGGAAGGAAACACTCTGGCAGGCGACATGAAGGTAGAGCCAAATCCAGGAAGAAACAGATGTGCAGACAGTTCACCGCTCGAGAGGAGAGAGCAGCGGGAACCACACACGGAGAAAGAAGGCGCAGTAAAAGGTACTTCTTGAACAGCCAAGTCTTCAGTTTCCTACAGAAGATGAGGAAGGTTGCAGACCAACACGGTTCTAATGAAAGAAAGTTCCAGAAGTTATAAAGATGGACTCTGCATTTGCAGTTTCCTGAAACTGTTGATTTCCCACTGTAGGTTCCCTTTGATGTGTTTTAGTTTTGCTCATTCATTCCTTGTTTCAAAATCTGGCTAATACTCCAATATATTTCAGTCAAGATTACACTAGTAATGATTTTACCAACACGGCCACATACAAACTGACTGGGGGGGGGGGATTTAAAAATCATTAATTGCAGCAAGAGACAGCTGAGTTAATGCCTTCAGAAATACACAGAAATCTCATTAAGACAACAATGTGTTAGATTAGAGAGATGATCAAAAAGCGAGACAAATAAATACTGGTAAAGAGCAATTGTGAGAAACTGTTTGGCACAAAATCAAATACCTAGAGGTTTGGGACAACTAATCTTTCTCAACATCAACAATACAGAAGATTCTGTCAGAGCAGATAAATGGGAGAACTTGCATGCAGGAACACTAGTTCTAAAGGCATGATACAGTTACTCATAAAATATGCTAACAGGAAGCTGTAATGAATCCTACAGAGTTCTCACAGAATATCTGCCTAAAGTCTCCTCCCAGGTGGCCAGGGGAAGGCAGCTGCTACCTGATCCTAACCCTGGGAGTGTTAATAGCCGGGTGGATCACCTTGGAAGAGAAGGCAGCCAAGGGAATAGGAGGACTTTGTTTGGAGAGACGGAGTATTCATCCTCTTCTGAGGGTGAGATATCCAGAATACCAGAATACCTAATGGCTTGTTGTCAGAGTAAGGCTTCCCTCCCCAAAGCCAAGAAACAACCATTGACTCATTTAAAAACCTTGCCTAAAAGTATACTTTATGAATCATTCAAACAGAGCGAGTTAGATGATGTAAAAAGGAACAAGAAGATTAGGGACTCAAGTCGAATTATGCGCTCGGTACTGAGATGAGGAAGAGGAGTTCAGAGGAGCAGACCTGTAGTATGCAGTCTAGTGTCTATAATGACCCACACCTCTGCAGGACATTTAAATATGTAAAGCACCTTCAGGTGCAGGCCATTAGAAGAACTAACCCACAGCCGTGGGAGCAGCAGAAACTAAAAAGACACTGGGGCCGCTGCTGTGTTGTAGCAGGACGCAGTGTCGAGAGAGTCATAGAAGTGAAGACTTCCAAGTGCACAGTGTGCGCAGCGGGAAGCAGTGCTGTTAATGGCTGTCCTGTAGGAGAACGTTTCTCCTATTCTGTTGTCCTACTCCAGTGGCTCGCGTTTACAAGAGCGTAAAGAAGTCAGAGAGGCTCCTTTCCTGAAAAGAATGGGCTTTGGGAGTGTGACCGGAGCGGTCAGATGCCCAGGGCCCGACGAAAGAAGAAGAGGTTGCCGCAGCAGTGGGTCAAATGGACACGCAACAAAAGACTGGTGATTTGGCCTTCATTAGGTGACCACAGGGCGTGCCGTACTAGACCGATGGGTGCTCCCAACCGTTTTGAACACTGAACTAATTAAATAAACCTATTTTTGACATGATACTCATATTGAGATAAAGTGAGAGATGGAAGATTGTAACCATCATTGCCAAAGTAAAGAGAGGACAGTATTTGAACAAGGTTACAACCATTATTGCCAAAGTGAAGAGGAAGCAATATTTGAGCAAGATAACAACCTGCGTTGCCTAAGCCAAAAAAGGACAATTCAAAATAAAAGGAGAAACATCTTTCCTAAAAAGAGAAATTTGAACAGGAGACCTTACCAGCAGTTAACTGGTGTGATAGTAGTACCTCAAAGGTGGCAGGAGAAAGAGGAACATAACCAGCATTGCATGTGGTAAACAAATCAGTGGAACAAACAGCATCAATGTGTGTTATGTCCTTGTAAAAGAAGTTGTGCATCTCAATGTTGTTTAAGGTCAAAGATGTTCTTAAAGATGGAAGTAAGCCTCACCACAGAGTACTTGTAACAATAGTAGGAGATTTGTCCTGGCAGGCAAGTATACCAGGAAAGGGATTATTAGAGGTTAGTCCTGGCAGGTTAGTGGACCAGGAAGAAGATTAAGTACTGCATTATGGTGAAAGGTTGTGGTGGAAAGAAAGTGGCAAGTCCACTAATATGTTGTGATTAACTTTGGTGAAACCATCCTGAAAAAAACATTGTTTATCAAGAAGAATTGTGAAAGTAGTTGTTCCTCAAATAAGAGCCGCTATGTTGAAAATTGAGTAGAAGTGTGAAGGCAAAGTCTTTTTTACTTATTAAGTAAGAGCTTGTGAAAATGTTGGACAATCTTTCTGAAGAGTGATAAATCATGGAGTGAAAGGAACTTTGTGTTGCATTTAGAAAAAAAACTGGGCTATTGAAAATAACTTTCTTAATTGGAACATTGAGTTGGAAAATCCTGCATTAATCCCGGGGAAGGGGCTCTGACCCTGTTTACACGGATCTATGTTTACAAAGTTTATGTATGAATATAATTGTTATTTATTTTTGTTTGAATGGCCATATGATACCTGTATTAATTTGTTTAATGTATAAGTGTGAGGGACAGAGACCCTTTTACATTGGAGTGTTTTCTTTTAGTTTTAGTTTGCTAGTCAAGGAAAGTGAGGCATTTTTCTCACCCTTATTATTTAATAAAATGGTTACCTGTGAGAAAACTAGCTACCTGTCCACCTCTCATATTTCGGGCCCCTTACAGAGCATTTGAGGAAACGGACACTCCTTACGATACCAAAGAAAACACAAACTATTACAACCTAGACGCAATTCTTGAAACTGCAACATGTTCAAACAAAATGCAGACAACCACAAACTATTTTTGGAGAGTATCAAGATCATAGGTAACACAGAGTTTATACTTTCCAATCAAAATATGCAAACACAATAATGAATTCATGTGACCACACCCCAGCTTCCTCGCCAATCAGTTCTGAAGTGATTAGGAGCAACACAATGAAACATTTGCAAACAGTTATCTCATTTAGAGACTGTAATAGACCAATAAGTGAGACATAAAGGAAAGGGAATTCTTTAGATTCAATAAAAAGATAAAGACAGGGGCAGGATGGGAGTATCAAATCAGGTAAGATTGTACATAACCTAATCAATAAGGATACCACAACAAAATACAAGAGTCAGAGGAAAGAGTGGACAGGGACACAGACACAGTAGAAACAGAGGAAACAACAAGAATAAGAACCAGATCAGGATATAAGAAACAACAAAAGAGGGACAGACCATACATTTAGTCTTGAATCTTTCTAATGTATGACCAAATGTGGTCTATATATTTTATAGTGGGGAATCAAGTGATTAGGATGTGCTAGGACATTTAGTAACAAGAGTTCTGTATATATTGTATACGTAACAGATTTGTGTGTTTTTTATAAAAATAAATTGCGTGTGCAAACTTCCTTAGGAGTCATCAATGAAAGCAATGGAGCAGAAGTGTGCATAAGAAATAGGGGCAGAAATTAATAGCACATAATTTGACAATGAAACAAACTTCAATTAGGAGCCAATGAAGAGCAGACGGGACTGGGGGTAAGAGGTTGACACGGTCGGTGTCTGAAGTCACCTTAGCAGCATTGTTTTCATTGGTGCCAAACGTTTGCCAAGGAGACATGAAAGCAGAGCATAGTGGAGCCTTGGCATAACTAGGCATTGGGTGAGGTCTGATTGTGGCATAAGACGGTTTATCATCCTCATCATTCAGAGTTGGAATTTCAGCATGAAGGGGGAGTTGTAGCTTGCTCTTAAGGATAAATCATAGATATTTTATTGACTATTGTGGTAGAGAAACAAAGTCCAGAATGGCCACTACAGCATAGAGGGAAAAAGCCTGTCTTTTGAGAGTAGAGTTTAAGGTTGAGTCGGGACGCCCAGATTTAGATTTTTTGATGCTGTATGTGAGATACATGGAGACCTCGAGGTACAGCTGCATGTCATCAGCCAACTGGCAGATGGTTTGGTGCATATTTACTGTTCGTTCTCCCAGTGGACATGTATGTGTTGGAAACAGATGAGTAGGGATTGATCCTTGGGTAACTGTGTATAGTATAAGTCACTGTAGAGACAGTTGTTAATTTGAGGAAGAGTGGTCTAGGGGGGAACGATGCATCCGATCTGAAACTGTTCCATTGGTGCCACCATCTGCACAGTACATAGCTGTACAAGCGGTAGATGTAAGCCTCCCTCACGTGAGCCGCTGCTCTCGATCCTCCCAGAATGACCTGAACAAATTCTGTCAAGTAGCAAGGAAATCGTGCAAAGTGCATTTCGTGACCAAAAAGACCAGATGCTGCACAATGTCCATTTGTATGCATACATATATGGATACATTTATATGTGAACATAAGATAGCACCGGGGCAGCGTGCTGATCTTGGAAGCAAGACCACACAGAGCAACAGAGGTTCGAATCCCGGATTTGCGCTTAGAAATGTAATTCGGGTATTCTGGAACTCGGGTATTAAGCATGTTATAAAAAAATATATTAAATAAATAAAAAAAATACAAGCCCACTCCTCATACTTACCCTGGCAGAGCAGCAGCACTTGCAAGACATCACACAGCAAAATCAGTTAAATGCCCATCGGACTCCAATTCTATGTTGCAATACACATACCAACTGTACCATCCACTCATGACAAATGAACACCATTCCCAAAACACAAACTATTAGAAGAATGCAGGTCTCCAATCAACTTATCTATCACTGTCCTGGCCAAACCATCCTAGCACTACAGCCACAGGAGGCTACCATCTACGCAGAGCAGCCCCAAGCGCTCGCAACACAACCACCTAGAAATAGACTGCACACAGTGCCTGTGTACTTCTGAACTTCACACATCAACACAGCAGCGTGGATATTTTGCATGTTCCCTCTCCCCTCTAACCAAACCCAGCCCCACTCTGTCTCGGATGAACCTACAAGCAATGGCTCTTCCCCAACACCTAGGTCCACACACCCTCCACACCCTACCTAACTCGAGACTGGGTGATCACCTGATCATCCCAGTTTCCTGTTTCCTCCCCTGGTTTCTTGTAGATCCCTTTCATCCAAATTGCCCACCCTTCCCCTCCCCTTGTATCTCTACTTCCCCCCCACCTTGTCCTTCTCGCTTTGACCTGTAAAGTGCTTTGTTGTTTCCTGAACCGAGCCCGCACTAAATAAATACCCTAATGATGGGTCACATCATCAAGGGGGTCATGCAAGTGGCAGAGAAGTGTGGTATAAAACGCAATACCACACATTGACATGGAAGTGGCAGAGAAGTGTAGTATAAAACGCAATACCACACATTGACATGCAAGTGGCAGAGAAGTGTGGTATAAAACGCAATACCACACATGGACAGATCTCCCGCGCCTCCTTAGGTAGGACATCTATGCAGACACGTATGCACCTCTCTGCGGCATTCATGAGTGATAGATAGTGGGATTTCTTTTCTCAATTTCTCTTGTTTCAAATTTAGTCATTTGAGAAGAATGGCTTGTTGTTCAATGCTGTGGCTTTAAGTCGCTGCAGAAATCATGCAGCCAATAGCAGATCATTGTGAAATAATACTTTCCTAATTGCACTCTGCAGTCATCTGGTGGCAAATGGAAGATACATGAATTATGCTAACTAGACTTCAGATCCAGAAAATTAAAATGTAATGCTTAGAAATGATGAAAAAGAGGGAGAGGAAAGGAAAAAAAACAAAGAAAAAGCAGACAGCACATGAAGCTGTACAGGTCGATCGGCTCAGCATTTTACCCATTCCCAGCTGGTGGACAGTAATCTCATGGACAATTGCTTGCCAAGTGCTTTAAATAAATGATTACTGATGACGCAACATTTTTGGAGCAGTTTAGAAAAATCTAACCTATTGGCGAATCAAAGTTGCCCCTTCAGGATAGTTTCAGTCCCGCCTGCTGATGCGGCTGGTCATCACAGTCCTCTTAGAGAGGAATGGGAGGCCTTGTCTCGAACCCGCAGCCTTTACTTTACTGCATTTGTACCACGCTCAATGGACCCGTAGGCATGATGGCGCAACATAACAAACAGTCACACAAAAATATAAAACAAACACATGGAAGGGGCAAACTACATAAGGAAGCAATGCAATCGCCAAGAACAATGGGGAATCGAACTTGCAAAAGTGTAGGTTAACCAGGAAAGGGTCAGTAATTCTAAAAGTTAACTCTTCATCAGAATACATCGGAGTACCAGTTTACAGATCGTGCCTCCTGAGGGAGGGGATTTGCATGTTCTGAGGTAACGGGGTAAGGTGCTAAAACCACAGCCCACTAAAACACAATCGCAGGTAAATTCCGAGCACCAATCGCTCAAATCTATCCTGCATAGGATCTTAAGGTCAGGCATTCCAACCACACCGAGGCCTGTCCTTTGTCGTAACCAAGCAAGCACCTTGTTGGAATCCTTGCCACCGAAAACCCTACATTTCTGGGTTGAGTTCCCTTGTATGTAGGTGGACAGAAGAGAAGTACTAGGGACAGCTTTTTAAGGGTTATTTTCAAGAGCTAGTGATGTTGATCCTTCCAAACGCACATGGTCTAGGAATAATGATGGAACCAGATTCTTATCAGCACAGTGTATGACTTGAGGCTAGATCCCAAAGCTATTATAGCACAAAGATAGTTTATAGAGTGTCTTGTTGCAATGCTGTCATGTGGCATTATTGCATGTGCAACAGCGTTCAAAGTAGTAATGGGTTTACGTTATACAGGCGCTTCTTTATGGGTGTTTTGTAATTTTGTGTGTTGTGTGCATTTCTTTACAGCCATTCCTGCTATCTCAAGGAAAGTGCAGAACAGCAGATGGGCAGCTTCTCAAGAAGGGTCACTTGGAAAAGCCAGAGGGAGATTTTGGCAGTAGAGGCCAAACAATGATAAGTTGGGGATATGAAAATAGGAAGTTTGTAAACAAGTCGAATAAAATGATAGTCTCAAAAAAATATGCAAACACACAAGAAGCAATGGACGCAAAGCTCTGAATCAATGATAACCAATTGCAAAGTTTCTGGTCCTCAATTTCCTGATCAATGGGTCTGCGCTCGAAGGCGAATTAAAAAACAAAAGCCTCTACAAAAGCCTCTGGTGAAAAAGTGCGCGAATCACCTTGCGACTTTTGAAAATCTCATTTGACTTTTCTATAAAAAACGCATCAAGGTCAGAACTGTTGAGTGCCCGATAGCCATGCCCAAAATATACCCGAAAGGGAAGGATGAAAATTGATCACAACAAAATACAACATTTACAAAAGTAAAACTACCTGAGATCGGACACTGTAAAAAAAGAGATATCATGCAGATAAGTAATACACAACAGGAAGGGAAGAGGATGGTATTGAAGGGACCCAAACCTGAGTGAAGAGGATTGTATTCCTTCATTACATTTCAAGAGAGACTATTCACCATAAAAATTGCAAGTGAAATTATTTCCATTCAAATGTGAATTATCCAGATTTTGAAAAAGTGCCTAATATTATACAGAGAACAATTACAAAACAAATACAAAAATATAAATTTACAATTGTGTTGGTGAATGGCATCTACTTGTGTTAAGAAAAATAAGTCATAGCTAAACGTTCACAGTTGTCTATTTTGCCTTTCAGTGTGTTCTGCATTGACAGGATAATTAGAGTGTAATGTTAAGGGGGTGGGAGGGTCAGGGGGGATTTTCTCGCCTGCAAAGGCAGATGCTGGTCATTAAAAATCTATCAATTTAGATGTTTATGAATTTAAGAATCGGGATGACAACGGTTTACACAATAGGCAAAGGAGTGTGAAACAGAAATTGGTTTATGTCACAATCTCTTTAAGGGTGGGGAATTAACCCGGATTGCACGCCGGCATGGCGAGAAGGAAGCAGAGTAATCCAGCGGTATGCATTCAACCTCTAGGTGCCACTCGAGATTGGCCAATGAGCCGTCAATCATCAGCAGAAACATTGCTTAATACTATAATGGCATCATTCCATTGGCCAGAGTTTGCAAATCCTAGAGGTACCAAGGATAACAGTAGCACATGGAATACTAGGACAACCTGCGTCAGAAACCATCCCTCGCCCTTCAACATTAGGGTTGGCCCTATAAGGCAACTGGGGATGGGGATAAGAGCAGTGTCCCTTAAGCAGCCCCTTCCGCACATTAATTAGATACGATTCAAGTGATTCAATCACTGGGGACAAAATCCTCCAATTGTAGTGCCAGTCTCCGAGTACCACAACATAGTTTATTTTAGAGAACTATGCATGTATTAAATATTACAGAATCCACAAATGTGGCAAGGGACAAGTCACAGGTCTCCAGTGGAGTAACTTTGCCGAAAATGTTGGGGGGGGACATGACATCTGAAGAAAAGGTGCACCAGTCGAATGAATGGGGACAAAATGGTGTGCCATGAAAGTTAGGGGGGACAAACACCCCTGCCCCCCCTCCTTAAAATTACGCCCATGCACATCTCAATCCATATGCACCAAGAAAAGCGTGTTAATCCACACGAACACATTCGCCTTTTTCTGGTTACAAACATTCAATTAATTAACTATGTAGGACAAGTTGTTCACATGATTAAGTTGGCCCTTTCTGTGCCCACGGCGCTAGGTTAATATGCCCGTGTGCATCTAATCAAAGACTCTATTGCCAATGTAGAACCCAGGTTCCCACACCTGCGACACCAACTAAGCAAACACTTATCTGGGCAGGTTTCAGGAAACCGCCTCTGCATTTCTTGTTATGCTTTCATCAGGTGAACGTACAGATGTGTACAGTTATTTCTTGGAACAGAATTTTTTATTTATTTATGCAACCTCTTATTTTCTGTTCCGAGAATGGCTCCACCGTCTGGGTCTACCCCACTTCCATTGTTTAAAATGTTAGAACCTTCTAAGAATATCAGCGCCCAGATGCCCCAGGGTTAGGCGCACTTTACAAATACCTAAATAAATACAAACACAAATACAGAGTCAGCCGTGCTTAAATAAGCCCTTCGTTTTCATAAACCGTTGTTCTCATCTTGAATATGTGTTCACCCATTAAGTGAACCCACATTTCTTAAGGGTCACATACTTGATTTGTAAATTAATTATTTTGATCGCTAATCGCCGACTTCGCTCCTGTTTGTGGTGTTACAAAATGGCTCCCGTCAAGACATCCTGTGATCCAGGTCCATAGAGTTCTACAGTCTTGCAGTCGCAATGTCACCAATGTTTTTAAACAATCGCTACCATTGCACCCACCATGTGCTCGTCCCAGAACCCTTTATCCCAAACACTTAAGGTCCAAAAGAATATATGTTACAATTGGAGAAACAGTGTCCAGTTCCACAAATTCTCACCCAAACACTCTTCAGTTTATGAATCACCTTGGTGTATACTTCATAACAGAGGGTGTGGGCGAGCCAATAGTAGCAGGCAAAAGTGTACACCTGGTAATGTTCACAGCTCTGCTGACAACTATGGAAGCACTAATGCACTGGATATTACCAAAACATGAAAGATATTGTGGGGAGCACCTGCTAGCAATTAACACGAAGAGAACTAAAGCTATGATACCAGGCACAACAAGGGTGCCTAGGAGATTATGTGCCATACATGGGACCCACCTGAAAGTAAGCATGTTATTCGGAAAAAGTTGCAGAATACTAAATCAAGTTAGCAGTGGGGTTGCAAGGTTTAACCAGTAACTTGGTTTGGGTGGCATGGGTGTCAAGTGCCAGGGAGGAGGGAGTCAATCGGTCATGTAACAAAGTAATTCAATTGGCTAGGTACAGCTTTGGGCTTTGCCAAATGTCCAGAGTGGAACCAACAGAATGATAATTTCCACAAGATTATGTTACATCTGCCGCGAGCCACTCTGCTCTTAGCCTGAAACCAGACCTCTGCCTTCAGGAGATTGCTTAAGAACGTCTTCACCGGCCTCGTCTCTGGCTCACCCATTTACTTGCCCCGGAAGAGATCTAGCGCAGAATCTGTTCCAGGAATGTCCCATAATTGCCATGCAATTTATATGGGGCAAACTGGGCTCAATCCCTAAGGAGACAGTTGGCATGATTAAGCTTGACCCCCACCATGCAAAAAGGTGGAATGTGTGGCACTTCAAAAGCGGTCAGTCCAATGAGTATCCAAATCCAGTGGCACACTAATAATAATTAATAATTAATAATTAGGCTTTATATAGCGCTACAAACCCTCAGGTATCCGAGCGCTGCTTATTATTACCCACGGTGTGTGGTGCTCATTTATCGACCTCGGAAGGATGAAAGGCTGAGTTTGGCCCCGCCGGGATTCGAACCTGCGTTAACAGGCTCTGCACGGGTGTCAAAGCGAGCGCTCTACTCGCTGTGCCACTTGACCGGCTAGCTGGTGCCCTGGGTAAGTCAAAAGAAAATGCTCTCCATGTAAAGGGATTATCTGCGTGTCTGTTAGCTCCACCTTTTAACTCTGTTTTACAGCAATGGTTTTTTACTTTTTGCGCTTGCTTCTGCAATTTCTGTGCGATATTTAACATGTAATCCTTTGATGCAGAGGTCTGCAACCGTTGGCTATCCATATGTTTTGGACCACAACTCCCATCATCCCTGACCAGCATAGTCAATAGTGTGGGGATCATGGGAGTCCTAGTACAAAACATCTGGAGAGCCACCAGTACCTTCTTGATGTGGGCATGTGATATGGCAACATTACACATGATGGATGGACTCCACAGAGGAGAGGTTGTGTTGGCAAGCGACTGAGAAACAAAGAGCTGAACTTCTGCCCCAACAGCAAGGCTGTGTTGCCACCACAGAGGTCTTCTCATGCCATGGGTCTCTTGCACACTTTCCTTTAAAGGAAGGATTGTGGGGGTCACTTGTGGCAGCAGTGGTGTCTTAAAGTTGGTGAAACTTTCGTATGAATGACCTGGTGATCTTGTACTGATCAAAAGGCCAGAGGTTTAAAAAGTCCAAAAAATGGCTCCTCTTCTCTGCGATCAATCTCTACGTTTGGGCTTTGCCGTTGCAATTTTCATACTTTAGTATGTATCACACACGTCGAACGATTACGATTTTGAAAAAAAAAAAAAAAAAACAATGCCTCCAGTTGGCCATGTCTGCTTACTGAGAACTTGTTTATAAGAAACCTTCCATGCAAAGGGAGGAATGTTGTCATTAAACATTTGAACCCCCAAAAAAATACAAACATCAGACTGATGTCAACTGTAATGTCAAATATGGATTCGTGTTTATGCCATATAAAGTTAAATAGTACGACCACCATTAAACACTGCACAAAACCCCAAACTAGAAGATGCGTCAATTCTTTAGAATCTACAGTGTCCTAAGGTTGTCTAGGGACCTCACTGGTAACAGCCCACCACCCAAGTAAGGCTCCGAGAGGGGGGCTTTGGCATGGTCCATGAAGGTCGTCCCCGCCTTCCATATATTATCTCCATTAGCACCCGTGGACATCAGACACAGGTCCCAAGGGTTTGGTAAACCAACAAAAAAAAAATGAAGGAATCCTCGTCCTTTTTGCATAGACTTGCCTAATAGCCTGGCAGTGTTCGTTCTCATTGTTAATTATCGCGATATCAACAACACAGAAAAGAGCTTGGAATGGAGTCGCTGTGCACAAGGTAGGTCGTTTTCTTTTTGGTACGCCAAGCCTTTATCACCCATACCACCTGTAAGGAGCCATGGTGCACTTAGGGCAGCAGGGGTTGCGGGGGGTCGAGGGGAGCCATGCTGCTCAGTGTTGTAGGGGCGAGAGAAGCGCAGCTGAAAGGCTGCTCCAAAGAAGGGTTTTAACTACCGTAAGCGGCCCGCGTTCCCAGCAGCCTGATAAGCAACACGTCCGGCGCTGACAGAATAAACACTGCACAAACCTAAAAGGTTAACTTACACAAATGATAAACTTAAAAAAGTGTTTCCCATGTAGCCATTATTGTTCCCTCCGCGTTGTGTTGGTATTTGGTAATTCAAGCTGAGGTACAGAGTTTGTAAACACAAGTTTGAGGTCCCAAGAAGGAATGCAGAGCCACATGCAAAATAGGAAACTTTACATTCTTCAATTACAGCAAGCGGGTAAGTACAGAAATAGGTTAAGGAGAAGACCACATTCACTGTGCATCCATCCTTCATCCACAAATGCCACTTTCAGAACCCTCACAAGCATCGCTCACCAAACATTGCCCTCCACAGCTCCAGGCACGATATCTCAGACATCCACAGCAGCACATCCGGCCACGTTACAAACCATCACATCTTAGTGATGGGAGCCCCCCACCACTTGGACAGTCATTTCTCATACAAAACTCCAACCCCGTCAATGCTCCTCAGTTCCCAAGAATGCACAACCGAGGAGCCAAGGACTTTATGCCCCAAGACTCTGAATCATGCACTTGCTAAGCCTTGGTCCCACAAGACCACAAGCGTAAGAGGTAACTCCCACGGGCTGGAAGAACAGCTCAGGGCAACAGGTTTGCCTTGGGAACAAGACCATGGTTCAGTATGCGGTCTCACGCTCAGAAGCTGGAGGAGTCTGGCATTAAAGCTAACGAGATAAATGACCAATAACAATATTGCTAGGGAGGTTGTGGTCCATGGTATGAATCTAGATTCTCCAATCAGATCACTCCTTACAGAAAATCCTGTTTCAGCGTTGGCTCTACCTCAACAAAAAGGACCAAGAAGGGTCCCGCCTAAGTCTCCATTGCTTTGCCAGTCTCTAATACTTGCCCATGCATGCCCACAAATGTATGCATAGGGGGAAACTACAGGTTTGAATCCCCTCTTGTATCTCTGCAGGACTAGATTCATCTTGAAAATGAAAACAATATGCTTTTCATAAAAATCTAACAAAGAATTTCAGAGGTGGTGAAAGTTGCTTCTATAGCAGAGGTCTTCAAACTGTGGGGCGTGCCTCGGCAGGGGGGGGCATGGCTGCATCCCTGTGGAGGCGCGAAACGCCAGAATGAAATGTTTAAAAAATGTTTTAGATTGGGGGCATGGACTGGAGCGCCGAGGATGCGGACGCTCTTCTAATGGCCTCCGTGGGATGCCCGCTGCATCCAGTCTTACATGCGGCTGTAGCTCTCCGCCGCACGAAGAAAACCCCTGTGGTGATGCATGACACCTAGGGGCATCTGCCAACCAACTTTCAAGCGCCTCTGACCTGATTGGGGCAAGATTCAGGCGAGTTCCCCCCGCGGTCCCTCTGCCCGCCATCCCAAGGGTTTCCAAGATGACGGACGGGACTGCAGCGTCTGAGAACATCCGGAGGGGGAGAGAGGAGATGAGAGGTGGCCGCCTGCTTTGAGCCCATTGGCGGCACCCTGCTGTCAGGGGCCCCCCATCCTAGGCCGTGGACACCCAGCCTGACGGACTGCCCTGCACCCTTACCTGGGGGAAGTGCAGCAGAGCTCCCTCGCTCCGCCCACCCAGCTTCAGCTTCGCTCACGGTGCTTTCGCCCATGGCACTGGGCCTGGGGGCCCACCTGCATGGGGTGCACCTGCCGGCACAAGAAGAACGAAGTGGAACCAACACCAGCACAAGGAGGCCTTATCCCGGCGCCCCCCCCTCCAACCAGCACTCTTCTACTTCCACGGAGGTTCCTGCTGGCTCTTGCCGTGTCCCCGCGGAGGACACAGACGTGACCTGCAGCAGTAAGGCTGCCCGGACTCCGCCAGTGACTTTCTCCACACGTGAAACCGCTCCGGACTCCTACGTGGGGCGATGAAGTGGGCTCCCTCTGCCTCTGGCCCTCTCTCCATGGGGGAACCTGTGGGAGCCGGTACTGTACCTGAACCCGATCCATCAGCGGGTGGCGCGGCTGGCCTCCTCCCATCCCCCCGCTTCCATCTGGGGACCTCATAACATAAGTCCTCACGGTCGCACCAACCCTGGTGGCCAGTAGGATCCCCTCTGCAACTGAGCCTGACGGGGGAGAACTTGAGGCTGCACTGAAGAGGGGGCGAGGAAGGCCCTCCTCCCACCCTTGTTCAACAATCTCGACATAAACTCTGCTTCAGGGATGGCCCGGTGAGCTCCTCGCTCCATGGTGTGACCCAGCCTAAATTCCATCAAGGGACCCTACACCTCCCCACTGGGACTCCTAGCCTGAGACAGGAAGAGGTAAACCCCAGTTGGCATTAATATCGCTCCCCAGCTTGCCTACGTAGTTCCTCTGTCCCCCCTGATCATTCCCTGGGGCGCCCCAGCCCACATCTTGACCTCTCTTGTGCCCCCCCCTGCGGTCCCAAAAAGATCATCTTCCCGTTGCCTACCTCCTGGGGGAACGAAGAACCCTCTTTCACAAGTAACCTCAACATTCACACCGGCAGTACGCCTCTACCCATCTGGAAGGTCCTGTGCAGCCCCAAATTATCCTACCAGTGACCGAGGGGTCTGTTTGCTCATCACTTTTCCTCCAAAAGGCGCAGAGCCCTCCCACTGCCCACGAACGACACAATGGCCAAACAATTAAAGTCCGGGAAGAACTCAGACATTGCTGCAATGTTAATGTCGTCTGAAAAATCGAAGAAACAGGACCCGCCCCCCTCTCCGCAGGAATCTTTAGATAACAAGGGATCTCTTGCATTTAAGGATGACATCCGAGCATTCATGGCAGACATCAAGTATGTATTCAGATCCTGCATGGTTGAACTTACCACTAAACTAGAAAGCACCGACCAAAGGGTGACAGAGGCTGAGCAAAGGCTGGGAGAAGTCAAAGATCGGACCCAAGATCATACATCCACCTTGATGGAAGTGCAACACTCAGACTCCTCCAAGACAAATGCAAAATCTTGGAATTCAAACAGGAAGACTTGGAAAACAGAGCCTGACATAATAATCTCCGAATTCGAGGAATCCCAGCCTCAGTCCCAGACAAAAACTTGGCGGAATATGTGGGCGACTTTTTTCAATCCCTACTTCCACAACTAGAGAAGCCACAACTCCTAGAACGCACCCACAGGTTGCGCATTCGCCGTGGGATGGAATCAGACACTCCACCGGACGTTATCACCAGGGTACACTTCTTCACTACAAAGGAAGCCATCTCAGCAATTGGCCACAACAGGGACGAAATAACCTTTCAGGGCTCTCCTCTTCAGATCTATCAAGACCCATCTCTCCTCACCTTCCAGAAAAGACTATCCCTACGTCCACTAACTATCTTCCTTCAGAGTCAACAAGTCTGCTACAGATGGCTCTTCCCCACGGCCCTACAGTTCTCCTACAAGGGCACCCTGAGGAGGATCAGCCACCTGGAGGACGTCAAGAAGATTATACACCCAGCCTCACCTAAATGCCCATCGCCACCAACCACAGAAACCATCACTGACTCGGACCTCACGGCTTCCCCAAAAACTAAGCAAAACTCATGGTCAAAGGTCCCGAGGTTTAGGAGAAAGAAATGATCGGACACAGATGCAACAGATTTACCGAAATGTCAAAGCTCCGAGCACCTTGAAGCCAGTACGTGGCCCTTGGAATGCTGGGCTCTGCTCTTACCCGGCCTAGCCCGGTTCGCCCCATTCACTTCTTTGGAACAACTTTCTGTTTCCGTGAGGGAGGTTAGCCACCTACGAAAACGTAGATGAACCCTGACAGCCTGAGCAGTGGGCCCCACCCCACGGCCCATGCCCATTTCCAAGGCACAATCCACCTATGAGTCCTTGGAATGATCCACTAAGCTTGTTCTTAGTTCCAGCCATGTTGGCTGAAAACTGTTATTTGGCCCTGTTGGCCAGGGGGGGTGCCAGTTCCACAAAATGCCCCCCATCCCTCAGTTAAATCTTGGCCCTCCTGTTGGAGGTCTGAGCAAAAACTTCAGAGGCAGGTTAATGAGTGGCTGCAGACCCTACGACATGCTGACTGATCCATCCACATCTCTTCCCCGCCTTCCAAACCCATCAGCAACGCCACATCCTATTTCGGAACACCATACTCTGAGGTTTGTTTCCCTGAATGTTAAAGGACTAAACTCTCCTACCAAATGCAAATCAATTCTGCAAAAACTCCAAGATAATGAGCAGTGGCCATGCTTCACACCTTTTACCAGCAGACTTTGGGCGTCTACGCTCCCAGTACTTCCCAAAACAACTCCTCATGTCCGGAAATGCCAATAAAGGTGGCACAACGATCCTCTTCAGGAGAGGGTTAAACCCCCAGATATTGGACACTATACTTTGCCCGGATGGCCGATTTACAGTCGTAAAGTGCCTACTGCCGGGACAGCTGGGATAGCTATACTCCTTCGCTTCAGTATACGCCCCAAATACAGGCCAAGCTGCTTTCTATGAGTCTTTAAGCTCCACGCTCTCCCCCTTCCTAGAGGGCCAGATAGTAATCAGCAGCAACTTCAATGGAGTTCCGGATCCCACAAAGGATTAATCGCATCCACCCTCCTCCGGGGACTTGGCTTCTGCACTGGCACTTTTACAGCTATTCAGGACCCTATAGGTGGTGGACACATGGAGGATACTTCATCCCTCGGAAAGAGATTTCTCCTTTTATTCCTATGTTCATAGGAGATTTTCCAGAATGGACCTCCTGGTATCCCCGCAAATACTCACATTCACCAACAACATTACCATAGGCCCAAGGATCCTGTCTGATCACGCCCCAGTGACCTTAGAAATTCGAGTACACAAGCCATCCCCCACCGTGCAACGCTGATGGACGCTGTACGACCCAATACTTAACAAGATGCCGCTCAGGGACTCAATAGCGACCACAATTAAGAACTTCTGTAAGGAAAACCCCAGCAAAGACACCTCCCCCGCTAACAACTGGGACGCTATGAAAGCGGTAATACGTGGGGAGCTGATCGCTCAGGGAGTGGCCTTCCATAAGAACAGGCGACAAACCCGCCTGATCCTCGAGGAGGACCTCCGGAAAGTGGAGAAGGCCCACAAGGAAAAAGGTTGGTCCCCAACAAGCTATTCGCATGGCACAAAAAAAGATTGAGGCCCGCTACGCCGAACACACTGCACATCAACTGGCAAAGGTTAAGCAATTCTATTATGCCAAGAATAATAAGGCAAACAGATTATTGGTGGCCAAACTTGCTAAAGCGAAAAGAAACAATACAATCATTGGTCTGCGGGACTCGCAAGGCAGAATACAATACGCCAATCAGGACAAACAACGCCTGGCAGCAGACCATATGACACAGGTGATGACCGCCCCAATACGAGATTTGGAGGAACAGGAGGAATATTTACAGAAAGCTGCTCTTCCCCAACTGAAAGACATAACTCGAGACACCCTGGATGCTCCAATCTCAAGCGAGGAGGTAGACGAGGCAATAAAGTCTATCCAATCCCGAGCCCCTGGTCCTGATGGCTACTCAACCAGATTCTATAAGATCTTTAAGCCCCAGCTACTCGCACCGTTGGTACAATTATTCAATTCTTTCAGAACCACGGGAGTCATAACCCGCTCCATGCAAGAATCAATCACAGTCCTGCTACCTAAGCCTCGAGGCGATCTGAGAAACCCTGCCCCCTATAGACTGATTGCCTTGTTCAACATCGACACCAGCATTTACTCTAAGATCCTAGCGACACTCCTATCCCATATCTTGCCGGACATAATTCATCCTGATCAGAGCGGATTTCTCAAGTACCGATTCATGGCCGAGAACATTCGCAGAGCCCTGGACCCAGTGGGTCTGGCTTCCCGGGACCCCTAAGGATTAGTACTCATGGCGCTTGATGCAACCAAAGCATTTGATAAGGTGGACTGGACTTTCATGAGGCTCAACCTAGAGGCATTTGGGTTTGGGACGGAATTTCACACCATGGCTTTGGCCAACTATAAATCACCCAAAATCCTTCTTAGAATCAATGGCAACTTCTCCACTCCTATCGCCTTGAACCAGACAGGGATGTCCACTGTCCCCACTCCTATTTGCGGTGAATATGGAGCCATTTGCCCAACAGATTAGGCTGAACTCCTTGGTCAAGGGCTTCCGGGTTGGTACCTCACACCACAAACTAGCTCTCTATGTGGACGATGTCCTACTGACCATTACAGAGCCCCGCTCCTCCTTGACACACGCTTTAGCTGAAATAAATACCTATAGAAGGGTCACAGGATTCTCCATAAACTTTAAGAAATCAGTGGCACTGGGGATAGGGATACCCCCTGGGGAGTGAGAGGTCTCGATTCCAATGTGCCCAATCCAATGGAAGACGAAAGCTATTAACTATCTAGGGGTTCAAATCCGGCTTACCCAAAGGACCTTTACCATGCAACTTTCCCCCTCTATTCAAGGAACTGGAAACCGATCTAAAACATTGGGAGACCCAAGAAATATCATTAATGGGCCGGATTACGGCCTGCAAAATGAATCTGCTACCAAGATTTCTATGCGCATGCTCATCCCTTCCAGTTGCGATCCCGGCACCAGCCCTCCAAAACCTACAGAGGAAAATGCTACAATTCATTTGGAAGGGGGAAAAAAGCTAGGATTCCTAAAGACACAATGCTAGGTAACGCAAAGCTTGGTGGCCTAAGGGTCCCAGACCTACAGAGATGCCACATGGCAGCTCAGCTGGCATGCATCCAGGCATGGCAAACTCTTACTAATCGCCCCAGGTTGGTGGACCTCGAACAATCACGATTATCTTTCCCTCTACGCTTTCTTCCACACATCCCACCACTGATGAGGCGGCAATGGCAGGGACTGCTGGCGGCTACTAAACACACCATCTCTGTCTGGGATAAAACCTTAAAACAAAAGAGGATTCCAATAGGACTTGGCCCCTCCTCCCCAGTGTTCTTGAACCCAGCTTTCTCACCCGGGGCATCCCCAAAAAATCTCAAAACCTCTATCACATGGGGATTAGAGACATTGGGACAGCTCTTCGAAGGAGGACAACCTGTACTTTTGAACGATGTAAAGAAATCTTTCAGCTCCAGGAAAAGGACAGACTCACGTACATCCAGCTACGTCACGGGTGCTCCCACCCACAGACTCGCCAAGCAGCTACTCGCCCCCCCACAGCAATAGAACTGACTCTCAAGGAGCTCCCGACCCGGGGCAATATCTCCACTCTAAATAAACGCCTCCAGAAGGATTTTCTAACCTCAAAAACCCGATCCATGGCACAATGGGAGGCAGACCTGGGCCACCCTATAGAGGACCAATCTTGGGTAGACATCTGGACCTGCGCCCAGTCGTCATCGGCCTGCATCACAAATAGAGAATGTGCATACAAAATCTTTCTGCGCTGGTACTACCCACCCCTAAGGCTCCACCATATGAACCACACATTCGACCTGACCTGCTGGAGACAATGCGGCCAAAAAGGGTCCTTCTTCCATATGTGGTGGACTTGCCCAAAAGCCCAAAGCTTTTGGAAGCAGTGCTTAGCAACCATCGCAGAAATCACTCAGATAAGGCTTCCCCTATACCCCAAACCCATTCTCTTGGGCATCCCATTCGATGGAATCTATCCAAGATCCAGAGCCAAAGCCAAACTGCTGTCTCAATGCCTTCTGGTGGGTAGAATTGTGGTAGCCCGCTCATGGAAATCTGTGGAGGGTCCTCCCTTGCCCTTTTGGTAGGAGAAAATATGGGATGTCCTAATTGCAGAAAAGGTTACAGCAGCCAGGCAGGTCTCCTTCATCGCTTTCGGAACATTTGGGGCCCAATCCTTGACTTTGACGAGACTTCCCAGCCCTGACCTATAAGCCCCAGCTGGCCCGAAGGATTCTAGACGATGGAGATGCTCCGCAGGAACAGGAATAAAGAGAGCGGTCTTGGGCGGCTCAACAACCACAGGGAAGGAGGGGAGAGCAATAAGATATGTTATTATGATGCATAACATGTTTTGATAAAAATTCTGTATTGTTACCATCCTGCCTTGTTCAAAAATAAACATTTAAAACAATAAAAATGTTTAGATTGGAGGAAATGTGCAGTGGCGGCTCACATGGTCAGACTGGAGAATAAAACTGTCTCAGACATCAATGAAAAAGTGGCACGCAGTTGCTAATGGATATTACCATAGATGTACAGTAAAAAATATCATGCCTGCCCCCTGGGCAACCAGCACCTATTGCAAACTGTTTGGCTTTTTACCCATGTGTTTTTAAAAGTATGCTCTAAAATGCAACATTTGAATGCATTATTTAAATGAAATTCACAGTGGGAAAAACCACAAACCTCTCGGTGAAGGCGTGCGATAATTCGTAGCCATTTGGACTTACTGTACATTTGGCATTTTATGGGGGGGGCCCGGTCTCCCCACAATTTGTCAAGGGGTAAGGGGGAACAAGGCCTAAAAAGTTTGTAGGCCACTGTTCTATGGCGATAATGCACTTGTGTCCACCTCGAAGCACTGCAAGACGACATCAGTGGGAAGGTGGGGACAAGAAATGGAAGAAGGGGTCAGTGGAGTCCAGGACATGTCGTGGGAGAGGGACGAATGGAATCTAACAACTTTTTATATTTGTGTCAATGTAACTTTAATTCCTCTTTAATTTCAATGGTTTGACTTAGGCTGGAACGGGAAACCTGAGGAAGGGGAAGTGAGGTCCGGGGGAGGGGATTAGGGGGGAGAACGAGACGTTAGTCGCTTGTAACGTATATCCCCCAAAGCCGAATGTCTCTGGTCAGGACCCTTTGGGAGGTGTTCCAGAGCGCTGAAGGGGTGGATGGTGGCGACATCGGATGGTGGCATGTAGAGAGCGACACAAAGAAGGAGCCTAACGTCAGGAAGGATAAAGTGAGAGTCAATGTGGGCATCCCTTAAAAAAAATTAAAAAAAGGCAGCAGGACAACGTGCCCAGAGAGAGAGTAGTGGGACTGTGCTCCCCGGTCGATCCCTCTTCAATGAAAGATTATGAAGGAGGTACGCACCTCTGCGATAAACTCAGACTGGAGAGCCAGGCTCCTAAAAATCATTCATCGAAAATGAAACTGATCAAAGGTTCCAAATGAAGGAGCTGTCCCAGCTGGAACTGGAAAACAAGGACGCAGCAAAAAAGACCCTTAGTTAAAGCATTGCACTCACATCCCAGCTGTATCTCATTCATGGGAGGTAATACATCAAGGTCCGAGCGCGCCTCAACATGGTTTTAGGTTACAGAGATTTCGCTGGGGAACATTTGTTACCTGCCAGGAAGCGAGGAGCGTTTGCAAGAAAATGGCCTTTTATTTTAAAATCTACACACTGCATTTAATCAAACATATTATGTGTTGCCTAAAGTTATTCCGTACCATTTTCAGTAAAACATACCATTTTTTTAATCCCTGTCTGGTTTAATTAACCAAGAAGCGTGGGCAGCAATTTCCAAGTCCCAATAAGCTGGGAAGGTTTTACACCACCAAGCTCTGCTACTTTAACGGGGCCATCACGTGCTGAGTGGCCTTCTGAATGACGAAAAGGGCCTGATCTACAACAAGTCAATGCTGAACTCCTGCCAAGGACGCCACCAGCAGGGAGGCGCCATTTTGGCTTAAAAAAGAATGTGGGAAGAAACCACCAATGGACGCACACAAGATGGCTGCTTGAGCCGAGGTCGCGGTCCCATTCCCTTCCCACCGGTGATATACGGGTGTCCCCACTGGCTTGGGACTATGGGGACTGGCAGAGTCCTATTCAGTATTTAACCAATCATCCGCACATGGGGAGAACCCCAGTTTTGGTCAGGTACACAGTTGATGTTATCATTGATGATGGTTATGGGACTACACCCCGGGATCACCGATTAGACCACATCAAGGAAGCACGCCTCACAGCTCAGTTGAAAAGGAAGTGGCACGTACCACAGCAGCAATTCCTGACCTGGATCATGAGTAGCATGAAGATAACCACCATGCATGTTAAGGGAGTCAACACTCCCACAAAGCATTCTCTGCTGGGGAGGGATACAAAGAGGAATGGTTATCTGCTGGATGGCTTGGCAGGGTCAAGCTTGCTCAGTGTGTGCATGGAGTCGGTCTGTGTGTGCATAGCGCCATTTGCCGTCAACAGAACGAAACAAAATGGCGACTCTCCATGGATGGAGTTGCAGGGCAGGTAGCTATAAACAGGAAAAAAGGAAAACATAGGCAGGGATCGAAATAGGAGAAGATGGAAGAGATAGGTCAGCGGTGGGAGGGAGGGGGGATGTTCGTGAGGCGAAATTGCCCATTACAAAAGTACAAAAGGCGAGATCGCAAAAAGGGGCACTGTTGTGTTTACAGTAGTGGCAGAAGGAACAGCCACTGCCCTTCAATGTACGGTAAGGTTTAAGATCCAAAGCTGCAACTGCTCTTGTAGAGTTCCAAAGAAGAGTGTGGGCATAACAGCTTGCAGGTCCCCACTTCCCTGCCACTACCTGTCATAGACAAATGTAATTTAGGACAGCTACATGACATTCACGAGAGAATAATTTCACCTTGACTTGCATTCTCGAAATAAACATGTTGCAAGGCGGTGAAGGTTGTGCACCAAAAGCAAGTTGGTGCACATTCAAGAGACCTGTTCAAAACCCAAACCCTGATCATTCAGCAAGGCACAGCCTTTCCAAGCGAAAGCCAACTCACCGCATGCTGGCTGAGGTCACTGGGTAATTATCTTACTCTAGGGGTCCATTAGGAGACAACTTAAAATGGCATGAGATAAAGTTTAAGATTTGCAAATGTTGCTCCTCTGGCACAACCTCTGCGGAGAAGCAACATCGCCAAATGAAAGCAAATTTGGGGTCATTCTTCCATCACTGGCCTCATGGGAATGAGGTGTCCCTTGGAGAGATTGCATTAGCCAATGGTGGCAATGTCACTGCCCTCGGAAGACAATTTTATTTATTTATTTTTTCATTTGTATAGCGCGAACACACCCTGAGGCATCAGGGCGCTGGAGAGAACGAGTTTCATGTAGCCCGGAGGCAAGGGGGTATAGTAGTTACATTACAGATGTCTGTGTGATTATTTTCTGCACCTGATGTAATATGCACGTTAGACGTTGAGCACGTTAGTCAAACAGCCAGGTTTTAAGGGCTACAAATTGTGGTCTACATTTCTTTTGCATTTGCTATTTCTTAGTCATTTTTAAGGATTTATTCCAAAGTAAACTTATTTAATTCACAATTGAAATACTGATGCTTTTGTTTAAAAGTCTGGCTTTCTATAGAATGGGTTATGATTTTACACAGAGGGTTTGCAGCCAGAGAGAGCTCAGTTGGTTGAGCACTTGTAGCTGCCATTGAAGAGGCCACATTAGGTCTTTGCTGGGGTTCAGTTTCAGATGAATTGTGCAAATCCAATTTTTTTGGCATCAAGGGAGACTATGGGGCACCGATTGTCTTTGCCCGCTCAGTCTTTAAGATAGAGTTGTGGGTGCAGTCTCGATGGGGGTGGAGATTGGTGTCTTTGGACAGGAGCACCCAGAGGAAGCATGGATAGGCTCAGTAACACGGGTGCGACTACAGAATCCTGTGGATTCCACAATTAACTCGGAGGCCGGAATCTGGAGCAATACATTTGTATAAATGGTTGCCTGTCCGATAGGGAAGAGATGAAACACGGACAGTGTCTGGAGGAGGGCATACAGGTTGGCTAGGAGGGCCTGGTGCTCAGTGCCGTTGACCTCAGTAGCGTAGTCCACAAGAGCTAGCTGGCTAAGCTGCTCAATGAGAACATGCTTAACTTGGGCACAGGGTGATGCCATAAGATATTTATTGAATACCCTTGTCCTACTGACTCAGTCCTTAACTATCCCGAGGTTGTGATATTAAGTTCCGTTTTTGCAGTGCTTAAAAACAGGAGGCATCTGTATCAAGCGCTATATAAATCACCAAATTATTACAGCAGAAGGCACAGGTCTCACTTATCTGTGAACCTGAAAGCTTCATCAAGAATGATGTAGTCACCACCTGATGCATATGCGTATAAAAGCCATTCATTTCCTTAACTGCCATTATAAAATGAAGGTAGTTGCTGTGAGAAACCAGAAGGTGTCTCACCCACTAGTTCCTGGATAGCTGTCATCCAGGTGGCCAGGGCACATCCATCGCTTTTGGATCCAGTTCCTGGGGGTGGACTAGTGCAGGAGGATCACCTGGGTGTGGGAGGATCACCTGGATAAGGGGTCTTCGCGGAGTGGGACATTGGATGGTGAGATGCGATATCCCCCTTCCCTATAACACCTTTACCCCATCCTACCAAGTACGATATTTATGACCTCTACCCCACTTCTCCAGCCCACCTTTAAACCATGAACACTTTCTCACAGACAGCCCGCTACAAGAGAAAATGGACTAACATCCGAGTCGTATACCTGACGTATCCCAATACAATGGTCAGGCAAGGTCAGGCAATTACGGAGCATCACACACACCTGACTTCCATTAAGCTTCCCCACATTGATAAAAGGCAGAGCACTAGAGAATACTATGAGTGAGGCAAAGTACACAGGAAACAGCAGTCTTCAAGAGTTCCCTTGACGTTTTTGACAAGGAACCATTACTTTCATGAGCCCTTCAGATTGGAAAGCGTAAGACCAGGAAAACAGGCTTAAGAATCCTACATTGTGTGTCGGAGATACCCGGGCCCTCCCGCATCAATAATCAAGACAGGGAGAATCAGCAGCCGCTGTGGTACCGTCCTTGGATCCAATAACAAAGCAGCATCAGTAAAATCAAAGCAGCCGTGAGTGGGGGAGCCCGATACAAGACCGGTCTGTGCTGAAGCCAAGGTTGCAAGCGGCAACATTGTATGACGAGCGCTGGAACGAACATTGTTTGAAATACATGTGATGAAAGACACAAGTAAAGTTGAACTACTGATGAGTGATTGAACTCTCAAACAAAGATACGATACCTTTGAGTGAGTGGTCCAGCACCGCGTGTGTGCTCAGTCAAAGGTCTCTGTAAGATATCAAGCTGAAAAGTGAAAGAGTTGTAGAGAATTGTGAATCTAAGTGGTCCTGCGACGGGTCATGCTAAATCCTGCACGCAATCGAAAGTCTTTGATGTTGATACAGTAAAGAAAATGTGTGGCAAAGTTGATAAAGTTGGTCCGAGCCCAGCAGAGGGGGATCAATTGAAAGCTTTGTGTTAAAGTGGGTCTGAACCCAGCGAAGAGGGACCCAGAGTGAACAGAAAATCGCCAGAGACTTTACTTTTATTTTCACGGATTGCCTTGCTTCACGTTTTGGTACTTTTGCCGCTAGCCCATTAATAGGACTTTTTGCCTGCCTTCCTGGATTGAATTGCCAAACGTTTTTGTCCCGTTTGCTGTCAGCCCGTAACAAAAACTTTGCCTATGTTTCACGGATTGCTCTTTCCTCTGCAAGATCGCCTCGGATACTACTCAGCTGTTTTCAGGCATTCCATCTGTTACAGCAGCATTTTGCCTCTACATTGGACCCTGCTGTCTAGCCCCGGACAGGACACACTTGTCAGTGTTCTAACGACTTTTGTGGGATTGACCATCTGGGAACTCATTGTTATATTACTGCCACATCTGAACCACAAGATATTGGGACATACCTTTCCTATTTTCAGCAAGTGCACAAGTGGACGCTGCGCAGGGTGTGCACCATCCCGGAACTAGTGCGCTCCTTGTGCCGATTGGGTTAGAACCCTCACTAACCTGCCTGTTTATTATTTTATACTGTCGTTGTTCACCTTTGGATTAATCCCAATACGACTGGTGGTAAGCAGTGTTTTTTTTTCCATTCCAATCCTTCTTAGGGTTCCCTGAACAGTCCTGATATTGATTTCTGTCTTTTAGGTAGGAAGATCTGTACCACAGTAGCAAGATAGAAAGAATCAGGTATAATCCATAGCGGTTTGAGTAATACTATCTGTATATCTGTCACACAATACATATCCCTTCTTTATTTTACAGCTGGCATTTCGTGGCGGTGTGTTCTACCTGCTCTTTTGAGTGATCAGGCTCTTTGCACTGTCCAACTCAGTAAAGGGTCATATCATTTTAAAGATCTATACCCTCACAGAGAGGAGGCTCGGTTGGAGGCCCCAACCGAGCTCTTCAATCAAAACCCTGTGAAATTCAGACCCGGTTGCCTACCTACTCTCATCCTAGTTGGTGAGTAACACCTCTGACAAAGAGACTTTGAATGGCAAAGAGACTTTGGCACAGAAGGCCATGTTGTTGAAGTTTTAAACTGCACCCTCATGGTAGAGAAGCCATAGACTGTGCTAAGCTCGAGTGTGCCGCCTTGTCCCATGTTGAAAACGTAGGAAGGGAATCCAACGGCTTGAATATCCCGACATACTTTCTTGAACACTTTTCTTTTGCATAACATTGTTTCCCACCCTATTTGAATTTAGAAGTAAGGTTTGGCAATAGGTTTATTAGTATAGGCCCTTTTTATTTTGACAAGACACCACAACGACTGCGTTATTATTTGATGGTCGTAGCTTGCTCCAATCTTTAGATTTAGATAGGCATTTTTCAAACCCAATGGAAGTTCAATAAACACCCTTGAACTGTGATTACTTGTGTCCCTCTTACTATTTGATACCATACCTGTTACGCTCACCTGGCTAACACAGGGGCATCGATCTGAACTGGACAGCTGCGGTCTCCACCAATGTGATGCGTAGTGCCGAGATGACAGACTGGACTGGCCCATCTAGCTTCGTTTGCTTGGCCCGTAGGAGTATTCTTATGATGGTTTAGAAAGATGAGCTCTCCACCCTGCATTGAGCGCAGGGGCACGTAGATAACCAGTTGCTTCACGAGTTCGAAGGAATAGGTGAGTTCCAGAACAATATTGACTGAGATTTCCGGCAAGATGCCGTAGGTATATAGTTCATAAGAGTTCAAATGTCTGACTTTCACTCTTGTCCGATTCCTTGCCGGTTGCAGCTTGACCCTAGCGAAGAGTTCCTTGTGGCAACCGGTAACATTCAGGTAAGGATTTGTATTATCCAACACAGTTCGATAAAATAATGTCAGTATGTAACCTGTTGCTTTCCCCCTTATTCAGGTGCTGAGAGAAATCATGAAGTCTCTGGGAATAATGCCTCCGGCGGTAAAATTAGGTAAGTCTATCGTGGTGAGGAGGATTCCCTTTGTTTGTCCCTTTGTTTCACCTTGCTGTCCTTTTGTTTCCCCTTAGGGACCGGGGTACGGTGAAGATGCGTTGGATGCTGCGCCGACCCGTGAAGAGGAATAGTACTGCCGGTGGTAAAATCAGATAAGTCTATGGGGGGTAACTAATATTGCCTATGTTAATTCCCTTAGGCTCACCTTGCTGTTCTTGTGTTCCCCTTAGGTGCCGGAGTGCGGCGGGAACATGCAGAAGGATGCAGTGAATAGTGAAGATGCTGCGAAGGCCGGTGAGTTCAGCGCAGCGCTGCAGCAGGCGAGGTGACGCGCATAAAATAACTTTCTTCCAGCTCGAAGGTGCGGTGGATCGGGAATTCAGGTAAGGATCAAAGGTATTGCTCTTGTTCTAACCTTTTCTTCTTCTATCTCCCTTTTTCTAGGAGCTCCAGACTTGAGGCGGGCGTGGCAGAAGATTGGATGCAGACTTGCAGGCATGGCGAGCGTTACGCTGCTGGATGCAGAATAACACGAAGCGTGTGCTGCTCTTCGGGCGTGGTTTAAATAGCCTCCAAAGTAGTCCCAGGTAATTATTCCTCCCCAACCCCACCTGAGCAAAAAATAGTCCCTACGTAAAGTAGTCCCTTCCAAGCCTCTTTTGGCTTGGAGGTTTGCAGCATGGTCTGCATCAGGTAAGTTTTAATCTATGAGCCTGGCGCCTATGGAGCCAGGACTGACTCTCCATATGAGCCTGGCGCCATAGATGCCAGGACTGCACCCAAGTGGCCCCTAGCAGGGGTTGTTGGGCTTGCTTGGAATAACTTGATGCCTGCTTCCGGGGCTGCTGGACTTGATCTGGATCCCCGGGGGTAGGCATCATGACAATACCTTCCTTACAAGGTAGATTATTCTAACAATATGTACACTGCACTGCCAAGAAAGACATACAGATGTTTTACATTATCCAAAAGGGAGATGCCCGTTTGCTTGCAAGCTTATCCTACAGGATCATGTGTAATGGTATTGAGCAATAGAATATATTTATTTAGTGGTACATTTTGGTGAGAAGCGTCTCTTCTTTAATGCTCCTGCTGGAGGAACAATTGCACCCCACAACCTGTGACAAGAAACAAGCTGTTTTAATCTGAATATTTATTTTTATTTAAAATAATAAATCAAGGAATTAAAGTTGCCCCCTACCTATCAAACAGTGTGGAAGTCCCAGACTTTACTTCAAAGGAATACAGGTTCCTTGTCTAAAGAATACAAAACACAACGTGCCTGCTCTTGTCTCTGTTTGTTTCTTGATTTATAGAAACATCCATACATAGAAAAGCAAATATGAATTACTTTTCCAGATCATAAGCACAAATAGACCACACTATTTTAATGTATATGAGATCGAAAATCTATATTATGTAATTATAGCAGTCCATATCCCTCATCCCCTTAATATCAAAAGATTAAGCAGTTCTCTGAATGAAGTTTGAAACAAACCAATTTACTTTAAAGCAATTATCAAGTATTGGCATCAGAGAAATCATGTTGATTTGATGCAGTGCACCAATTGTTGGACTGATTTAAATAAAACATGTTGGACACTCTGTGACAACGTTCTGGTTCATAGCTTGTGTACTGAAACTACTTTACATATGTTGTACTGTTGGTCTGTTTTGTAATAAGTTTAAAGGTCAAGCTTTATTTTGGCCTACTTTGCTCACTATTCTCAAGGAATTAGATCCACCCTCATTACACCTCTGTTCAATGTCCTCACTGAGAAATAGATTTCAATTACTTTATTGAC
Organism: Ambystoma mexicanum; assembly: GCF_040938575.1. Classification (NCBI taxonomy): domain Eukaryota; kingdom Metazoa; phylum Chordata; class Amphibia; order Caudata; family Ambystomatidae; genus Ambystoma; species Ambystoma mexicanum. The sequence goes on from NC_090929.1 coordinate 148,235,567, forward strand.
TACAACATGAACAAATCAAAAGATGTGTAATTCCACATATCAATTGGAGATGTCTAAGGCTGCTTGAGAGTCCAAAGTGCAGGACAAAAAGCCTGTCATAATAATGCTATCTAGGGGGGTCCGTTTTTTAATTATTAATCACAAAGCACATACGCCTTGAACTATATTCTCTCTTTCATTGAAATAGCTTTTAAATTGAGTTCCCTCAAAAAAACGTTTAATTGATATCTGGGATTTCACAAATTCTTCGGAAAATCATCTAAATAATCTGAGGTCATACGACTCACTTTTTGTTGGTCTTTCAAGGGCCAAGGATAGCTATGGATATTGATTGGTTTTAGGCAACTAAAAGGAAGATCTTACATGCCAGTTTGTGCAACTGCTCCCAAACCCTCCTTCAGGCAATCTGGTTCTGCCTTGGGAAAGGTCGATGTATGCAGCCCAAAGTTATTGCATTGCAAGGAGCTGTCCCCATTAGTAAATCCAGTTGAAATGCACATCTGCTACTCTCCTGGTGTATGGGCTCTCTTGCTCCTCAGTTTTCCAATAGATCACTCTTCTTCATATGTGTTTGAATTTAATTACCCAACAAACATCACACGCAGCATCCTTTGACATTGAATTTTTAATTGGACAAAGCCTGTGACTGGGCTCTTTTACTTTCTCACACCCACTGGGGCCCCGCCTTGATTTCTATAGCAATATTTGAATAGCGATATTTCAATTTTGATGTATCATGAGAGGATGGGTTAGCTACAAACTAGGCCCTCTTTTCCTAAGGAATAATTGAACTGGAATATGCTTTTGTCAAATAGTTCTCACATGAACATGTGATATTGCTAACCATAGAACATTTCATATACATATATTTATTTAGCCAAATTAGGCTTTACATATACATTTAAAATTCATCATCACATTATACATTCCAATTTCCCTTCAATAAAATACAATACAGCCTGCCACATTAATCACAAATCATTAGAAAAACAAGCCTAAACTTTAGTAAAAAACATCCTGAGATAACTGTTTAAGAACTCCAAGACAATGCCCGATTTAGATTCACAAGGATTTGCCACATTTGAAGATATATGTTATATTTCAAACCCCCTCATGCCTAATGGAGATGTTGAAATATGTGCATTGTGCATGCATTTTACATGTTAATATATCATTTTATATGAAAAAGATCTCCTTTGGAAAATTAATTCAGACCTATTTTTGTATCTTAATCAGACAAAGGGTTCATAATATATTTATGAGTAACAATGTATTTCCCATTGTCATTTTAATGCATCATTTGTGCTGCACATTTTACTCTACAATCTAGACTGAAATAAATATGTGTGGCTAAATCAATATGTGTAGACCATCTGATGCTATGGACAATGGACATTTCTAGGCAGCTCAATAGAACAGCTACACATTAATCAGGATACTCTGTAAGTTCAGGGCTAATTGACATTCCTTAAGGATCAATTTATTCAATTGAACATACAACTCTACCGGGCACTGGAAAACTGATTTTCAATAAGCTTAAAACATAAGACCATGGATTTGGGTCTTTCCAAGGCAAACTCCACACATTTAAATATATATTTTTACTCTCATTTTAATTTCATTTTTTGTTTGTTTGGAACCTTTGGAACACACACTTAGGCCATTAACTCTTCTAAGAATTGATCAAAATTATCGGTAATGGATGTTGACATTCTTGCTTCACAAAAGAGCGGCATTCTCCACAAAAAGACAGTTGGAGTTCAAACTAAATTGACAATTTCATTGTTACATGTAAAAGTGAAGGTTTTCTGTCACATTGCAGCAGCCATGTAGAAGCACATTTTCAATTACATTTTTAATAAAGCTTACAAACAAAATAGGTTTTCTTTAGAGAAGAATTACCCGCACATGTCACGTTAATTTTTTGTCTACACAACATTAATAACTATTTTTTCAGTGTAAGGTATGAATCTGATCTTGTATCATTTAATAGAGAGTATCTCATTAATTCAAATGATATTTTACACATTTCACAGACTTCCTAAAATTCCTGTACTGTCACCACAATCACAGAGGTTACAGGCCTGGCATACCTTGCCAACCATATCTCACAGTGTACCGCTAAGAGAAATATCCTTTCAGCAATTACAGGCATCCTGTCCCTGGTTAATTGCAGAAGTTGAAGACACTGAACCAGACTGACATTTTCAGGTCTTCTGCTTCTGTAGTTTGGGTGGTGTTTTGTCCCGAGTCTCGGGCTGGCCCATGACATAATTGACCAACACGCAACTCTGCACAAAATGACACAAATCGAGATTTGAAATGTACTCCTCAAATTCATAATGTGCTGATGACAATCCTATTCTGTGACGCTTTCCTGTCCTCACCTCATGTAAAACAAACCAGAAAATGTTGGCATTGCAATACTGAATTACTTTGTAGAAGACCTATTTACAAGCTGTAATTAGCAGCTTTACTGTGAAATCCGTTTCCACCTGTGATACAGAAAGTGTTTACGTCATGATGGACCTGCTTTAACTAAGCCCATGTTCAAATGTATTTCCTTGCAGAACCATGACACATGCGCTTTGGTTATTGTGTGAGGAGGATTCCTTGCAGGGCCATTCAACACCTACATTTCATCACTTGGAATGCACACTATGGTACCATATTTAGACACCAGGTAGCCAACTCAGTGTTCACAGAAAACATGGGATGGATGGGGACAAATATTTCACACTATGACCAGTGGAGCTATTCCTATGTAAAAGTATATGTTGTGGCAAATCCCTAGATGTCATCACTTTTGCCCCAAGGGAGAGCCCCTTCACATGAGGCCAGGGCGGTGAGGCTGATACCCAATAGTCCTCCACAGTAGGAAGATATCACAGTGAGAGACCCTCCATCTGTGGATAGGGACCGACATCTAGGGAGAACGCAGTGTGACTGCCTCCCAATTAATCCTCCTAACCCTACACCTTTGGTACACCCCCTGAATATACCCAACCACCCCATGCGCCTGTGTAGGGTCAGTAACATAAAATTCACTGACACTACCGAAGTAGGACTTGCATCATAAATACTGGGATGAGGAGGAGGAGGTGCTTCCACAAGTCCTGCTGTAACTTTGCTCATCCATAGTTTTGCTCCCTGGTGTACCACTGTGCGTTGTTCATAGGAACTCCACCTGGACTGTGGCATTTCGGGAATCTTTACTTTGAACTCCCTTTCAAGCTTTTCTCATACACGGTCCACTTGGTACCTGTGCTTCATGCTCCCTAGGTTTCTGCTCTTCCCCCGTTCCCATAAAGGACCAGTGGCTGCACACTGTCCACGGCAAGAGCATGGCCATCCATGGTGCCTCAGCACAATTCCTCACAGGTACCTTACCCGAAGGGCACCACCGAAACACTGCAATGGCCACACAGGATGGATGCTCCACGTTGTCAACCAGACCCTCCACTAATTTCCACTATCCTCAAACACACTACATACATAGCCACTCACATAAAGCAAAATAATAACTCTTCCAGTAGATATCAAACAACAAGCTGAACACCTGTAAAGTTGAGTTAGGTTAAGTTAATCTATTGAGATTTATATCAAACGCCGCTGCTATTTGCAAGCATATTACCGAGCTGAACGAGTGGGCGGGGTGAAGTTAGTGTGGAGAAAAGGAAATTGTAAAATAGCTTTACGCTTGTGTGATATATGCAGAGCTGAAGTGCCCAGAGTTCTCTGTTTGGGTCTGTTTTAGGTGATCTGTGTCAGGAGCACAGATGTACTGGTGACCAGGGGGCGCCTTCTTTGCCCATAATACTAGGATGCATTTGCATAGACTGTGGTATGTAAATTGGCGGTGGAGTTGTAGAGGTTTGTTCTTTGATCTTATATTGCTATGTGACTGGTTTACTTCGTCTGCATATAGTATAGAATTAGAGAATGGCAGTGCATGAAGGTTGGTGGAGTTCCTAGTTGGAAACTAAAAGCACCCCTGGGCTGTACACATAACATCTGGAGGGTGCCGCTTGGGTGATGGGTCGATAACAGCACCCTTTGCATAAGGTACTTGTCAGCCGACAGTCTGAGACACCCTGGTCTGGGCTGTTAACTATGGCACTGGATAGTATGCAGGGACATGTCACTGATGAATGTGGGGAAAGCATAGGGAATGCTGCAGTGGGGAGAACGTAGAAAGTGGTTGATAGTAGTTTTTTAGGAGAGTTTAAAGTAGTACAGGTTTCCCCGTTTAATGATTGAAAAAGCCATCCAGTCCCATTTTATTCTTGGAATTCTGAAATTTGTAATTGTATTTTCTTTTCAAATTTAGGACTACAAATCCCAGAATTCCAAGAAGAAAAATGGGACTGGATGGCTCTCGTGTGCATCATGCTGGGGAACTTGAGTGCTGTGGAATACAGATTCCATGGAGGCAAAGACTCCTGATAGGGTCCCTAGGAATTACTCAGCATTTTAAGAGGTCAGAGGCAATATTAAGGTTGCAGCCAAGGGAATGACATTGTGCATCAAGAACAAGTCATAAAAGACAACTACCCTCAGCCAATGCATAGCAGCATCAAGGAACCTCCTTGAACACAAATGCCTCTGTGCTCTGCACACAGGATCCCTAGAAAGAGACCTACACACAGAGTCCAGGATACTCCCAGTCTGCACACATCAACACACAAGCAAAGCTATCTTGCCTTTTCCACCTCTCCCCACTAACTTACCCCCCCCCTCCCTCCCTCCCAGATCTGCTGGAGACCATGTAGATGGCAGTGTGCCCTGGCAAAAACCCAATAACATGACAAAGGCTTTTATTGGTGAATGGGACAGCAGGGCTTGACATAGATTGGCGAATATATTTAAATGTCTCAGTCCTGGATGGAATGTGGGATTTTCCTCCCTCTCAATGAATCTTCAGCTAGAAACCAGAAACAAAAGTCTACTCTAGGCTTTGGCTCCTAGGCATCATAATGTTTTCTGTTCAAATCTGGTTTGGAGGCCTCATTAAAACACTCTGCCCCTTTAATCCAGATCTGCTTCTGTTGTTCCTCCTTCATGCCTTTTGCCCTCTGTCGCCAGTGCCTTGTGTGTTGATCTTAATTGCCTGAATCACTATATCTCACTGCGGGGGCCATTAAATAGTTTGCTTTCTTTAGACCCTTCATGCTTCCCCAGTTCAGCATAAGATCATTGGTCAGGGTTAGTTCCTAAACCCAGGTGACTATCAGCAAATTCACCTGCGATAACCTTATTGGCTGTGGTGGGTTTAGAAGATGATTTACTTTCTCCTAAAAGATCCCACTTGAGTGACATTAAATTGTGATAATTATGACCACAATTTCTATATTCTTAAATAACAAGATGTTCATACAATTCACATTCTGCTAAATAGTAACATTTTAGATATATTTTTGGCCAGTTTAAGTCTGGCATTCTATGACTCAGGGAAGGAAAGCTATCCAACGAACCTATTATATGTAGAAACTCACCCAAATCTACAGATACAAATATATATTTTTGAAGTGCTGGCTAAAACCATCACAAAAATGTGCATTTCATATTGCTTGCTTCAATGTATGAGCAGTTGCAGGCGTTCTTATAAATGCTGCATATATCTTACAAAAACAAATTGATGCTCTTAGCAGATTTGCCGTTGGAAGACGTTTAGGTCATAGTCTCCGATTGTGTTTTCTACACACAGATCACGATTAATTCTTCGGTTTGTAATAATAGAGCACGAATTCACCTACTCTATCTCACCTACAGCGACAGGTTCAACGCGAGTTTCCAAATCCCAGAGTTCACGTGTCAGGCAGCGTCTTCATCATAAACATGATCATTTCTGCTGAAGTGCTTTTGAGACAACAAGTGCGATACCAAGATCTCTGCCTTTTCTGTGTCTTGCGTTCACAGTGTTTGCAGATATCTACGTGTCAGTTTCAAAGAAAAAGACTTAAATAAAATGTCTCTATCATTCATATCTCACTTGCATGCAGGCAAAGTGATTGATAGATTTTACTTTGACCACTAGATGTTCAAATTGTGTATATGTTCTAGTGTTTCTTATCTGAATAAATGGAACATCAGTCTCTGTGCAAGCAAAATTGCTGGTCTGCTCAGGTTGCAAATCACAAGTATGTATGGCTTCCTTCATTGTAGCTCTTAACATCAACAGATGCCTACTGGACTCCAGAACAATCAACAGGATGTTCCTGGATTGATTTAGGTTTCCTAACTAATAGGGCTAGTGTTCTTCCTCTAGCAGTCGGATCCCAGTGCAGTCTCAGGGGTGTAGCACCCACCATGCATCCAGACACAGTGGCAGACATATAGCACCCACCATGCTTCCAGACACAGTGGCAAACATATAGCACCCACCATGCTTCCAGACACAGTGGCAGACATATAGCACCCACCATGCATCCAGACACAGTGGCAGACATATAGCACCCACCATCAATCCAGACACAGTGCCAGACATATAGCACCCACCATGCATCCAGACACAGTGGCAGACATATAGCACCCACCGTGCTTCTAAACACAGTGGCAAACATATAGCACCCACCGTGCGTCCAGACACAGTGGAAGACATATAGCACCCACCATGAATCCAGGCACAGTGCCAGACATAGTACCCACCATGCTTCCAGACACAGTGCCAGACATATAGCACCCACCATGCATCCAGACATGGTGCCAGACATATAGCACCCACCATGCATCCAGACACAGTGCCAGACATATAGCACCCACCATGCTTCCAGACACAGTGGCAGACATATAGCACCCACCATGCATCCAGACACAGTGGCAGAAATATAGCACCCACCATGCATCCAGACACAGTGCCAGACATATAGCACCCACCATGCTTCCAGACACAGTGGCAGACATATAGCACCCACCATGCATCCAGACACAGTGGCAGAAATATAGCACCCACCATGCATCCAGACACAGTGCCAGACATATAGCACCCACCATGCTTCCAGACACAGTGGCAGACATATAGCACCCACCATGCATCCAGACACAATGGCAGAAATATAGCACCCACCATGCATCCAGACACAGTGCCAGACATATAGTACCCACTATGCTTCTATCCACAGTGGCAAACATATAGCACCCACCATGCATCCAGACACAGTACCAGACATATAGTACCCACTATGCTTCTATCCACAGTGGCAGACATATAGCACCCACCATGCTTCCAGACACATTGGCAGACATAGTACCCACCATACTTCCAGACACAGTGGCAGACATATAGCACCCACCGTGCTTCAAGACACAGTGGCAGACATATAGCACCGACCGTGCTCCCAGACACAGTGGCAGACATATAGCACCCACCGTGCGTCCAGACACAGTTGCAGACATATAGTACCCACCATGCTTCCAGACACAGTGGCAGACATAGTACCCACCATGCTTCCAGACACAGTGGCAGACATATAGCATCCACCATGCATCCAGACACAGTGGCAAACATATAGCACCCACCATGCATCCAGACACAGTGGCAGACATATAGCACCCACCATGCATCCAGACACAGTGGCAAACATATAGCACCCACTATGCTTCTAGATACAGTGGCAGACATATAGTACCACCATGCATCCAGACACAGTGGCAGACATAGCACCCACCATGCTTCCAGACACAGTGGCAGACATATAGTACCCACCACACATCCCGACACAGTGGCAGACATAGTACCCACTATGCTTCTAGACATAGTGGCAGACATAGTACCCACCATGCTTCCAGACACAGTGGCAGACATATAGCACCCACCATGCGTCCAGACACAGTGGCAAACATATAGCACCCACCATGCTTCCAGACACAGTGGCAGACATATAGTACCCACCATGCTTCCAGACACAGTGGCAGACATATAGCACCCACCATGCATCCAGACACAGTGGCAAACATATAGCACCCACCATGCATCCAGACACAGTGGCAGACATAGTACCCACCATGCATCCAGACATAGTGGCAGACATATAGTACCCACCATGCATCCAGACACAGTGGCAGACATATAGCACCCACCATGCTTCCAGACACAGTGGCAGACATATAGTACCCACCATGCATCCAGACACAGTGGCAGACATATAGCACCCACCATGCTTCCAGACACAGTGGCAGACATAGTACCCACCATGCTTCCAGACACAGTGGCAGACATATAGCACCCACCGTGCATCCAGACAGTGGCAGACATATAGCACCCACCATGCTTCCAGACACAGTGGAATACATATAGCACCCACCATGCATCCAGACACAGTGGCAGACATATAGCACCCACCATGCATCCAGACATAGTGGCAAACATATAGTACCCACCATGCTTCCAGACACAGTGGCAGACATAGTACCCACCATGCTTCCAGACACAGTGGCAGACATATAGCACCCACCATGCGTCCAGGCACAGTGGCAGACATATAGCACCCACCATGCTTCCAGACACAGTGGCATACATATAGCACCCACCATGCGTCCAGACACAGTGGCAGACATAGTACCCACCATGCTTCCAGACACAGTGGCAGACATATAGTACCCACCATGCATCCAGACACAGTGGCAGACATATAGCACCCACCATGCTTCCAGACACAGTGGCAGACATATAGCACCCACCATGTTTCCAGACACAGTGGCAGACATATAGCACCTACTATGCGTCCAGACACAGTGGCAGACATAGTACCCACCATGCTTCCAGACACAGTGGCAGACATATAGCACCCACTGTGCATCCAGACAGTGGCAGACATCTAGCACCCACCATGCTTCCAGGCACAGTGGAATACATATAGCACCTACTATGCGTCCAGACACAGTGGCAGACATAGTACCCACCATGCTTCCAGACACAGTGGCAGACATATAGCACCTACTATGCGTCCAGACACAGTGGCAGACATAGTACCCACCATGCTTCCAGACACAGTGGCAGACATATAGCACCCACTGTGCATCCAGACAGTGGCAGACATCTAGCACCCACCATGCATCCAGACACAGTGGCACACATATAGCAATCACCATGCTCCCAGATACAGTGGCAGACATATAGCACCCACCATGCATCCAGACACAGTGGCAGACATATAGAACCCAGCATGCTACCAGACATATAGCACCCACCATGCTTCCAGACACAGTGGCAGACATATTGCATCCACCATGCTTCCAGACACAGTGGCAGACATGTAGCACCCACCATGCTCCCAGACACAATGGCAGACATATAGCACTCACCATGCTTCCAGACACAGTGGCAGACATATAGCACTCACCATGCTTGGCAGACATATTGCACCCACCATGCTTCTAGACACAGTGGCAGACATATAGCACCCACCATGCTCCCAGACACAATGGCAGACCTATAGCACCCACCATGCTTCCAGACACAGTGGCAGACATATAGCACCCACCATGCTTCCAGACACAGTGGCAGACATATAGCACCCACCATGCTTCCAGACACAGTGGCAGACATATAGCACCGACCGTGCTCCCAGACACAGTGGCAAACATATAGCACCCACCGTGCGTCCAGACACAGTTGCAGACATATAGTACCCACCATGCTTCCAGACACAGTGGCAGACATAGTACCCACCATGCTTCCAGACACAGTGGCAGACATATAGCATCCACCATGCATCCAGACACAGTGGCAAACATATAGCACCCACCATGCATCCAGACACAGTGGCAGACATATAGCACCCACCATGCATCCAGACACAGTGGCAAACATATAGCACCCACTATGCTTCTAGATACAGTGGCAGACATATAGTACCACCATGCATCCAGACACAGTGGCAGACATAGCACCCACCATGCTTCCAGACACAGTGGCAGACATATAGTACCCACCACACATCCCGACACAGTGGCAGACATAGTACCCACTATGCTTCTAGACATAGTGGCAGACATAGTACCCACCATGCTTCCAGACACAGTGGCAGACATATAGCACCCACCATGCGTCCAGACACAGTGGCAAACATATAGCACCCACCATGCTTCCAGACACAGTGGCAGACATATAGTACCCACCATGCTTCCAGACACAGTGGCAGACATATAGCACCCACCATGCTTCCAGACACAGTGGCAGACATATAGCACCCACCATGCTTCCAGACACAGTGGCAGACATATAGCACCCACCATGCTTCCAGACACAGTGGCAGACATATAGCACCCACCATGCTTCCAGACAGTCGCAGAGATTTAGGATACAGCATTCTTCCTGGATCTAAAGGCAGAATCAGTGATGTAGCACACAACACGCTTCTTGCCACATTCTCAGCGATGTGGCACCCGGCAAACATATTGACACATTCACAGTGAAATCGTGATCAGCACACGTCTTGATTTTCAAAGGTAGTCCGAGGGATTTAGAACCCAGCATGCTTCATAACAATGAAAACAGTCACCGACATTTAGCACCCAGCTAGCCATTTGTGATCTTTCCAGGGATTTGGTGCTTGACTCACTTTGTTCAAGTTACAGCTCTATGGGGCTCAGCTCACTTCCTTTGCTCTAAATCACCATCCTTGGGTTACAGCACCCATATTGCTTCTGTAGGGTTAGCGTGTTTAGCTCACTCCTGTAGGGACATAGGGCCTCATTACAATCTTGCCGGTATCCGGGTGGTAAACCCACTAGGATATTTGCAAAGGCTGTTACCATTTCCGGCACTGGGTCGGGCGGCATTACCGCCGGATTACGAGTGCCAGTGGGACCAAGTAAATTCCCATTCATGGAGTCCCATGGGGCTCCATGAGGGAATTTGCTGTGATTACTGGCACCGGGATTGCCGCTGCCGGTAATGAGGACTTTGTTTGCTCGTAGAGCACCTGCCTTACCTCCAGCTTCTAACTGGAGGCAAGCCACGCTGCCCCACCGGCAAACCCGTAGTCGGGTGGTGTAGTAAGGTGCCGGTATCTGCAAATAACAGCACTTTTTTTACCAGACCGCCCGACTTGGAATGCGGCACATAGTGCCCCTCTCACTTGCTAGCAGTCTCAGGACTTTTGGCCCCTAAGCTTTCTCAAGGCTTCACATTCCTTTTAGGATCCTTAGCACATTCAGTTAGGCCAGCCAGCATAGTCATCCCATGTCTCCTGATCAAGACAATTATTTTGGGATTTCCTGGCTCCTGTGCACCTGGCTCCATTTCTCCCATCTGCCCCGGTAATTGCTGGCCTGTGGTTACTTCCTCGTGTCTTTTATAGCTGTTCAACACCATGGGCCTCCCTTTTTGTATTTGCATTTATTTGTTTATATAGCGCTTTACACCAAAGCGCTGCACAATTGAACAACTTGGCACATAAAACATGAAAACAATATAACGGTAGAAGCAAATTACAGTTCTGAATCAATCAACAAACCAATAGGAAGAGCAATTAAACTGGAGGGAATAGGGAGAGAACAGTGGGACTGTGAGGGAAAAGGAGAGGTGGGGAGGTGAAGGAGGGGAGAATGGGAAAGGGTGAGAGTGGGGTGGTAATGGCCTTGCAGGGCTCTAAAGAATTTGGTATCAAGCTTGCTGAAAGACCCTGCACCTTCATTACCTCCCTGTTCTCACCTGCGGGAATTCAGTTGTACACCAAAGCCATAAGAACCCCAGAATCTGTATGGATCCCTGTGGCCTAGCCTGGGACAAGTTAATCTGGTGTGGCAATCTTTTAAGTTCTGTGTTTTCAGGATGGCATGTCAGTGAGGGTCCATGGTGGCATGCAGGGCCCTGCGGTCCAATATGAAACTGGCTATAATATTTGGGACTTGAAACTCCCACAATGAACCCTGTGACCATGAATGCCAGTATTCTGCCTCCCTCTTACACAAGATGGACCCAAGCCACTGAGAGCATGTACAGCTGCAGTGGCCAATATCATGAGGGCATGTGTGACCCAACAGGGAGGAATGGACTAGGAGGAGGAACCCGACTCCCACCCTGGTCCACCCACAGATAGTGCATGGCTCTGGCCCATTTGTCATAGTCGGCCGGCTTTCCAGGGTTACAGAGTTCTCCCATGGCTCGGAATAAAGGGAGGATCCTCACTTAAGACAGGCAGGTCTGAAGTTGTTGGTGGCAATCAAGGAAATATCAGCGATGGTGTGCGCCTCTCCTTCACAACCCGTGAAGAGAAGAGCTTCACTAGGCCTGGTAGGGTCATACAGGAGGAGAGTGGAGCATCACTGCACCCCCCAACCCAGCCTAGCAAACCACCAGTCACACCTACGTCAAAAATGAAAAACAGTTGACTTTGCCAGTGCTTGCTCCCGACTGGGGTCTGCCTTCTGCCCATATTAAGAGTGGAGCGAGGAACAATTCTCTTCTACAGGCCGTAGTTGTTGTCAAGGCAAATGTCAAGACGCTTTGTTTTCACAGTTACTGGACAGACTCCATTGCCAGAATCAATGCTGCCCGTCTGTGCTCCCAGACAACTCTGCTGATTGCAAGCTCCTATTTACAAATGTGCAATAAAGTCTTGTGCACATAAAATTCCTTTTGTGCCCGCTCGATGCATTCATTGGGTTCAGTTGTTCTCTTGTTACGTGTGTTAGATCCATTGTTCTGAGATATAAATGTTCTCCTGATACTTTAGGAGCTGCCTGATCAGAACTATCGCCAGCCACATTCTGCCCTTGCACGGCATGGTCTTTATTCCAATTCCAACCACCCTTGGCAGAATTCCTAATTTTGCTCTGCGCTCTCTCTCTGCCCGCAAAACATTTGTGCTTTGATATGGGAACACAATGAGGATTTTTTTTTTTTTGTATTCCTTTTCGACAACAATGTTCTTTCTGGGGTTTCAAGGACAAGGGAACGGACAAGACATCCACAAGAGCCTGAACATATATTTTAGGAGAGGCTTTTCAAACTCGTTGAACTGCTAGGATACAATAGAACCACGTGATGCCAAATAATACACTGATGCTTTATCAAGCAAAAGAACTGTACTGCTTATTACAGCAATTCACTGGTGTGACGCCTACAGTCTTCAGCTGCGTTTCCCTGAGCAACTGCAGGCCATTGACACACAACTCACATCTAACTTTAATCCTTGCATACTGATCAATAGCACCTTTACAAAACATGGTATTGCAAGCACCCACCTCAGGCTGTTCTACCCTTCAAGTAGAGCAAGTAACCCTCACTCGCTCCTGGACTTTGAGGTCCTACACTGCCCAGGCTTCTCACAATGATATGACACAGACACAGACACACAGACACACAGACACACCTTTTAGAGAGTGCCCAGCATGAAGCAATGAGACTACCCTGTCATCTCGCCCGGCAACACATACATGGCTCTGTTCCTTATCATGTCGAAGCTTGGCTGCACCAGAGCCCTGTTGATCCGATCCGACGCACCCTGCAAGTAGTGGCTGCGAGTGAGGCTCCCCTCGCTAACAGCCATGTATCCTGCTCAATTGTGCAATTTTTATCTGGCTTTTATGTAATGCTGTATAGTATTTTATTCTATATTGTCTGCTGCCCTGCTCTTATCACAGTGACATTTGTTACAGGTTTTTAACATGTTTTGCTCCTGTTGGAAATTGTAATGTAGTGATTTTTTTCTGATGTGTTCAATTTTTGTACTTAAAGGTTGTATACTGAATAAAAGGTATTTGACTCTTTAATGGGCTGGTCTGCCATCACCTGTTATTTAAGCACATAATGCTTGTTGTTCAACTGGGATTGCTGAAAATCCAAAAGTCTAAAAGAGGAAGCATGCCCTAGATAAGAGAGGGACGATTGGTATTAGGAGGCGGGTGATGAGTCACATGATGGAACGTTCTTGTGCCACTGGGTGTTTTAGGTGTATCCTAAAGATAAAGTTTGGTTGTTGCTGACCCCGAGACTGTGCCCCCCCCTATTGAAAGTGCCTTGTGGATGGTTGGGGCTGGCAGGAAGGAAGGGGACTCTGTCACAAAACGAATAGGTTCTGAAAGCATTTACAGGGTTAATCAAGTGAACAGTGTCAGTAATTAAATTTGAGGAAGACCACTGCCATACTTAACACATAAGCGAGTGAGTGTGACCTTAATGACGACCCCCTGCATATGGAATCACTTCTAGGCGCTATAGTTAGATTTTAGACAGCTAGCATACCACAAGTCTCATTAAAAGGGGAGTGGTATATTACTGCACAGCCTATTTGGCTGTAAGAGAATTTTTGACGAATGTTGCTGCATATATATGTTTGGGGAGGAGGGGGTTGGTTTTGGGAAATAATTATTGTAGGAGAGCAAGGGGGGGGGCTGCCAGGATCTCCCCCCAAATATATACTAATTCTCCTTCGACCAAATAGATTCGATGTATACTCCCTAACCATTAAAGAGGGTAATTTCTATGCTTCCATAGGATTTAACTTTGGATTGTCTTTTGGCACCTTTTCTCTGCCTGAGCTATAATTCTCACTGAACAGTAAGAGACGGGAACATACACAAGGGGTTGCACAATCAATAAAAAGCATGGGCTGGCTGGAGCAATCTGCAACCACATCCCAAGCCTACAAATCTTGCAGAGTTACTTGGCATTGCTGCAGAATCCTCTGTGGAGCAGCCCTGAGTTACTTCTGAGAATCCATTGCTGGAGCGGCACAGCAACAGCAGAGGGTCATAGATTTAGTGCATTGTCCATTTGATGATCAAGAGGCAAGTGTGACTTAAGCGGACCTTATTTATTGGGAAGAACAGAACAGCGATGCATCACGCGTGTCATATCCAAGGTTCCCAACAAATTCTCCTAAAAACTAAGCTCCGCAGTATTTCCCCTGGTACGCTTAGTCAAACGATGGCCTTCAGGCCACTCCCACAACAGATTGTATTTATAGAGTATTCTGTATTACTACTACATCCTTAATTAAGCATCATATATTCTAGTTATACTATGCGGGGATCGGAATTGCGGAGAGCTAGTCGGCTCCCAGCTGCAGCCCGACCAGCTTTACAACAAAAGCCATCAGGAACGGCCATTGGCTCCCCAAGCCAACATGCGCCAACCACCTATACCTCTGTAGCATTAACTCTGTGGGCCCAATTCACAAAGACCTTCACTTGAGCAGCCCAGGAGATGCCTTGAGCATCTCAGATGGGCTCCTGCTCCATATTCCAGAGTCACACCTCCCAGTACAGGTGCAAACCTGCGGCTGCCTGGAGCATCATTGAGGTTCTCATCATGTGGGAATGTGGTTCACAAATATGTTCTCAGGAGCAGGTCAGGGATGCTCCAGGCAAGTCCAGATGTGCTCTAGTTTTAGGACTGGTGGATCAGGAATGAGGTGGCAGGAGCAAATGTGTGGCTCCGGGTGTCTCCTGATTGTGTGCCAGTAGTGTGTGTTTGGCAATGTGCATAAACGAGGATTGGGACAGAACACATCCGGAAGACAATTAATGTACTGGACAGAAAGGACGAGTCAAGTCCACCCCTCCCTTTGAGGCACAGGAGGTGCAGACAGACCTACAGAAGGCTAGGGATTATTTTGCACTTGCCAGTTGAACACATACAACACAGATGTTGTACATCTAGTACATGACCAATAGCCTCGTCCATTTTTGCCTTTTTAGTCCACTTCTTGTGTTTTGTTTTACTAGTATTTTTCCCACTGTGTTGTATGTGATCAACTGGCTAGCTCAAAATAATCCCTAGCCTTCTGTAGGTCGGTCTGCACCTCCTGTGCCTCAAAGAGAGGGGTAGCCTTGACTCTTTGTCCTTTCTGTCTAGTACTCAATAACCCTCTGGAGTCGGGCCCCCCGTTAAAAAAAAAAGAGGGTTCTCACCTTATTTCCTTTACTACAGACATTTAATGTATACAGTGTTTATACATAGTTGGCATAAAGTTAGACGCTAGACGACGCTCCGCAGGAATATCTCCCGCTCGCCGGTTGATGCTCGAGTTCCAGGAGCTGTTTAGCTCACACTCAAGCAAGTTGTATTCTGGAATCTACCATTGAATTAAAAAAAACAATCAAGACGGACACTAACTTGTAAGAGTGTGACTAGAGGAATTCCCAGGGATGAGTCCAGGGCAGGGCAAAAGTAGACTGCCACCAAAGAGCACTCAACACAGATTGCTAGAGGTGTCCTGAAAGCAGGAAAGTCTGCCCCAATACAAGGGATGCAGGGCAGTCGCAATGGCGAAGAGCTAATATTTCTAGACCATTCCGGATTCCATCTTTCCAGCCCGCCGGTGCCTTCCACAGGACACTCAGCAATTGATCTAGAAGTCTTTCCAGGACCTACCATGGATTATGCCACTGACATTTCTGCTTGTGTCCTAGTTCCAGTTCATCCATAGTGATAACACCCAGAACGCAGAGGTTCCTGGGAGCCGACATTTAATTTTGATCATGAGTCCTCGTGGTTTTGTGTTCCACTTTAATGTCATGGATGGGGCTGGGATGTTAGAGTACACAGGATTATGGCTTTCTACAGACCTGCATTTAATGCCATATTGCTTCATCCCGGCGCTCTTTGGAGAGTCATTATTTAGTCTCAATCTGTTCCACTTGGTGGGATGGAGTAAGAGAGCGTTACACAGAGAGCATGAGAGCGAGCAAAAAAGCCAGATAAAGAGAGAGAGAGAGAAAATGTGTACACGGAGGAGACGTGGTCCACTGGCTAAATTACTAACATGTGTAACAGAAGGGAAAACCTCTTTACATTAGGACCTAGGGTTTGCAAGTACTATAGAACAAAAGGTGTCCTAATATGGTAAATGGTTTGTGCATTCATGTATTGATCAGAGTTAACGGCTATTAATTCCCAACTCAGCAAAAAAAAAAGCATAATTATTTTGGCTTTTGTTAAAACAGGTTGGAGGGGTTCCTTATTTGCACACCTCTTCTATTCGCTTTATTCAGTATTTGTTCATTATTTCCCAGTTATGAGGGTCAGAATTTACCCATAACATCTTTATACAGGTAGTGACAAAAACAAACATAATGAAGAAGACAATGGAAAGGTCTCGTGCTCTTATAGGCAATCATATACATGATCAATCAAAACCAGTGAGTACAGGAAACATCCTGAACTTTACAAAACACAGAGCAAATCATCAAACATATAGACATATACATAAAAACGTTTTCAGTGTATGCAACATTTCAACTCTGGCATTTGTCTTTGAAGAAGATTATGCAATCACCAGGCTCCAAAATGAAAAACAAATCATGGAGTTGCTGGAATTAACAATTATCCATGATCTAGTTTGGAATGGTTCAACTGATGGCGAAATATAGCAATATCGTGTCAATTACATGAGGCCAGTGATGGGAAGTATGGCCCAGTCTTCTGCCTGGCCAGGCAGTCAGACCATAACTGGCTTTGCATCCAGACCACCATTGTGTGTTGCTACATTTTGCTACATTCCTCCTCCTCTAAGTGGAGCCATCAGGTACGCATTGTAAAGAAAGGAGCCTCAACCAGTGGCAACACAAAGAAACTGTGCCGATCGAGCATGCACAGTCTGCCCGCCTGATGCATAAAATGAGCTGATGTTGGCACAACACCAAACATTTACTTCCTGTGAAGATGGGAAAAAATTACACCATTGTACCAAACTTTAGCGTAGTTTGGTACAAGACGAGTTGTGCTCTGTCAAAAGGACCGTCACGCAGCCTTCCATCTATGAAGCACATGACCAAGGGCCTTAGTTCATCACTTTGATCCGATTAACGAGCAGAATGGTCCACTGGCAAAATCCTTAAATGCGGATGTGGTATTAACCGAACATGCCAGACACTGGGAAAAGTTCAATACATTTAATGCACAACAAGAGGCGGTGGATGGCTGCCAACCTCTCTTCTTGAGTTGGGTGTAGCCGAGGCAATGCCGGACGGGTCCGATGCACTCAGTTGAGATATCTACATATAATTGTGTCAAGATGGAGAAATAACACACACAGGTGCAAAGGTCTAACATGACCTAATGCCGGAGTTCTAATTCCTGAATTGAACCCATACAGGTCCAGGGAAATAGTGCAGAGTTTGCTTCATGGGTTACTCACAGTCACAAGGATGGACTGCCGAGAACGCTCCTTTGGCTAGTCTCCATTTGGTCCTTTGATTGGATGTGGTCACCCCGTTACTGTAGGTGGACTTTGCAGGAGCCTGGATGTAGATGCAGCGCATGCTTATCAGGAAAAACCTATTCCCCTTTTCCTTAGGGGACACTTGACCAGGAGAGATGTTGCCAACAGGCTCAGGCTCAGACAGGCCTATGCCTGAACCAAAAATGCAAAATGCTATGTGGGCCAGGTTTTTGGTCAACGCGGGCCACTTTTGTGGGACATGTGGGCCAGTTTGATAAGTTCCTTAACCATGTGGCTAGTAGTTTTGACCTGTGTTGCTGAATACATTCTTTCAAATGCACAATTTGAATCACAATTTTACAAAACCTCCCCTTTGGGTACTATTCAAAAAGTCTGTCACAAAAGGAATGAATTGCCAGTTGCAATTGTGGGCCACTTTTTCATTGGTGCCCGAGACAATGGTATGCCTGTGAGGGGTCAGTAATGTGAGGTGGACAACTGCTTGAAGTTTTCTCAAGATTAAGACATTTTATTAAAGAAAAGCTTTGCAAATCAAGTATTGCTTGCCCTACTCTATCAGGGAATTCCCTACATAGCCTAAAGGCTAAGGGAACAACTACTAACATAGGTAAAAACTGGCCCTCCCTTTAAACAACACATTCAAAGAGTAATAATCAAGCAATCTAAAATAATGAACACGAATTGAACAGTATCCTGATGACCGTCGCCTGTCCTGTGAAAACCCTTTTCCCAGGGTTTTAAAGTAAATTGCAAAATGTTCAAAGGAAAAGAAAAGTCTTGAACCAGTTCTCATCAGTTTCAAGTCAAAACAAAAAGGTCCTCAAACAAAGAAATCCACTTGTAACAATTCTCTGGTTTTGATTGAAAAGATCCCCTTCCAATTCCAGCCAAGAAAATAGCACCAATGGTAAGTAATCCTGGATATCTTGTCTTCAATATTTGTTGTCACAGTCCACCCTGTGCTATAGGCTGGGTGACCCCGAGGGGACTCAAGTGAAGGTGGCCTCAGTTTCCAAGTTCCCAAATAAATCACCTGTCCCGTGGCTTCTCCACTGACAACCCTCCTAAAAATGCCAGTTTTTTTTAGCAGGTTCAGCAATTGTTGAGAAGACAAGGTCCCTCTTAAACCAGGGCAAGACTCTGCTGTAAACCATCGTCATATGCTAACCACTCTAAAAGGCCACCTCTGTTCTGCAGTTACCCACTTGTTTTTAAAGGTGGCAGCGGGCCGAGTCCTGAATGGGTGCCGAAGGGATGAGGTCGGTGACAGTGTTGAGTGGTTGCCAGGTGTACTGGGGAAAAACAAGTATAGGTAGAGCACTGGCAGCACACTATCAAGCCAGAAACTGATGCTGCATGAGTTAGTGGATGCAGTTTTCTGTATCTTGCTCTATGCAGCTGGGGAGGCGGAGGAGCCCTGTGTCAGGAGGCAGAGCACAATCATAAGAAACACTCAGAAGATGCTTAGATCCAGAATCAATGTGTGTTTGATAATCATAGTACACGACTTGGGTCAACTAAAGAAAGGGCATCATCAATTCAAGCCGGCTGTTGCGCGGTTTCCAATGGGCAAGCGTCTCTGGGTGCAACACAAAGTCTATGAGTCCAGGGATCCTTCTTGGAAGTATGCCAGTCACTCGGATTCTAAAGGTGCATGTGACCTCACACTTTCTTTATTCATGATCTCTATGAGAGGCTTTTCTTGTTCACAGAAAACCCTTCCCCTAGGGTCACAGGGCATGAGTGTCGGCTGCCCCATCAGGCATTGGAAGCAGTAGGAAAGAGGCCGGAGAGTTACCAGACCAAACCCCAGGGCTTCTGCCAGGCGCTACCCCACTTAGAAAGATATGTATGCTGGGTTTGAAACTCTTGTTTGGGTGACCTGTCCCTGTGACCCTTCCTGTAGGTCCTCGATCATTTAATTCCTATGGGAATCTCCTGTTCCTTGCTCCACTTCGCAGCTCTGCTGTACTATCCTCTTGACTGTTCTACAGACTGCTCGATGTTCCTCCACATGCTCTTTCCATCCCTCCTGCTCTCTCATACCATTCCTGCCTTTCCTCATTATCTCCACTTCCTTCTTCTCACTCCTCATTTCCCTGCTCGTCTCTCAATTCCTTCCTCACCAACACCACCTTTCCCTCCCCTCTCTGACCTCCTCGCGAGCCACCTTCTCCCCTCATCAGCTTCACCTCTTATCCGTCCTCCATTCTCCAGCCTCCATCACTCGTCTGCAGTTTCTCCTTGTCCTCTCTCCAGGCTTCTTCTCTCCTTTCCAACGTGTCTCCTTTACTTATGCCTTTGTCTAGCCACCTGCACTTCACCCCTAGGTTCACAAGTGCCCACAGCTTCTTGCACTGTGCTCCTACTTCCGGGCACTGCCTTCACTCAGTTGATCTCAGGTGTGGTGAATAGTGTGTGCATTAATGTGATTGGATGTCTTTTACCTGAAAAGAGCTTCCCTGACACTCTGAGAACCCGGCCTCTGGATCCACACTGTGCCCATGCCCATGCGGAACTCTCCACAGTCTCAAATGTTGTCCTGGCTTTTGAACTAAAGTTGATGAATGGAGCTGTATTTTGGAACGTTGACTTGCTCCCCCAATTGTTTGCCTCTTTACCTGCATTTGGTTTTCCTTTACCCCCATGCCTTCTCGTTCAAATTCATTAGACCAGGGTTCTGCAACCTGTGGCTCTCCAGCTATTTTTGGACTACAACTCCCATAATCCTTCACCATTGACTAATGTGGTTAGGGTTGATAGGACTCCAGTCCAAAACATCTGGATAGCCAAACGTTTCAGATCCCTGCCTTAGATGGCCGGGATCAGGTACTACCCTCTTCTTCCACGTGCCTCGCACAGACCCACCCCAGATGCATAGGGGTCTTGAGGACGAAGTGAAAAATATCCTGTTTTGGGATAAAGCATGGCTAGGGACTTACCTTACCCAGGAGGATGAAAGATCTAGCAGGCCCCCTTGAGTTATGAATATCCCATAAACACATGTCATCATAGGTTGACATGGGTGCCGTGGGCCAAGCCAGAAGATCTTCCCTACAATGCTTTAGGCCCAACATTAGTTTGTGGGTGGCAGCACCCATGCCTACCCATGTCTTCACCCCAAGGGTCAGGCAGAGGACTTCACACACATGTTTTGTCAACAATTGACAGTCTACTTGTTGAGATTAAGGCCCATTTGATAGATTTATTGTGCTGTTCACCAGAGATCCATCCATCAATACTGAAGGGTAGCATGCTTGGGTGGTCTTAATTATGCTACAGATGAAAATGTTGCATTTTCAATGGTCATATGGTCCCTGGCTATGGTTGGTGTCATGGCTTTGGAATCGGTAACCATCTCTTTATTGGGTACAGCAGAAAGCCAGGGGATTAGGTTTCACTGAGTCCACTTGGTGGAGTTTTGGAACGCACACAAATGGATCAGCTTCGCATAGGTTCATGGTCTCCTGCCCTTCCCTCGCTCTCATCTAAACAAATCTGCCTTTGCATTGGCAAAAAAGTCGCTCACATTCTCCGTCATTCTAACTGACCTGCACATCATTCCCGACACCTTATAGAGTCTCTCGTGCCTTCAGTTGGAGTTGTCAGGGTGTGAAGTCAGTCCTCTTGGACTTGTATGAACGCCTTGTATCACTCTTTCCCCTCCCGCCCTCCTCTTTGCATGCCCTGGTGTCGTAGGTCATCTTGTCAGGGGGGGTTTTGGTAGCATGGACCCCAGGGTTTAACAAAATTCCCTCCCCCTTCTTGCAATGGAGGCTCAGCTTTAAGGTCTTCAGATCCAAAATGGAATCTCTCCCGGTAGAGATTCTGGAGACTTTCTCAGTCTCCCCCGCACACATCATCTCCCCTCTTTATTCTTTCCCTGCTTTGCGTTTGTCCTGGTCTCCCTCTCTCTCTGTCTCTGTCTCTCGTCTTCCTCTCTTTGTTTCCTTCATTCAACCCTCGGGTCTCCTTGTCATTCTTCCATAGACCTCATTCTTTCTAAACTCACCACCTAACCCCGCCAATCTCTCCTCATTCTCTCTCACCCAGTCTCCTCTTTCTCTTGATCTCTGTGTCCTGCCCCCTATATTCATTTCATATCCGTATCTCCTCTTCCCCCCTCCACTCCTCCTTCTCCCACCATCACCCTTTTCTTTTGCACCTCTGCTGAACTCTCCTCCTCCTCCTCCTCCCCCTCCACTCCACTCTCAATATTAACTCATCGTTCCATTCTCCTCCAGTCTTCTCTCCTCCCTCTGCATCTCTCTCTGCCTCCACTTCACTCTTTCCCCTCCCGCGCTCCTCTTTGCATCACCACGCACCAAACTCTCTCTAAATACTCTGGACTCCCTCCCTACCAGTCAACCAGCTCTGCTTCTATCCTTGGATGTGGATGGCCTTTCATTTCTTGATTGCAGAAAAGCATTTTCTTCACAAATGGCAACGTAGCCAGGGCATAATAACCCACAGCAAGCATTGCACTAAAGCTACATTCCTCACAGGAAATCAGAAAGGGCATACAGAATAATTATGTTTAGTCACTAATGAATACTTTAAAATGTAGAAAGACATACTACTAATAAAACGACATGTTAATTCAAATGTACCAGAGGAGACCATGAACTTCAAATTGTCTTGGACAGCCTATCAAGAACACAGTGTCACAATCCTCGCTCAGACAATTGCCATAATAAATGCAGAGTCTTTTTCCAGAATTGAGGAATGGAAACAGTTCCCTTCATATAGTAACTGCCTTGGGAAATGGGTAGCTGCCATAGAGCCAAGAAAAGGGACCCAAGAGAAATGGTTGGCAACTCTTTGGGTACAGTCCCTCCGCACTGTGAGGTCTTTGCCTACAGAAATCTTCTGCAAGTTTTCAAAGCTCCAACCAATAGCTTCAAACACTGACAATGAAGTTCACAGATCCTTACACGCCATTGGAACGTTGCATCTATGTTGTATTTAGACAGCCGTGATGCTATTTTGAACAGGAAAAACGTACTTTCTTTTACGCATCTGAGGACAGAGGCAGTCATACCTAATCTACAATCACTTATCACCATAATGAAATAAATGCGAGCATATCTTTGTGATTGTTTTGATAGTAACCCCGGGCTTCCTTTTTAGCGTTTGCTGGATCTCCCTCTCCTTCCTATTACGCCTAAACTCCACAGTAGATCCTGTTTGGCACTGAATGTTATTCTGAAGCACCTTTGGGTGGGGCAAAGTGGGAATTTCAGGCATTCACTTTGACCCACAACACCACCTAGCGGTGAAGCAAGGTAGCCATACATGCGAATCATTTGACATTTTGCCCAATCTGGTTGGCCTTAGCATTCTAAGTTTTGGCCAATCAAGTGGCCCAAAAATGTAAGCTTTCCAATCTATCAGATTGGGCTAAGTGTTTCGCCCAATCGACTTGTTAGAAATGTTCTACATCAAATTATAAAGCAGCATATTGTATTTGTTTCATACGACATTGGCTCCATGGGGAATTGGTCCGTTTCACCTACGGGCATAATGCTGTACCCGCCCGCTTTCACAACTAGAGCATAGATTACACAGGCAACGATGATTGTATAGCCATTTTTTTGTACAGAAGCCAAACTTTTAATAAACTGAGAATCACGCGGAGGTGATCAATTTCAAATGAAAGCAAAATCGGAAGGACTTCATGTACAAGTTAGAAGAAAGAGCTAATAATGGACTTCTGTCTGAGCCAAGGAAAGCATCTGAAATATTAAAGAAAAACAGCACCAAAATATTATTAAAATGATACCCTGCGGAGATCTTGACAAACAGATTTGCAGAAAAAGCTCAGACTTCGATTAACATCTCCTCGGGGTTTGAAGGTAATAACAGAAAAGGCAGGCGCGCGCTCCCAGGGCTGCAAGAAGATTTGACATTAATGAATTAAAGTCTTTTATGCTGAAGGAGGCGACAGTCGGTCTACTTTACAATACCCCCTCGCCCATACAGAGTCAGAGAGAAGGGAAGACATTAGCCTTATGGAAAAAGGCATTGCAAGATGACTTGAAACGTGGTTTGTTTTTTCATAGCTGAAATATCGAAAGTGAGGCAGAATAATCCACAGGCTGGCATCACACGTGTGGAATGGCCCAACAGTGTACCTGCATCACAAAATCCAATGGATGAAGGGGGGTACTGCTAGGGGATCCCTCGTATGCCTCCATTGCTTGCAAGGTGTGTGTTTTGGCAACTTTATTTTTTTACCTGTCTTTCAGTCTTAGCTGCACAACAAGCAACAGTGTGAGCCACCCCAGTGCTGCTGTGCTAGGTGTCAAATTTCATGCATAACAATGAGCTGGAAGGTGACAGCTCAGGCTGCTCATGCAAGAAAAAAACTTCAGCCAGCCTCGCCAACTAGCAACACAGATACAGCAGGGTGAGTGGCTTGTGTATGTTTTGCGGGCAGAAGCCCGGCAGCCATGGTGCCAGGTTGTGGGATGTATTGACCCACTCCGCTATGGTATTCAGCATCACCCTGCCAGTTATGGGGAAAGAGACAGCAACAATGGCGGCAAAACACTTGTGCGTGCCAAAAACCTACAAAAAAACCTATAAAAACCATCCTTATGCCTCAGCACACAAAAAGAGGGATGCACAACCTGCCACCCATGGGGCATGTGGGGCATGTGCAGTGGAGTAGAACACATCCTGCAGAAATGTGACAGTGAGTTCCATGATCAGCAGAGTGCATAGAGAAAAGCAGCAATTTGCAAATGAAACTAAAAAATGTGGCTACAAATGGCCTTTGTTTTGGTCCCAAAAAATCCAAAATGCCTATAACACAACACTTTTCAACATTCACAATCTTGCCTGGTGCTAAAAGTCATGTATCTAATGAAGTATTGTAAACATACAAAGTCCTGATATGAAGAGCAAAACATTCATCAGAAAACTGGATTGTCTGAAAACTGACAGCCATGCCAAAATCTGGGTGCAGTACCCTGGGCCGCCTGAATGACAGCTGTCAGAGGAGAACTGAGGAAGCTTCAATTTGACTTAAAACTAAAAGTCTGCTGAATTAGCAAACCTACACAGGATTGTTGCCAAAATAGAATACAGATTTTAGTTGTGTTTTTGATTCCACAGATTTTAAGGCCAAGAAAGAAATGTATTGGTATGTGATGCAGCAGATGTGGTTTTTGCTCAATTTAAAAGTTAGTTTGGCTGAAGCTGCAAAACTGGAATAGAAGGTTTTTCTCCCAGAAGGAAACCCTTCTCTGCAGGAACTCAGAGGGAGGTGTTAATTGTGGGGTTTGAACAGAATCTGGTCTACAGAGAGCAAAGGAACAATGGACACTCTCCAACCCAGGACATTGAAGGTGTGAAAGGCCGTAAAACTGCTGCAGCACAGGAAACTCCTGGCTGACAGAAGCAAATTCCAAAGGAGGGGGCCACCACATGCTTCAAGGAGTGACAAATACTGACCATTTGGTGTTATAACAGGATATGTAATGGATATTTTTAGAAGGTGTATAACATATTATCAAAAGGGGTGCAAAATCTGAAAATGGCAGATTAATTTACCTAATTTTTAGCACTACCTTTGAAAACTTAGTAAAGCCGTGTAGCTTATTCTGAACAGGAATGGAAATAAATGTGGGTTTATGGGGTCTGTATTTCGGCTAGAATTGTGAAACTTTATACACTCATTCCCATGTAGAACACGCACATTTGTGGAAACTTGCATAAAATTAAAAAGTGCGTTCATAGCGAAAAGGGCAAACGTCTGTAGAAAGGGGAGACATGATCCCACAGCTACATGGTTTTGAGGAATTGCTGCTATGTAAAATATGCAATCTGTGTATGTTATTTTATAGAGGTTGCACATGTGTAAATATGTATTTTGCCAAAATTAGACTGTGTTCCAGTGGCTAGGGGTGGATTCTCAGCGTCATACAATTATACCATAAAGATGATACTCTGTTTCTCTCTTCCTATCAAGGCAGAGAGTAGACTCTGACCCAATCACCTTTCAAAGGGGCAAGCTTAGCTAGGCCGGCCCATACACCCCTTTGTGATGTCATTTGTAGGCATAAATGGAGACAAATGACAGCACACAAGGACTCACTGATCCAGCCACCTTCCTGATTCCGGCGAAACACTCTGATCCAGCTTTCTACATCCATCCTTGCCAGCAATGGAGACTATTGATTTCCAGCAAGGCCAAATCCTAAAATGTATTCTCTCCACTCAGTAAAGCGCTGTGTGGGTGAAAAGGCCTTTTGAACCAGTATCAAGAATTTCTCTGGCTTGCCACCACTAGGCTTGCCTGAGGAACTCGCCATCCAGCTGATCCAAATACTCACAGACTAGGAGAGCAGATCGTGTGCCAATCTGGCGACCGGCCCAGATGATCCAGTCCCGTGCCTGAGGTGCTGTTGCCTTTCTTAGACCAGACCCACTCCATGACCAGAGCCGACGGTCCCATTTAAAAACTTATCCAGTGAGTATAAATAGGAAGAACTGTATCCGAAGGTATAATTGCATAGTCCTGTCCCTATTTCCAACCCATCCTATCTTTCAGTCAGAACCAGTATTGTTAGGAGTATCTTTGCTTTGTTTTATCCCAAACCCATCCTATCTTTCCTTCAGAACGAGTATTGGTAGCACTATCATTGCGCTCAGTGGTCGAAGTGAGTGGGAGCAGTTGGGAGTGGTGCTCGCCTACTTTTTAAAAATAAGTTTTACAGCTCCTATACTTTTATTTTAAAAAGAAACCGTGCCGGAACAGTTTCATTTTAAAATAACAGTGTAGGAAGAGGTTGAAACTTGCACTTTCAGTGCACTGCACTGAACATTCCCTTAAACAGCAGGCAAATGTGTTTGGGGATTTGTATTGTGTGTAGAAGGGGGCATGACGATGGGGTGTGTGAGGAGCGGGGCAGGCTAGCAGTCAACATAGTTCCACTACTTCTTTTCTTACACTTCGACCACTGCTTGCGCTGCCCCTTTTCTCATCTGAAGAAGTTGGGTTTCCTCATCAGGTGGTCACCCTGATCCAGTGACTGTAATCCCTGTGTTGTATTCATTTCTTCAGAGTCATCCCCTAGTGTAAGCAAACTCATTTGTCATTTTTAAAAGTTTATTTCTGTTTTCAATTCTCGCGCCTATTTTACAAAAACAACCTTTACTAAAAACTCCGTAACTCCCTCAGTTTTTGTGATAGAAACGAAATTTCAACTCCTACTTGTACCCAACATCCATACCTATCCATAGCACCCAATACGTCCATTATCGCGAATATTGCGCACTGAAATGTTTGCCACGATTTTAAAAATCTGAAAAGTTTACATGTGTAAAATAGCTCTAAACTGCTTCCGACTTGGACCTTAAGATTGAACTTGTTTTCTGCTGACCAAATCATTGCTTGTGCTCAACTCTCCAAATCGGCTCCCATAAGAATTTATAACAATTTCAGCAATTTTGACCATATTTGCTGTTTTTGCCCAGCCCATTCTAAAGACAATTTTGAAAGCCAGTCTGACAGCTGAAAGTCAATTCCGTTTTTCTCTTGTGTTTGCTGGGGGAAAGTAGGACGGATATTCTGTTTGATTTGTGCCATTCCTGAATACCTGCTGTCTCCTCCTATCTCTTTATATTGCTTATTGGGGGGTTGAGGGGTGTTGCAGGGGGAACTGCTAACCACAGTGCTATCTGATCTGAACCAACACAAAAGTATTATTTTCTGTGCTGCGTTTGTTTTGCTCATTACCTACTCCTAGTGCATTAAAGATATTATTCAGTGTTCTGTCACCCCATTGGTGATTGTTGTATATCTATTAAAACATACTGTGATTACATTCCAAATACATAAATATTTACCTTTGCAAACCAGCCCGATTCTTGGTTCAGTGCGACCGGGGGAGGGAGGGTGGATTCCAAGAGAAGGGTGTGATATGAGTGGTATATTGTTCAGAATATTGAACTTTTAGACAAAAATAAATAAGGATTTCAGTTGTGCACTACATGCTGAGCTTTGACTTGGGTGTGTGCCGGATTGAAATCACTTACAAGGTGCAGCTTACTAGTTACGCGGGTATATGTGCCATTGTCAGTGCGACTGAGTTTGCTGCGCCTCTGTAGTCGGGGTCACTAAATGGGCACATTCAGGGTCTGGAAAATATTTGGGCCCTGGCACTTTTTAAAATACAAATTAAGCACTGGCAGGGCGGCCTACTTGCATGCACCCGGATTTCCTGTTTTTAAGAAAGAAGCTTGTACTTTTTAGTCCTCATCAATCAAAATAAGGTTTGTTTGCGACACAGTTGTATGTACCAATATCCCAGTATAAATAACCCAAACTAACATTAACAAGGCGACGATAAAGAGGGGAAATAAGAGGAATGTTATCAAACGAAATGAAAATAGTAAAAATAGAAGTACAGTAAAAACAAAGAAAAAGAACTCAAGAAACTTTAACAAATAAACATAAAAAGACACTACAACAATATAAAAAACAATTTACACAGTAAATGGAAGAAAGACACATCTAAAAAGAGATAAGAAGAAAGACACATCTAAAAAGAGATAAACATAATCCAAAAAACAATCAAAAACACTTGCCTGCCCTGACGTCATCTTTCTCCTAGTTTCAAATTTCATCAGTTCCATCCCTTCTTCTCGCCAGACCTTTCTCCCTCGCCAAAGGCTTGAAATCATGTAGTTCTCTTCGATAGCGACCTCTGACTGCAACTATTCATCGGTTACCAGATATTTGGTCGAAAAAAATTGGTCGACCAGACAAATGGTCAAACCAATTTGGTCGAAAACCAAATGGTCGCATTTTTTTTTTTTTTATTTTCACCTTTTTTTTTTTTTGGGGGGGTCCCTCCCCAACCCCCTTTTTTTTTCTAAAAACCCATTTTTGTAAAAAACGAAAACCCGAAAAATAAATATATAATTAAAAAAAAAATTCGACCATTTGGTTTTCGACCAAATTGCGTCGACCAAATGTCATTCGACCAGTTTTAGATCGACCAAATGTCTGGACATCCTATTCATCACTACCACTGCCTCTGCTGCTAGTATTAACCCCCTCAACATTCGGAAAAGTGTGGTACAGCCCAGTCCACGGTAAAGAAGATATCACTGTTTCGACTTGTTCCTTGCGATAATGTTACACTGGAGGTTTAGAAGATGGTCCTGATAAGGAAAGCCACAATTGGTGAAGGCCATTGAAACAGGTTGACAGTTTAGTCTGGAAAACACGCTGACATCTAGCGAATACCAAAATCTTTTCATCTTAGAGAGCGAGCACCTCTCGATCCATCTACGGCTTCGTAGCAATAATGCTGGTAATTGAAACCATGATTTTGAGCATTTTAATGTGGTGTCATATGATAGAGGAAGAATACATTCTGGATACCTGAGACATTGACACCTTTTAAACAAATGTGTATATCTATGGACTTTGTTATGGGCCAAGAGTGGCAGAAATATCCATATAATTATTAGTGAAGTGTTTAGCTTGTTCTATGCACCAAGAAACTGCACATGATCTGTGGATAGCCCACATATTTCTACTGGGTCTATTCCCTCTTGTTCTGTCTCTTCATAGATAGGTGCATCATCACTGACTCCTAGAGCTTCCATGTAACAATGTCGCCTCAAAAATGACACCATGCAAAACACTGCCGAAAAATTGCCATTTTTTGCGGGGACATTATTAGATGGAACATGTGGGGGACACCCCCCCCCCCCCAACAGCAAAACCCTTTTTTTCCAAGGGGGCGGGGGACAGCCCTGCAACCCATATATATATATATCACCTATATAATGTTGCCACAAAATTTTCCCAGTTACAATATATACAGTGACCATATATAGGGATATTATTAGTTTATAACCTCCTAGGTTCAGGGGATGGTGTGACTAGGGACAGCTAGAGGTTTGTGCTGTCTGTTTTTTTATTAATTTTTTATTGGCATTTCTTTAAACATGAACATCGGGACTCAACATAGTCCCATTTCGCCCCCTTCCCACCCCCCTCCCTCCTCACCGGTAATAAGTCATTGCTTTCCCA
This sequence comes from Ambystoma mexicanum, assembly GCF_040938575.1. Lineage (NCBI taxonomy): Eukaryota > Metazoa > Chordata > Amphibia > Caudata > Ambystomatidae > Ambystoma > Ambystoma mexicanum. The sequence goes on from NC_090929.1 coordinate 148,265,756, forward strand.
CTGCTTGCCATTTTGTTGCTTCAATCTTCACCTGTGAACATGTCCAGAATGCGAATGTTATGAGGGCACCATTGCAACATATAGTCACTTTGCAAATGGCATCTCCCCAGTCTGTTGTGAATCGCTGTCCATCCCCTTGGAGGTTGTATGCGATTTTCTCCATTGCTACATAGGTCCAAATCCTGTGTAGCCATTCTTGTGTGGTTGGAGGAGTCTCTTGTTTCCATTTTTGTGCTATGGCTAGCCAAGCTGCTATTAGGAATCCCATGAAGTTCCTTTTTTGTGTCCTGGTAAGTGACTTGTCTCGGGGGGCCCACAGGGCACACATCCATATTTCTTCTCCCAGATTTACTGCTCCCTTAAAGATTTCTTGCATTTGTGTTTTCACTTCCGACCAGAATTGTTGTAGTTCTTTGCTGTCCCACCATATGTGTCTCCAAGTTCCTAAGGAGTCGCAACCCCTCCAGCATTTCCCTTGTACTGTCGGGAACATTTTGTTTATTCTTTCCGGGGTGTAGTGCCATTGGATCATCACTTTCGTCCAGGCTTCTCTCGTTTGTATTGCCCGTGTCCATTTTGGGATTATTAGCCAGATGTATGTCCATTGTTCCCTTAGGATTGGTTTCCCTAGCATAGTTTCCCATTTTTTCCATGTACTGCCATGTAATGTTTTCTTCCTGGGCGTTCATGAATTTGTAGAGTGTGGAGACAAATTTCTTTTCTCCCGATTGGGTCATGATGTAGGTTTCGAATGGGGTGAGAGTTCTTGTCAATGCCTTGGTAATTCTTGGCGTAGTGAGCCAGTGGTGGAGCTGTTCGTATTGGAATCTGTCCTTTTCCGTGAGACCCAGAAGTTCCTGGCATTCCGTGAAGGTTCCGATTTGTTGGTCGTCGAACATGTCTCCCACTTTAGTGCAGTCCGCATCTTGCCATTTCTGGAAAGGTCCATTTTCCTCACCTGGGGGGATATCTGGGTTGTCGATAATTGGTATGAAGGGGGCGGGATCTGTTGTGAGAATTCCTTTCTTCATTGTTTTGTCCCATATTTCCATGATGGTACTCATGATCTCACTTATTTTGGTGTTTTGATGTCTGTGCTCGGGTTTCCTCCATAGAAGGTGACGCAGGTTTGATCTTGCGACTGCTCGGTCCTGCGCTTCACACCATTTTTCTGAATTGTCCGTAATCCATTCGTTCAGGACCCACAGATTTGCCGCCTCGTAATATTTCCTGAAGAGTGGGAGCGACATGCCTCCATCTGATTTTTGCACTGTGAGCACTTGTTATGACAATCTTGGCGTTTTGTTTTGCCATATATATTTAGTTATTATTTTGGCGAGTGTCTTAAAGAATGTTGTCGGTACCCGTATGGGAAGTGCTTGGAAGTAATATAGCAATCTGGGTAAGATAGTCATCTTGATGACCGTTATTCTGCCCCACCAGGAGATTGGCAGTGGGTTCCATCTGTCCAGGTCTCTTTTTACTTCTTCTATGAGTTTCGAATAGTTCCCCATATATAGTTTTTTTTATCGTTGCTGTCAGAGTTACTCCAAGGTATCTCACCCCATCTTCAGCCGTTTGTAGTTGTAGCTCCTTCCTTTTCTTGTATATCTCATCTTTGTCTCCGGCCAGGGCCATTACTGCTTATTTGTTTTCAGGCCGGATATTGCTCCGTAGTCATCTATCTGTTGTATGAGGATGGGGAGTGTCTTGGTTGGTTCTGTTAGGGTCATCATCATATCATATGCGGCTGTTTTATGCATGTGGCCTCCCATTTCTATGCCCTTTATGTCTGGGGCTGCTCTGATCTTTGCCAGGAGGGGTTTGAGGAAAATTGCATATAGTAAGGGTGACAGGGGACATCCCTGTTTTGTGCCCCTTCCTATTCTGATGGGGTCCGACAATTCCCTGTTGACTTGCGATCCTGGCCATCAGTGAATTGTAGTTGGCCCGGATCATGTTTATGAAGTCGTTTCCCATGCCCATTTTCCGTAGTGTCGCGAACAACATGGACCATTCAACCCGGTCAAATGCTTTTTTCGCATCTATCGATATGACTGCTGATGGAAGTTTTATGAGACCGGCTTTCTCTATGAGGTGTACGATTCGTCTAATATTGTCGTGGGTTTTCCTGTTTGGGATGAAACCTGATTGTTCTTGGTGAATCAGTTTGGGGATCAGGGGTGCTAGTCTGTTAGTAAGTACTTTAGTATATAGTTTGGCATCAACATTGATTAGCGCTATTGGGTGGTATGAACTCGGGTTTTCTGGGTCTTTCCCCTTTTTGTGAAAGACAAGTATCTTTGCCTTGTTCATGGATTTGGCGATGTTGTTCGATTTCATGAATGTGTTGAATAGTGTGGTTAAGTAGAGAGTTAGTATTTCCGCATATGTTTTGTAGAAAGCAGCTGTATAGCCGTCCGGTCCCAGAGATTTATTCTTGGGTAGGTTTCTAATTGCTTTTGCTACCTCCTCTTGTGTTATTGGTTTGTCAAGTGCTGCTTTTTCAACTGATGTCACTTTTGGAAGTTTTATCTCTTTTAGGAAGGCCTCCTGTTCCTTTTCGTTCGGGTGCTGTGATGTGTACAGATTCTGGTAATAGTCTCTAAATATTTCTTTGATGTCTTTTGATTGTGTTTTCTTTGCTCCTTGTCCATCTTTTAGTGTTTGCACTATTTGGTCTTGCCGTTTGCCTTTCAATTGTCTTGCTAAGAGTTTGTCTGCCTTATTTGATTTCATAGAGTACCAGTGTTTTGTGTGCAGTAACTGCATTTCCGCTCTTTTGGTCCTGAGCAGATCTATCTGGCTCTGGGTATGACGATATACCCTCTTTATTTCCTTGGAGGTATTCTTTGTCATTTCTTCTCTTAATTCTCCCAGTTTTTTTTTTCCAGGTATTTTCCCCATTTGTATGATAGCTTATCTTTTTGTGCTTTCAGCGCTATTATATGTCCCCTTATCACCGCTTTAAAGGCATCCCATATGGTGCTAGGGGAGACCTCCGGTGTGTCGTTCTGCTTGAAGTAGTCCACTATCTTTTCTCCGATTGTTTCTTTTGCAACTGGATCTTGTATGATTTCTCTGGGGAGCGTCCATTTCCATAGACCCGAGCGTTTCTGGAGTTTTGGAAATGTGATCCATAACGGAGCGTGGTCCAATAGTGATATTTGGCCCTTTTCTATGTCCTGGATCTCTCCTATTAGACCTCCTGTGGCCCAAATATAGTCGATCCTGGAGCTTGAGTTGTGTACGTGTGAGTGATAGGTGTATCCTTTTGTTGTTCCTCTGAGTCTCTGCCACACGTCCTCTAGTGCCATATTCTTCATTGTCTGTTTTCATGCTGGTGAGGGAGTCCCCTGTTGAGAATTTCTGGAATTCAAGCGGTCTTCCGTCTGGTTCCATGCAAGGTTGAAGTCTCCAGTCAGGATCACTTCTCCTTCCGCGAAGTTTTCTACTTTGTTGATCGTGTCTTTGATAAAACCCTCCTGGCCCGTATTTGGAGCATAAAGGGTTTCAAGAGTTAGTTGGCGGTCATCTATCTGGACCTTCGCGAAGACAGAGACCGTTTTTATCCGATATAGAAACTTTGATTTGTACCTTTAGGTGGTTAGCGAATGCTATTAGTACTCCTTTTTTTTTTCTCTTCGTCATTGGATTGGAGAATTTGATTGTAACCTCTTATCCGGATTAGGCCTTTCCTCTTTTCCTGTATATGTGTTTCTTGGAGCATTATTATATCGAACTTCTCCCTGTGTAGGAAGTATTCTGTTTTTTTTCCTTTTCACTGGCGTGTTCAGCCCTCTAATATTGTATGTTATGATTTTTAGCCCCATTCTTTCTTTTGAGTCTGGGGTTTCATTTGGGATTCACCTTGTGTGTCGTGGTGATAAGCAATAGTACCAGTGATTAACCCTTTTCCCCTTCAAACTTTCCCCTCGACGTCCCCCCCACCCTCCACCCCCCACCCTTCGCCCCCCCCCCCCAACTTTGTCCCTGAGGAGGGCTCTGGGTCCTATGGTCGCTCAGGCGTAGTGCCTTTGCTCCATGCCCTCTAACATCTCAGAGTTAAGAGTTCGCAGGGAGTTCTAAACCCTGCTTTTGGCAGTCCCCCGGCTCTGCCGCTCCTTCGTGCAGGTTTCGTTTCTGAGGTGTCTTAGTTTTCCTCTGGTTTGCGGGATTGGAGTCTTGTTCTTCGTTTCTCAGTTTGCCATCACCTCGGTTCTCTCCTCCGTCTTTGGGTTTCTCTGGCATTTGGGGGCTCCGACTCTTGTTCCTGGCACCCCAGGATCCTGAGGCCTTCCTCGCATGTTGTGATGCGGTATTGTCGTTCTTCCCATGTAAAGAGGAGGCCAAATGGGAATGTCCATTTGTATCATATATGTTTTTCTGTTAGGAGTTTAGTTACCTGGCTCATTTCTCTCCGAGCGTTGATTGTGCTAAATCCTGGAACAACAGTATTTCTTTTCTGTTCATTCTTATTTGCTCTATTGACCTGGCCTTACTCAGGATTTGTTCCTTTTGTGCGTATAGTGTCATGGCCACCAGTACATCTCTTGGACAGGTTCCGGGGTCTTCTGATCTCCGGGGGCCTACTCTGTGTATTCTGTCCATGTGAATTTCCTCTCCGGACCCGTCTGTCAATATGTCTTGGAATACTTGTTGTACTGCTGTGCGAAGGTCTTTATCCTCTACCGTTTCCGGCATATTTTTAATTCTTCTGTTTGATCTCCTGGATCTATTTTCCAAGTCTTCGCATTGAGATTGCCAGTCGTGGGAGGTGGTCTTGTGCTTCTGCGTGTTGGAGAGCTTCCTCATCCATATTCTGGACCATCCTTTCCAGTTTGTCTGTTCTCTCCTCTAGATTTTCTAGGTCCTTTTTCAGTTCGTGGACTGCTTGTTTTAACTCCCCCTTCATGTTATCAAACTGCGCCTGTGTAGAGGAAATAAACTGGTCCTGGAACTCCTTGAACCAGGATTTCATGTCGTCTCTCGTGGCCATTTATTTTTCTTTCTGTTTTGATGGGTCTCCCCCCCCCTTACTTTTTTGTTCGTCGGTTTGCTTGGTTGGTGGGTTCCCTATTCCCCAGATTTGTGTCAAATCTTGGTCCTGTTTGGATCCGCTTTTGTTTGTCGCAGATGCCTGTGACCCAAGCCTCGCCTGGCTTTTGACATGTGTGTATTTCTTTGCGGGCTGGCTTTTATATCGTGCTTTTACCCTTTAGACCATCAGGTCCGGGTGTAATATTGTGGTAAACCGTCTTTGTTCAAATCTTATCTGGGCCCTGCCGCGTAGTGCTTGTTGGAGTGATTAATGTCCCGCTTTTCGGGCCCCGAGTGCTAAAGCTTCTCCGGTTATGTCGCTCTCAGATGGGGATTAGTTGTATTTGAGTGGGGTGTTCTTTTGCATGTCTTCTATATCCCCCTTATGTGACTCTTGTGGGTGATTTTTAATTCCCCCTTGCCTTGTTGCACTCAGTCCTCTGCAGTTCCTCTTTTGTTGTTGTCCCCTTTATCTGGAGGTCTGTCCCTTGTGGGGCCTTTGTGCCTCCCCCCTGGCCTGTTGTGGGGGGCCTTTTCTGTGTTTTGTGGGATGTGGGAGTCTTGGTGGGGGGACCCTGTGTCTCTCATTTGTTGTGAACTCGCTTCCTATTATGGCCGTGGCCCGCGTCCGATTGTCTCGAGCGGGGTTGGGGGGGGGGGTCAAGGCCCTTTTCCCTATATCTGGCCTGCTCTGGGTATGCTGGGATAGTTATTAGCGACCTCTTAATTAATGCGGGTGGTGTTGCCTCCTTATGGTGTCCCAGTCTGTTTTCCCTCGTGTGGGTGTCCGGGGACGTGCTGATGCAGTCTGTGCGCGGGAGGCGGCTCCCTCCCCGCTGCTCCCGGAATCTCTCCTCCACCTCGTACCTGCTTTCTGTTGAGTCTGTGGTGCCGCAGGGTCCTACGATCTGCTTCCCTCCATCCGCTTTCCCCCGCTTTCCCGTCTGGGCTTCGACCGGGGTGGCAGGGTGTGCGCCTGCTTACTCCAGGCAGCCAGCTTCTCTCCTCCGGTCCTCGCTCTCGTCTAATACCTCTCCGCCGGGTCGGCGCTATGCGCCAGGCCCGTCCTCCACCGGGGTGGCGCCTCCTTTCAGGCCTCCCCTCTCTCTGATTGGATTCACTCGGTGGTGTGCCCGCTTCTCTCGGTCTGGCTCCACATCCCACGCCCCAGACCTCTAACTGGCTCAGCCCACTCCTCGCCTCGGGCTGTTGGCTAGGCCGGGAACACGGCCCTTCTCCGGACTTCCTCACTGTAGGGCTGACTGTCCCAGGGCGGATCGACTGATCTGATCCGACCTCTATTGGCGGGCACGCTCGACTCCTCTTCTTCTCCCAATATTCACCTTCTGTCGTGCCATGGAAGGTAGGCAATCATCGGATGGCTCGCTGCTCGCTTTGTTGAATGCTTTATTGTTGCGGCCCAAGCTGGGGGACGGAGCTGCGCTCACACACGTCTACCCGGCTCGGCCGCCATTTTGGAATTTGACTCCTTTTTGATGTGGTTACTACATCAGACTGCAGTGTCTTGGCACAGAAAATTCAAATGCCCCCATACTCAACACAGAACACCTAGAAACGTACCCACACACACAGTTTCGGGTACTTCCTGTCTGCACGCATCAATGCAATAACAAATATATCTAGCATTTTTCTTCTCTCCCTCTTCCAACTAATTTAACCCACCCCCTTCTCTTTCAGATCCATCTGAACATCTGGAGAACATGCAAATGGTAGTGGAATGTGTTGTCAACCCAAGAAACATAACATGAAATATAGGGTCATCATTCAGAAATGTGTGCACACTGTAATTTCAAGGACACAGCATAGGTCTAGACACAAGCGCACACACACACATTAGACTATGAAATATGTCACACTTACAATTAAAGAATATTCAAAGCTAGAAACCCACCGACTAATCCAAGGCAAAATAATGTGTAGAGAAGCAGACGTGTACGTCATTGATAGAACCCGACCCCTCACCTCCGACATACTGGATGAATGACAAGAAGACACTGTGTATGACACCAGGTATCATTCCAATACTGCATCAGGTGTATGAGAGATATGCACTCAGACAACTATATTGAATGTACCCTCGAACTGAAGTAGTAGCAGGAGATTTGCAGACACCACTGAACATCGAAGAGCTTTAAAGGAAATCTGACAGGTACAAAGTGATGTCATAAGGAGAAGACACAATGATGCACAGAAACAATATAAAAGTATTTAAAAAATGAAGATGTAAATAAAGAAACAAAGTAAACATATATACAAAGAAAAGTAACCAGATGAGTAATAAATGTATATATGCAGAAAAGCAAGGTAGAGGAGTCACAGAGAAGCTTGCTGCAGTAGAAAATATAACATGGGTAAAGTGGCCATGTTGAAAAGATGGATGCTGGCTCTGAATAAAAGTATGCAAGAAGCTCAAAGGAGAAATACTAGGGTTGCAGGGCTAACAGACGCTAGAAAAGGGATTGGCACACCAACAAAGGATAGCTGTTGGCCAGTGATCAAGGATGCTGGTACAAAGTGAGGTAACGAGGATAAGCAATATATGCAGGACATATTTCTCTTAAACTACACAAACGGGCAAATATTTGTGAATGCCAAGTATTGAACAATTAAAGATGAAGAAAGCATATGTGAGATGGAGCAACCAAGTCTCCAGAGGCCGAAGAGGGTAATGACACCTGACATAATTGAATCCAATAGCACTAAATGGAAAGGTGAGCTGGACAAAATAGTGATCTCTTCACACGTGGTGCAAGACCACAAAACAAGGCCTATTCATAAGCTCCAGATGAAGATAATGATGTACCTTAACTCCCCTTAAATTTCTGAGGAAGAGAAGATTCAGCAAGGTCAAGTACAAAGAAGAAGGCTTGGCTGATGAGAGATGGTAAACTAATTGGGAAAGTAGGCATCTGAAGTTTTTCTCTACACCTGGGTTTTGTTTTGCTTACTGGCTGCTAACAAGCCAAAAGTGCAAGGTTGGGAAAGAATGGCAAGCAATCATCAGGGCCTATGTAATGATGAGCATACATTGTTGCAATCTGTTGTTTTTATGCTGCTATACTCTGTATTATATGTAGTTAGAGGTTGTTCAACGTATGCCTGCCAGATGAGGGGCAGCCAATCACGTTACTAACAGCTACATAAACTATAAGCAGATATGTTCCCCTAACCAATCCCTCCGTCCGATAGGTATTATTATTTGCCACGTAGGATGACATCATAACTGACACACATCGAGGTATAAAGCCTTTGTGTAACCAAAATTTAAATAAGAGTGTGTGGACTCCGATTTGTTGTTCGCCAGGTTTCACTACTTTATTGAGCTGATAATAAAGTAGTATTTTGCCATATTCTTTTAGTCGGTCCGGTTATTTGGGTCCAATATAATTTATGTGGTAATCCGATACTGCGCATAAAATGTCCAAAGGTGCTACTGCACAAATGTGAGACCAAATGTCATGACCCTCCCATTGAGAAGGATCAAATAGGCTGTATATTACCCTCATCATCAAGTGTGTGAAAAAGAAAATGGTACGCATGCAGATGCCAGCCCCTACATATGACGCAGAGACATTTTAGTAGCACATTCACTATTTTCAGATGGAGCTAAATAGCCTGTTCTTCATAGAAAAGGAAAAAGGGTGAGAAAAGGCGCCTGGGACACTTCTTGATTTTATAATAACAAAAACTATGGAACTTTGTACTTCGACCACTAGGACTGGTCATGGTTTTAAGATGAGAACATTCTTGGTGGCTGAACTAAATTGAGGGTGAGCGGGCAGGGCTCTCGTTTGGATACAGAAGGCAATTCTAAAGACTGGCCATTAATGTAATTAGTGCAACCACTTAAGTTAGTCCGCAGCACTTTCCAAAACCCAGGATGGCTGAAAAAGGGGGTACATTTAGAAGAAACGAAGAGCAGCATTACTTATAAACAGTACAACTGACCTGACAAAAGCAAGGGCAAAACCTCTTGGCAGTCAGCCTCATTCTAAACGTGCTACAGCCTTAAAAACAGAAAGTGGAGAGGTAAAGGGGGGAAAATTGCAGTCTTTTGCCAAATTCGGTCTAGAACAAGATCATGCAGTCCACAGAGGACAAGATGTATTTCCTACTACTGATCATATACTCAAAACCTGTACACACTATTCACTATATGTAAATCAGAAATAAACACCAGCCCTACCTGGTGGACTTTTTTGTTGTTGTTGGGTTGCAGGATTTTGCTTTCAGAACATTTGCCCCCTTAACAACATAACAGTGAATAAAACAAATATGAATTGCCAAGTTTAGTCTTTCTGTGGATTGTATCTGTTTAGAATTACATGGTTTGAATAGGCTGCCATCTAGTGGTTGGTGCAGAGTATTGCATGTTTATTTTTATTTGAAAAAGTGGGCATTAACAGGGCACACCTGTAACACTATCGCTATCGCTATTGTGAGACACCAGAAGGTGTCTCACACACTAGTCCCCAAGGATTGGTCATCCAGGTGGCGTGGACACGGCCAGTGCTTTTGAATCCAGCTCTTGGGGGTGGGCCATTGCAGGAGGATCACCTGGGTGAGGGATCTGCAGGGAGTAGGAGTGGGACGCCGGATGGTGAGATGCGGTATCCCCTTCCATATAACATCTTTACCCCATCCTACCAGGTAGGATACTTAGGAACTCTGCCCCCCCTCTTCACAACACAAACACTTTCACACGGACAGCCCACTATGGGAGAAAACACACTACCATGCAACCTGTGTACCTAACATGTCACAATGCATTGGTCAGGCAAGGTCAGGCAATTACTGACAATTACTCACACCTGACTTCCATTAAACTTCCCCACACGGATAAAAGGCAGAGCACAAGAGCACACTCTGAGCGAAGCAAAGCACACTAGGAAACAGCAGTTTCAAGACAGCAGCTGGATGAGAGAAGAAGACGGCAAAAAGGGAGGGGATCACAAGGACATTCCCTTGACCTTTCCGACAAGGTATGATTACTTTCAAGACCCCTCGAAAGTAGAAAGCGTAAGACCAGGAAACCAGGCTAAAGAATCCTGCATTGTGTGTCGGAGATACCCGGGACCCTCCCACATCATTCATCAAGGCAGAGAAAAGCAGCAGCCGCCGCCGTGGTACTGCCCTTGGCTCCAAGAACAAAGCAGCGTCAGTGAAATCAACACAGCCGGTGAGTTGGGGAGACCAATACATAACCGGTCTGTGTTGAAGCCAAGGTTGCAAGCAGCAACATTGTATGGTGAGCGCTGGAATTAACATTGTTAAACGCATGTGATAAAAGACACAAGTAAAGTTGAATTGCTAATGAGTGTTTGAACTTTCAAAGGAAAAGATACAAATCTTTTGACAGAGTAGTACGACACTGCATTAGTGCTCAATCAAAGGTCTCTGTAAGGTATTGAGCCGAGAAGTGGCAAAAGTGAAATTTAAAGAGTTGTAAAGCATTCTAAAATCGAAGTGGTCCTGTGACAGGTCAAGCAAAATCTTCCGCACAGTTGAAATTCTTCGATTTTGATACAGTAAAGAAAGTTTGGAAAACTGAGGTAAATTGGCCCGAGCCCTGCGGAGGGAGACTAATTGAACGTTTTGTGTTAAAGTGGATCTGCGCCCGGCAGAGTGGACCCAGGGAGAAAATGAATCAGAGAAGTTGTGCATATGAGAATCCTGAGGAGAAAGGGACTTTGAATGTTTGTTTGTCTCATCAGGCCCTCAGAAGTAAGAGACTTTGAATGGCAAAGAGACTTTGGCACAGACGTCCTCAATACAGAGATTTTGAACTGTATGCTTGTGCTAGAAAAGCCAGAGTATGTGCTAATCTCGAGTGTGCCACCGTGTCTTGTGCTGAAAATTTTGGGAAGGGAAGCGAACGGCTTAACTATCCTGACATATTTCTTGAACCCTTTTCTTTTGTATAACATTGTTTCCCACACAATTTCTATTTAAAAGTATTGGCAATAGGTTTATTAGAATAGGCCCTTTCATTTTGACAAGACACCACTAGGACTGTGTTATTATTTGATGGTCTAGCTTGCTCCCATCTTTAAATTTAGGACTAGATGGGAGTTTTTTTAACCCAATTTAAGTCCAATAAACACCCACGAACTATGGTCACTTGTGTTTTACTGTTCGATAGCATGCCTTCCTTAAACTATCCTATGAGTACGACCAAAGTGATTTGTAATGTACAGTACTCTTCTCCAATTTTGGCAGTCTCTTTGCAAATTTGTTAAAGGTTTTTTTTTTTTTGGCGACCAAAACGTTATGTATAATGCAACAAAATGACAAAAAAGTGTGTAAGCAAAACCGTTTGTGTTTTAGAACAAGAAAGCTTTAATTTATTTTCCATTTCCATTTGTTGAAGTGGGCTCCTGTTCCTTCTTCGCTGGGCCTGAAGTTGAGCAGGTTGTTGAGAGGTTGGTGGAATGCGGTAAAAATGCACACATGGAATTACCGTAAATTTTATACCATTTCACTTTTTTTGAAAGGGAAATTCAGTAAAATGTGTTCCAATTCAAAGTCTGCTTTTTCCCTGCATTACGACACCTATAGCTGGACATGGATTTTGATAAATGTACACCAGAGCGTGGTTTTAGGTACCGTCTGCCTCCAGACACATTACATGGATAGGAATGATCTTGAAGTCGATCCCTGTCCACAACCTGATCCAAGGAAGCGTCTCGTCCCGATGGATGGACTAGGTACGAGACCTTCCCATAGCCATGCCAAGTACTGATCAGAGCATTGTAGGGGGTTACTGCCTCGCAGAATCTACACTATTTGCATGTATGGGGAGCAGGCTGCTCACCTCAGCTAATATCCAAGGTGATCACAGGATTACTAGTTGTCAAAGGGATGAACGTCACCGCTGTGGATTCTGGACTGAGAGACGAGACGCTTTCCTGAGCCCAGGTGGTAATATCGATAGTAGCAAAGGCCAGTATATCCCTTCTCAATGTGCGGGCGCTACTTACAATGGGACTGACCTGCACGATACTATGGTTTCTGCATACAGTTTACATTGGGATAACAAGATGCTCGGTGCACAGATCCATCCGATACCAGCACCGAAATAATCCTACCACCAAATTGTAATTTTGATTACTTTAATGTTTTCTGTAAAAACCTTTCCAAAAAACATAGAACTTCAATGCCAGATAGACCCTGGTGGCTCCGCAGCACCCCCCCTCCCGAGTCAAAGCAATGGGATAATAAAAGTGATGAAGATGCTGAAATCTTAGAGCCCCCTTGTACTGTATACCACATATGTGGTGGAACTTTGTGAAACTGGGTGAAATTACAGACTAGCATACCCAGAGATTAGTCGCACGGTTTATAGTGATATTTTCGAAACCCATATTTTCGAATGCCATTTTCTCGACACCAAATTTGCCGATTTTTTTTTAATGTTTTTTTTTCATTTTATTTTTAAAAGGGGGGGTTCCCCCCAAACCCCCATTTTTTTAAATTTTATTTACACTTTTTTTTTTTCTAATGAAACCCAAAAAAACATCTAAAAGAAAAAGGAAAAAACATTCGACATAATGGCCATTCGAAAATATGTTTTCGAAAATATAACCGGATACCTAGTTGCCCGCCTGGCTCCTCCAACTGCAGACAATGTATTTATACATAGGCATCTGTGGTATTGGATTTATAGAGTGGGAACCTAGGCAGGAAGCAACAAAGCGCTGTACATAGGGGACACCCTAAGGGGTTACGTGTAGTAGCAGAGAGGGAAAGAAGGAGTAAGTGAAGGGAATTCTGGAGGTGGGGACAAAGGGTTGAGTAGCACCAGGGATCCAAATGTCAAGTTGCAAGACACTAGCAAATCATAAAAAGTCACTTGCCACCTCAATTCTAAACATACACACAGCACATCATGTCTTACTCGGCAAGAGTGATTTATCACTAGCTAGCGGCTATTGGGGAGGGTACATTTTTAACCCTGGTAGTATGATCGTCAGTTGGTGATATGGTCTCTGAAGAGCAGAGTCTTCAGGTCCTTCCTGAAGTGTAGGATGGAGGCTGGTAGTTGTACATGCATTGGTAACGTATTCCAGAGACAGGGCGCCTAATAGGATGGGGTCGGTTTTTTAGCGTTTGCTTCAAGTTCGTCATTTACAGTCTGGCAAGGTCATGGCTTCTGGTGGTGCACTGGTACATGGAGCTCGTGAGCTTCTCAGCCAGATACAGTTGTGTTTTGGTCGGGACTGTTTCAGGATAAGAAATAGTGTACAAAAAAGGAAAGAAGGACTCACTTCTAGGAGAAGCACAGCCGTGGCTGGCACAGCAGTATGGAGTCAAAGTTGACTTTGCTTCCGCCTTCAAGTCTCTCTTGCTCATAATGCAAATGGCAGTTCGCTTCGCATTGGGCTTAAAGATCCATTCTCAGCATGCAGCATACTTGCCACATTATAGATCATTGCCCTTTGGGTTTTAGGACTCTTTCCCAACATGCAAACAGACACATACATGTTCCATTCACTCTTGGCCTGTAAGTCACGTTCCCAGCATGAGGTATGTTTGATAGCGAGCTGTCCCATTCCCTCTGAGCCGGTCTCTTTCCCATCCATCATACATCACTGTACAGAAATGACGTAAAACGAGTACTAGGCTTAAAGAGTCTTTCCTGATCTGCAGCACTACACTAGCGGCCATTCAGTTCTCGCTGGGCTTTGTGTCCTTCATCCCAGCATTCAGTATGTGAGAAAGATGCCACTCTTAAGATTCGCTCTTAAGATTATCTTTCCCAACATGCAATACTTTACCCAAATAACAGTTCAATGGTGCTGGCCATTTGAGACTGTCTTTCCCAGCAGGCAGTGCTTACTCATTGAATGCAGGGTCATCCTTGTGCATCCGGTGTCTTTCTCAATCAACATAGCTCGGCATCTTTACTGCGGTATGACATCCTATCATTGCCGGTAATTTAATCGCCAGGCATTTAAACGTGTACATAATTACGAAAATGTTAAACGAAGATTTTTAAGGGGGGATGGGAAACGGCAGATAAGGGCTTTGGGGGTAGGGAATAGGTAAAAATAGGTGGGGGTGGGGAGGGTGGGGATTCTGCTGTGCATTCCAGCTCTCTCTTGTGCTTTCTGATATCTCCTGCCTTTTCTCCATCTGATCCTTCACATTGGGTTTCCGAGATGGGTTCTGTCTGGTCTGACCAATTATGTAGGGTATACGTGTCTCCCTTAACTTGGGCTGCTCTACTCCTCTCAATAAGGACAGGTTCCTCACATTACAGTCGCCCCCTCCCATGTTTAATGGCATTCTCACTTCGGTTGTATGGGTGGCTGACAGCGTTCCTCTGACAATTCTCCGCTTGACTGGAATTTAAAGCCTTGGTGCACAATAAGCAGAGAGCTCTCGGCCACAGACCTCGCATCCCGGATTCCTCCAACGAGCGACAGTTTGCAGGTTCTATTCTGGCTGGCTTTCTTCTTCTTCTCCTCTGGCCAGCCCACTCACGACAGGCGGATGAAGACTATACCTCCCGCTCAGGATTGTCTGTTAGGAGGGGCCCCAGTGCCACATTTATCTTCAGCTAATTACCACCACTGAAAAAAAAAGACTTACATTCATTCATTTAACACACTGTGTTCAAAGTGGATTTATCACACTTACATTCCCAGAATCTTTTTGAATTATTTTATAATAGAAGCCGATAGCTGCTTTGGAAGGAGGCTTGATGTTTGCCAAAAACGAAACGAAAGCTTAGGCACTTGAAAGGTCAGACCACACATTGACCTTCTCTTTGACGGCAAACACAGAGGACATGTACTATCAAATGTGGAATTCCTGAACCACTCAGTTTCAAAGGGAAATCTAGAGGTCAATGTGAATGGGAACTATTGGGAACTGAGTTCCACTACATTTAGGTACATGTTCACCATTCTGAAACTGTTAATTTTGAAGTTAAAGCATAGGACTTCATTTTAACACCCTATTGCATCCACAGGTCAACTGAAATGAGTTTGAACATGCATTAATGAAGTCTGAATGACAGCTCATCCTGGATGGACGTAGTCTGCTGCATCTTAGTCAGTGGGAGATGGAGGAGATTCAGATAACAATAAGAATGCATTTCTCCACACAACCCACCTCCCTCTGAATGCTTAGAAGACCATTTACAAGAGATGCTATATGAATATCAGGTGGCAATATAGGATTTGTCCCTTTACGCTCCTGGATTAGTGTACAGTTTTAGTACTGGCCTTAGTGACCATTTGCAGAGAGTAGCCCTCCTCCGAGCTATTTCATTGAAAGGCATTAGCGGACTCCAGGTAGCTAAAAACGAAATGGTTTCTGCATGTAGGAAAACTGATGATGCCCCAGCTGCTCCCAGGATCCTGCTGTTGCTTCCAATGGGGTAAACAGTTCAGTTGAAGTTGCTCTACATCTTCTTCAAATGCATCCATGGGGCCGATCTGGTCTTATCTTAAGGATAGCATCACATGGTATATTCCAGGATGGATACTTTTAATCAGTGGAGGATCACAAACTATTCTTCCCTAGGACTCTTATTCAGACCAGAGGTGATAAAATGATTTCAGTGTTGGGACCCAGGCTTTGGAATAGATTATCAAATTATACTCATGACAGCACAAGTTTTTATAGTTTTGGGCCCCTGTTGAAGCGACATCTGTTCAGGGAGATTTTAGTTATACGTTCCAGCGGAGTGAAGATCAGCGAGTAGAGGCAATATATAAATATTTCAAATGACTGACTGGCAGAGTAAAAAGTTTAAAACAATAAAGGGGAGGCCGTCTTTTGACCGTTCCACCCACTTGGTTGTAAACCTTCCCTGCCTTCAAGCCATTGACACATGTATTGAAGTATGTTCCAGCCGACCGCGTCCCTCGCCGAGGTTCCAATTCCACTACATTTTCTTGTACGCCTCGACCACTGGGGATAGCACCAGGACTAGGACCGCAACACTTAAATGGACAATGCCATCAACACCCTGCAGAATGCAATGAGACCAAGATCCTGCATTTTCTGTATTTAAAACAGGTCAAAGTCCTATATGCACCACTGCTAACTTAAAACCATAATTCCAGGAAACGTTTTTGGGCTATGTCATGAATCAGGAGTATCCGTGCCCTCTCCCCAAGGGGGAACTATGCCTTTGAGGTTAGAGTGAGCCCGCTCTACAAAACCCCTCACTAGGGGTCTGCACCTCACTGGGAGTGACTCCCCTTTAGGGGACAAGGAATTCCATTCCCAAACGGAACTCCCTATGCGGGACACCTTCTGCATACTGGTAAGAATCCTATTGAGCCATCACTGAACCCCAGCCTAAGGTCTCCTCCCAGGTAGCCAGGGAAGGCAGCCACTTGCCGATCCTGACCGTGGGGTTGTTATTATGAGGGAGGATCACATGGTAGGAGATGGCTGTAGGGGAGATGTGTTGGCTCCATCAGAAGATATGTGGCATTGTTCCCTTTCATGTGAAGAAGACCCTATAATTGCAGAGTTCCTGATGGCATGCTGTTATTATTCAAAACCCTCCATTTGTAAAGCCCTGAAACCCCTTCTTGACAAACATCCTAGCCAGGGTATCATTCGCTCTTCATATATACATAACATGCATGAAATACATTTAACATCTCCTGTTTCTGATGGTTATCTAAACAAAGACGTAAAGCAATGCAACTTAAAAAGGTTTCAAACTCCTTTGGACTCCAACTCCCATAAAGTCTCAAGTACTGAGACGAGGAAGAGAGGGAAGCAGTCGATGTAGAATGAAGGAAACATCAAGTTAAATGTGCAGAATAGCTGTCAAACTAACAATCAGCTGCGTTGGACATTTAAACCCAAGGAACACCTGCAATTAAGGCCAGGAGGGGAGAGCTGCAGAGCAAGCAAAGCGAGAAACAGAACCAACAGCAGAGGCAGACATACAGAGATGAGCCTTGCTGGGAATGCCAGACACTCTGTGTTGTTGTGTTGTATCCGACTCCTTCTCATCGATAAGACAGGGATTTTTTTTCTTTTTAAGAGCAACGCTTAATTTTTTGTTTTATGTGGGCGTATCATCCTTGAACTTTTCGAAAATAGCCAAGTTTTCCTTTGTAAATGTGATATAACATTGTTTCCATGGAGACAGAGGATCATATCAGTTTCATATGCTAACAACTAAAAGAATGTTATTCATGAATACTGTTATACTTTTCAAGTCCTCTGTAATTTTGTACCTTGGTTTGTATGATCATTACTTCTCTTGGTTGCTCCCGGGTGCTTTTCCAGGAAGATAGACTGATGGGCAAGAAGGAATGAGTACCACTGGGTGGGTTAGAGACAGTATCGGCCCATCTGATTGCGGCCATTTTAGCACATTTGGTGAAAAGATGTTTTTGCTGTGTATTGTTAAGGCAGGGGCGGGAAGAGGTTCCTTTAAAAAGGACTCTTAGTATAGTTAGAGGGATGGGGAGGAAGGTGGAATATGTGGGGCCTGCCCACAATAAAAAAAAAACATTTTGTAAAAAAACAAAAAAATAAAACAGAAAAGGTACAAAACCTCCAGCAATAACATCTTAGACGTAGATCCCCTTGGCTGGTCCAGAATGCCTTTCCAAAAGATGGCAGAAATGGGAATGGGATGGCGTGAAGATGGCTCAGCAGGGCTGGGAAGAGCAAACGAACTGGGTGTAATCGGTGAATTACTCTTTCTCATACTACTTCGAGTGGTTTTAGAAGTGGGGTTGTTGTGGGAGTCAATTTTGTAAGGCAGAGTCTTGTACCTGCAAAGACCTTACTCTTACCCCACAGTGCTTGCACGCCATAGGGCGGAGGGTCACAAGTAGGAGTACTGGAGTACGAATGAGCAGGTTTATGAAGCAGTCAAGAACGGGAACAGAATTACAATGGGCCTCAAATGATGGGGTAAAAACAGCATGCTACCGCCGGAGTTGTGTTTTTTTTCCCGGGAAATGTAACTCCCCCTTCCCATTCGAGTCCCATAGGACTCAATAGGAATGGGGAGGACGGAAGCACCTGCACCATGTGCAACAGTGTCGGTGCTTCTGCCAAAGTCTGTGAGCGGCTGCTGTCCCGCCCGCCAGGTTTGGCCTTGCTGGCAGGACAGCAGTCACTCACAGAACTCGGAGTGTGCCGGTCCGGTAACAACAGTGCTGGTACGCTTACTGGCACCATTGTGCCAGTACCCCGGCACCCTATTAATGAGGCACAATATTTTATAACCTGCTAGGAACATTGATAACACCCACTTATCACTATGTCTACCAGAAAACCGCTGTAACGGCAAGTAACACAGACATACCTTTGCTTATAGAATAGTCTCCTAGCTGAGGAATATCCGGATTCTTAAATATATATGCTACTTTGTTCATGATTTACCGATTAAGCCTCATGAAGTGCTAATGAAAATCTGTCATGATTGCAAGTAGACTAATAGTTACTCCCGAACAGGGTACAGCTCATTGAGCACGCTCAGTGGGTTTCTGCTACATATGCCCATTTAAATATATCCCCTTCGGGGCACATTTAGTGATCAGCTCCTTGCTTTACAGCATCACATCCCACCCCCATGACGGGAAGAGCCCATGCCTCATATTGTTTCGTATTTTTGTCGTATTTGTCATTTATATAGTGCCTTACACCAAGGCACTGTACAGACATAATTTACAATACAATTCTAGTGAAAAGGGTAGTACAATAAAAAATAACACTTAAAATGAGACTTATAATACAATTAAGATTGAAGTAATAAAGTTTTTACGGCAGCACAGAGGATAGAATAGGAGTAAATAGAACGCAGAGAGCGAGGAAGAGCATTCCAGTAGGCGCCAGTAAAGAAACATATCGCCCCCCCGCCACCTTTCTTACCTCAAATGTTAGTCATCATCATATCCAGGACACCATTACTTCCTAGCTGCATTTCCAATATATAAAGCCCCAAATAAAATACGGAATTATTTGTCTAATGGGCTGACAATCTAACACGTTTCCTGCTAAGAAGTAAAACGTTTAGAGTGGAACAGATGGATCATATCTTTAATAGTGCTTCCTCACACCTCTAAGCACTGGAATAAAGTGTGTTATTACACAACGTATTAATACTGAATGTATTGATCCCGGAAGGACAAACGACAGCCAGTATTCAAAACAGTTTGCTGCAGGCTGGACACAGATTTCAAGGGAAGCAGTTTACTGGCTTGCTATCTTGCTGGCATTATGCTTCAGAACAAAAGTATCCCTTTTTCCTGTGTAGGGTGGGCAGAGGCAGGCCTGGGTTGGAATGGCCATTGGTAGGCAATGGGTGGCCACATAAACAAACACCACCTACAGACTGTGTCCCTCCTCATATGCCATTCCTCCCTATCTATACTCCAATGCAATAGTTTCAGCTTATAGGTGCCTCAAGTGACACTTAATAGCCCAAACTAAAAAGACTGTCTTCTTGTATGCAATAGGGTAGCTCTTATGACCATTCACAAACCATGGTTATCCATGATTTCTTGGGGGTCAACCATGGGAGACTCTGGTTTGGTCCCTAATATTTCCCATGGTTTTCCTCAAGCATTTTGGCTGGTCCTATGAATGTTATTACAACCTGCAAGAAATGCAGCTTTGAGCGCCGCAGTAGTTAGGCGCCGCACAATGGTGCCGCTGATTCCGTCCGCTACGTACCTTGCCTTGCATTCTTGGCTGAGCTCCATCACCATGGTCTTGCAAAAATTTCAGGCAGATCCGAGACCAGCTACAGCCTGTAACCCAAGAGCACCCACAGCACCCTCCATGCAATTCTAGCCATGCTTCAGGGACTCTCATTTCACTTGGACCGTAGCTAAGCACCCTGGTGCCTCTGCCTCCCACACCTCGCCTCTCCCCTAACACACACCAAGGCCACCTCCGTCTACTCCCCCAACAGCCAGACGCTCTCGACTCTACCATCGCTATGCCCCCACTGATCCTCTTTCTTGGCCCTCCTCCTGCTGCCACCTGCAAGGCTAAAAACCTCGGGGTCATCTTTGACTCCACACTCTCCTTCTCTCCTCACATCTCTGATATCTCTAAGAAGTCACACTACCAGCTGCACGTCCTCAGAGGTATCATTCCCTTCCTCTCCTTCCTGCTGAAGCTCACTGTCTCCAGAGCTCTGGTTCTCTCTAGGCTGGACTATTTTAACAGCCTCTTTCTAAATATCCCTGCTTCTACTCTCCGCCCTCTGCAACTTATCCAGAACAAGACTGCGAGACTTGTCTTTGGCCTCAAGCCCGGTGATCGTATCTCTCCAGGACTGAAATCTCTGCACTGGCTCCCAGTGGCTGCAAAGATTAAGTTCAAAACCCTCTGCATCATTCATAAGGGAATCAGGGGCCTCAATACCTTCAACTCTCCGTAAATATCTTCCTTCTCGAACTCTTCACTCATCTGCCTCCAACTCCCTCAGGGTCAGTTGCTTCTCCAAGCAACACGTTGGTGGTAGATCTCTTTCTCAGGCTGGAACCTCCCTCTGGAACAGACTCCCTTCCTCCCTTAAACTTGAGGAGAACCATCTCTGGTTCCAGAAGCACCTCAAAACCTTTCTCTTTGCTTCTGCCTTTTCTCCTCCTCTCCTCTGCTGACCTCCTGGCAACCCCCGCACTTGGGGACTGTTCTGTATCCGTACAGTCCCCCTACCAGCCCTTGACACCGGATTCCCACACTTTCCCATGCACTTGCCACATGCTGGCCATTATTTACTTATTGTTATCATCTTCCCATGTACTGCACTGTCCCTTCCCCCTTCCCATGCACTTGTGCGATCTGAATGACACCTGGACTAGTAGGATCATTGTCCGTCCTCCCTTTGTTCCCCTCCCTTGCCTCGTCGCTCTTTGTAACACTTGTGTATATGCGCGTTATAAATGCCATTTCATTATCATATCATTATCCCTACAAGGAATAGGTTTCTCAGGCTACACACTCGGCTCACATCATGCTCCACGCTTTTCAACCTCTCTGGCCATCGCAGATTCGCAATCCAGGCTCCACACATCATGAAATCCCCAATTGTGCCTTTGCTACACACCCTCCAATCCGTATGAGGAATAGATTTTTCAGGCTACACACTCAACTCACCGTGTGCATCCCACACTACTCTCCTCAACCTCTCCGCCTACCCCAGATTTGCAGACCAGGCCCCATGGAACCTGAAATCCCTGATTCTGCCATTGTGACCTACACAAACGTGCACCCCCGCTAGAGCTACCCATGCAGCTGAAATCTTTGACCTTTTTACCTCCAACAACCTCGACTTACTTGCCATCACTGAAACCTGGCTGCACCCTGCTGCAGGCCCAACCGTTTCCATCGCCATCCCTCTGGGCTACCCCATCCTAAAATGGGACAGATGCTCTAAAACAGGAGGCGGCGTCGCCCTCATCTTCAAAAACACCCTCACTGTCGGAGCCACGCAAACCAATATCATCACCAATTGCGAATCCCTACTGCAGGCCCAAATGATTCCATCACCATACTCCTTATCTACCAACCTCCAGGCCCCAGTCTTGCCTTCGAGGATAACTTACTGCAAAGCATCTTCTCCTCCATCATGCCCAACTCAAAAGTTGTAATCCTTGGGGACCTCAACCTACGCCTCAATGATCCAGCAGACGCACTAGCCTCCAGCATTGCCACTGCACTTAACCATGATGGCTTCACACAATGTTCTCTCGAGCTCGCCCATGACCAAGGCTGCACCCTTGACTGGATTAGTGACCTCAATTGTAACATTTCCATTCCCATCACTTCCTTTTTTCCATGCTCTGACCACCACACCATTGCCTTCAAAATCCCCCTTCAGAACGCCCCAGACCAGTTCACCCTGCTTAACCTGAAGGTATGGCCCAGTGCACAAAAACCCTCAATTCCACCAACCTCGCCCCGTTACTACCCTTGCTCACCACCCATCTTCAGTGATAGATCCAGCAGCACTGGACGACTCCTACAAGCAAACCATTGATCAGACAGTCGACACTCTTGCCCCTCTCAAACTCAGGAAAGCCATAGCCTCACAACAACAAAAAAAAAACAAAAAAAAAAAAAACAAAAAAAAAAAAAAAACTTGGTTCACACCTGAACTCCTTGAAACTCATGCCAAAAAGCACACCTCCGAGCTAGCCTGGAGAAAAAAAAAAACTCTCCTGCATCCAAAGCCCTCCTCTCTTCCTTCGTCAAAGACTACAGAAGGGAAATCCACACTGCCAGAGCCAGCAGCTACACTTCCAGAATCAGCAACGGAAAATCCAACTCCCGGGAACTTTTCTCAATCCTCCGGAACTAGAGATCCCCCATCCCCACAGCCAGACCCGACAGTGGACAGTGCTTGATGCCACAAAATCCAAGATGCCCTAACTGGAAAAGTCAACTCCCACAAAGAAAAAGAATTCCCTCCAAACAACTTCATGCTAGCCAAACCTCCACCTCCCACAGCCCCTTACCGACCCACACCTGCACCCCATTCAACTTCCATCCTGTCTCAGCCCTGGATGTCACCAAGACCATCAAGAGTCTCAAACCTTTGCATTGCAAAGTTGACACTTGACCAGCTCCAATCATCAAAGACTGTGCTGAGACAATTACTCCCTTCGTCACAGTCATCATCAATAACACCTTCTCCACTAATTCAGTGCCAACATCCCTGAATGAAGCATGGGTCCTACTGCTACTCAAGAAACCCTCCCTTGACCTCCCCATACCCACACACTATGGCCCCATTACTATGGTACCTTACCTCCTGAAGATCCTGGATCATGTAGCCCACACCAGATTCAACAGTATTTCGAGGAGAACAATATCTTGGGCATTCACCAATCAGGTTTCCGTACCAAGCACAGAATCAAAACTGCCCTCCTTGACTTGAAAATTCAACTCGGTGCCATCAAGAACACTGGCAAACCTTCCCTCCTGATTATGCTGGACCACTCTGCAGCATTCAATCTGGTAGACCACCAAATCCTCTGCTCTCAACTCACCTCGGCAGCCAACTTCTCTCCATCTGCCACCAACTGGATCAGGTCTTTCCTACCCGACAGATCTTCACGAGTCTTCATTGATGACTTTACTGCCTCTCCTACACCTGTCACCTGCAGAGTTCCCCAAGGCTCCTGTTTCTCCCCCACTCTATACAACATTTATATGAAAACCCCTCTTCAACCACCTTGACCTACTTGGCATATCTTACACAAACTACACTGACGACATGCAGCTCCTTATGCCACTTTCCGTTTTTAACGCTCAGGACTCAGCCACCATAAACTCAGTATATGAAGTCATACAAAACTGTGTTGCTTCTCACCTACTCTGCCTCAATGATGAGAAACCTGGAATCCTCATCGTCTGCTCCCACTCCACACTTTGCAACATTGACCCAGCCTACAAAGAGTTGATCACTGATGGAAATCGAATCCCCACCTCTGCTGCTGCCAAACGCCTTGGCATTTACCTGGATGCCAACCTTGATCACTCTTGCCAAGTGAACTCAATGGGTCGTCTGCGGCCTACACAGCCAAACTGATTCATGCCAGCAGGCCCTACCTCTCCACTCCACTCCCAACCGCCTTTTCTTTGCAAGAGCTATCAAAGGATCTAAGCTCGACTACTGCAATGCCCTTTTTTACCAGTACTTCTGAGCACAACCTTCAGCTTCAAACGATTCAGAACAATGCTTTCCGAGTGGCCATTGGTCTCCCCAAATCTGACTACATTTCAAAAACCAAGAGAGCTGCACACTGGCCACCCATCCAAGAAATTATTAGGTTCAACACACTGTCCTGGTCCATCAATGTCTCCCCAACACTGCTCCGACCTACTCCCCCCACGCTGCGTGGAGAAATACTCCCCTGCCGGACCTCTTAGATCTGCGAGCTCTCACTTCCTAAAGATACCCAATTTCAATCGCCTCTCCGTGGGGGACAAGAACTTCCACGTCATGGCCGCCCAACTCTGGAACAATCTCCCTCCAGCACTCAGAAAAGAATGGCCTACTGGAGCCTCCGCAGAAACTTAAAGACCTGGATGTTCAACTAACTTTCTCCTAAAGACTCAAGACTCAACACTCCTCCTAATGTCTTTTTCCCACCCCCTCTCCCTTCTTATCGATTCCCTCAATGTAACTAGCACCTAGATACCCGAGGGTTTTGCTGCAGTGTAACAAATGCAAAAATAAATAAATAAACAACGGACAACTGTGGTGTAGTTTTTGTCCTGGGCAAAGGCGGGTGTTTTTGCATTATGTGTGTATCTATTTTAAGAAGCTGTGAAAGGTTAAAGGGCAGGTTCTCAAAAACTAATTCAGATGAAAAAAAAGTGCAGACCATTTTTCATTTTCATTCGTTTTAGAAGTCTCAAAGATGGCCTGCACATTTCTTTTGGTGCTGTGAAGCAGCACACAAGATTCTGTGGACAGCCCTTTGCATACTTTGGTGCCAGGAGCGCACAGCCCGACACTAATGTACGACAGGCTCCAATCACCCATGTGGTGCTGGGTGCTCTTTTCATAGGGACGGGTTCTGAAGGGCCAGTTACTGACATTTAAACGAAACAAAAAAAAAATGCTATTCCTGTTTGGGCGATAGAAATGGAAGTGTAGAAGCAGTGGTTAAATTTACTGCTGCCATGCTTAACTGAAAGTGCATGACAGGTCCGAAAGGACCCCATCATGCTTTGTGCATGCTTCTGCACCTGTCTCAACCGGTGCAGGGTAATGTGCTTAATTTCAGCGCATTTCAAAGCGCATGCCATTTGTGAGTTGGAGATTCGCCTTAAAATGCACAGAAAGGCCCGCTTACTTGCGCAAATGGGGTGTGAAAGGAATCGGAATGTTGTCATCTGCGATGGGCACTTCCCGATGCCCCTTGAGAATAGGGTGCAACCTTTTGGGGCAGAAGTGATGAGATGCGCTGGTACTTGCATCCTTGTTTTAGCCCCCTGGATTTCCATGGCGGAGCAGAATAACTGAATCCCATGTCCAGATGTGGAGAGAGCGCCGCGATGGAGCTATGGGGACTAGAGTTGGCTTGCCAATTCGCATTTGTTCTGATGGCTGCGGGTCACGGCCCTCTGCATTTAATATTCTTTGGACACGCTCAGGTATCACTTTTGCACATATCTTACATGGGACTCCCCTACCTCTTATGGATCGAAGGCGAAATAAATACGCGAGACGCTACATCCAAGAAGGAGTCGTTAGGACGCCGAGGCAAGTTTTGAGGGATTTTGAGCACTGCAAGCGGAGCCATTAGTGGTTTGTGGTGAATTGATGAGGTGCTCACGCTGACATTGGAAGCCTTTGAGAAATCAATAGACGTATAGTCGGCGCTACACGAAGACATCAGCGAGATGGCAATGTCATCGGGGTTGTCTGGCATCGGAACACATGTAGCAATATCACGAGGAGTCCTCACGAGCCGAGGCGTAGACAGGGTAGGGTCTGAGCGGGCAAGGCCCAGGCAAAAATCGGTAAATGCCCACTCAGCAGCTCTGTGTGGGCATTTACAGATGTTCATGTCACTGTGGTGGGCCCAACTACCTTGGCTTCAGGCCCCACCTGCTAGACAATCCTGGCTACGCCTGTGCTGAGGAGGGGACTATGCCGAACTAAGCCTGTAATCCACTGCTAAAGTCCCTGCATGCCAAGAGCACCAGCCTCCTGGCTAGCCAGGGAGCACGAGAGCAGTCTGTGCGGCACCAGGCATGATCTAAGGTGTGCAAGCGCCCACTGCCCTGCCATAGCCATCATGATTTTCTCCAGCTACTAAATGCATACATGTGCGTGTACACTAGCGATGTTTAGTTACTGCATGAATGCAACATTGGCGTTTCACTATTTGAAGCTGGGATACATCCTAACACCACAGGTTGAAGGGAGCGGGAACCAATGGGAGTGGATTTGCACTCATTTTATTTGTTACTGTTTATACTTGCATTGCTTTTTAAAATAATAGTCATAGTTCTGGAACTGTGTTTTAGTGGTTCACGCCCACTGGTTTATTTTACTTGGAGGACTCTTTAGAGTTAAACACTATACTTAGTCTCCCAATTACTTGTTGTTTGGATCTTTGTAGCCTTTTGAGACTGTTTGTACTCTGCATTTTTTACTGACCCAAAGTGTGCAGTTATTCTACACATTGGCACAACTGTTCGGGCACCACTTCAGGGTGGCGTCTCCTACAGCCTGTACAGACTAGGAGCGGCGGATTTGGCACAATTATTGTGCTACATTAACGGCCAGGGTACCACCAGATTTCTTACACTTGAAGTATGCAAAACTTCTCTTAGCGCCAGGAGGCCACACCCTAGTTTTGATACAACACAACATGCACTGAAAGGGCGAAACGTATGAACAACAATGGAAAATGTCATTGCAAGGTTGAACAAGTATAAACCTAAATGTGCTTTGTTTTGCACGGGATACCCTTCAAGAGGGGTCCTAGTGTTACAAACTGAAAAATGTTTTCACCCAAGAGAGCAAAACGAAAAATCATCCTAAAGGATCCCCTTCTTTGGCTCATCCCAATCAATTGGCTGTCTATTTGCTCTACCCCCCAAATCCTTAGCATCGAGTATCTCTCGCTCTCCATAGGGCAGGATCATTTGCCTGTCTATTTGCTCTGCCCCCCAAATCCTTAGCATCGAGTATCTCTCGCTCTCCATAGGGCAGGATCATTTGCCTGTCTATTTGCTCTGCCCCCCAAATCCTTAGCATTGAGTATCTCCCGCTCCCCATAGGGAAGGATTATATGGCTGTCTATTTGCTCTGCCACCCAAATCCTTAGCAACTGGGTATCTTTCGCTCCCCATAGGGCATAATAATTTAGCTATCTAGCTGCCCTGCCCCCAAGCCCTTAACTCATGGGTAGCTGTTAGTTTCACTACTTTTTGATTACACTTCTGCCTCTGCCTGGTGCCCATAGTGGTTGACTATTCCAAGCACCTACCTGACTTTTGAAACACCAAGGGAAGCTATATGTGAGGATTTCTGTGGAGCCCTCACATAAACCCTACCTAAATTCTCCTCCCAGGTAGCCTGGGGAAGGCAGCTACTACCTAATCCTAACCCTGGAGGTGGTATTAGCCGGGAGGATCACCTGGAAGGAGAAGGGTCCGAAGGGAATAGTAGGATAACGTTGAGTGAGATGCAGCATCGGTCTTCCTCGGAGGAAGAGATGTTAGTGATGCCAGAAGATGTAATGGCTTGTTATCAAAGTGAGATTTCTTGTCCCAAAGCTATTGATCCTGGGCCTGCAAATATCATCCTAATCAAGCACGTATTAGGCGTAAGGCTTCCAACCATAAAATGACCCACATTTATAATAGTAGGAATTACTGTAGCCAACAAGAGAATGTTAAATGTAGAAACCAGAACATTACAATCTTAAGTTCTGATAAAGGTATCTCTCCTTTGACTTCAAAACAATCCTTGACTCCTTTTTAAATGTCTTTCTGAAAATGTAGTCATGAATAGAAGTAAAGTAAGTTTATGTAAAACCAATGTTCAGCCAGGAAAAGGTGATTTGAACATTGGGGATTTCAAGTCCCACAATGCACAAAGTACTGGGATGAGGAACTGGGATGTGGAGTTATTGAACTACAAGGTGCAGTCTAATGATTCTAATGACCCACACCTGAGAAAATCTAGTGGGTATATAGGACTCCCTCATGTTCAGGCCATTAGGAGAAGCAGAAGGTGAAATTCTGTTTGAGACTCCATGTTGCATTGGCAACAGAGGTTGAAGGGAAGCAGAGATGCCGGGACTACCGCTTGCTGTGAAGCGGATGACGGTTTCGAGGGGGTCTCTAATCGGGATGACCCTGTATGCAGAGGCTGTGTGGCAAGTAGCATTGTTACAGCAAGCTTTTTCCCTAGTGGCCGTGAATACAGAGGGTGCATGGCAGGAAGAGTACATTCGAAAGACTTTCCCGAAACTAACTTGTGCTCTGGCAGCCAGCGATCACCTGATCACACTTGGAGCAAGGAATGCTCCTCTCCCGACTGGTGCGGGCAGCAGGAAGAAGAAGAATGCAGCTTACTGTGTAGCGTAGAGCAGAAGAAGCAGATGGAAGAATGGCAGCAGTGTGAGCGAATGCATATGGAGCACCCAGTGAGTTCACCAATAGTATGTGACCCCAGAACGCTCTGTAAATGCCCGCTAGCCACTAGAGTAAATGCTGAATACCAAATTAATGTAAAGAAAAGAAAGGGGCAAAAAACAAACAATGTTACATGTCTAACTGATACAAAACAATGAAAGGGGAAAAATAAGAACTTTGGAAACAGACAGAAAGGTTACAAACCTAATTACAAAGATAGAAGTAATTACCTATGCCAAAAGAAGGCAATATTGAAAGAAAGCCATAAACGCTACAAGAAGCAATATTGCCAAAGGCAAGAGAGGCCAACTCAAAAGCAAGACAATTATAAACCCTAGTGCTTAAGAGAAGAAGAGGCAATACTTGATAAAGATCCAAACAAGCATTGTCTAAGACAAAGAAGAGCAAGGATGATAAAAAGTCACATTCAGCAGTTGGTTGATGTACGATTGGGAACATAAGAGTGGTAGAATGGCTGCCCTCCTGACAGTTATCATTCCGGAGGAGAAGAGCATAATTTGTGTTGCATGTGACATAAAAAGCATCAGTGTGTTTCATGTCCATTCAGAATAATTATTCATTAATGATGTTGAAAGTCAAGAGACTTCACTAAGTTTTTGAAGAGAACTTTACCACAGGAGTACTTCTAATAGTGTTAGAAGCTGTTGGTCCTGGAAGGAGAGTACACCATGGCAAGGGACGTTGTAGTGGTAGACCTGGCAGGTGAGTGAACCAGTCAGAAGTTGTTGAAGTACTATATTGTGGTTAAAGACTGAAGGGGAAGTGGCTAAAACCACCAAATTATCTTGTGAAATTATCTTGACAAAACATTGCTGTTACTAAAGATGAACTGTAGAAGTGTTATAGTTTCTTAAGAAGAGGTTGTGTTGAATTATTTGATACAAGGGGAGACACAAAGAGTTGTCTTTTCTGTTGAACTGTTGGAAAGTCCAAGTGAGAGGCTTTTGGAGCTAGAAGAACCTTATCACTAGAACTTTGTTATAGAATGGAATTTTCCTACATTTTTAACTATTGATGCAACTTCCTGCTTTGAATCTGGGGAAGGCAACATTGTCCAGGTTACAAGGAGAAAGTTATTAAGTTCATGTTGGATAACACTGACTTTTGTTATATTTCAATTGCCATATATTCCCTTCATATATTTATTGTATGTGTAAGGGTGATCGACAGATTCATTTTGTTAGAGTGTTTTCCTTTAGTTTATTTTGATAGGCAGGGAAATCCTCTGTAGGGTAGGGATATAGTGAGGCGTTAAGCAAACTCTTTTGATTTAATAACATGGCAACTTATGAAAACCCTTCACAAAGTTGTCCGCCTCACATTTCTGACCCCTCACATATGCGCAAAACATTAAAATCCACCTCAGCCACTTTCATTGCAAAGGGAGGGACAAGTTCATTAATCTTCTATAACGCACTTAATACCGGAGACAAGTCTACAAGCGAGGGACTGGGATTTGAACTTGTGTTGTTCTGAGTTTTCTTCCTTCCAAGTCAAACGCATTGTCCCGGAGCTATCCCCTCCACTGATTCCCCTAAACCCCTGACATGTCAGTGTTAACCAATAGATAGACTCACATAGAGTTAAGAAAAGAGGCGGCTAATGCGTTTGGGCACAAGGGTGCTGCCTCTTGTTTTTGCACAAAGTGAAAAGATGTACGATTTGATTCAAATTTAAAACTCACACCTTTCACCTACCACACAGTGCTACTCCAGTCAATGTAGTAGATGAAAGGTGGGGGTGCACTACCCACAACACAAACATGTTCTAAATTTTCTGACTCCAGAACTCCAATCACATCACATAGACATTTAAGTTGAGGAGCAAACAACGCAAGAAGGTTGTCAGAGTGTCCCTGGTGTGTGAACGTGTCTTCACCTGCATGAGTGCAGTGTGCATGTCTAGTGTGTGTGTGTGTGTGGGCTTGAGGAGGAGGGAGGTGTGCTATTTCAGGCAGGTTGGTACAAGGAGGCACTGACAGTAAAACCTGGGATCCAGAATGGATGTGTCTTGGGAGGAAGGAGGCGGGGTGGGGGGGCGTGGCAAGGGAACGCGGTGCCATCAGTAACATGTCCAATCCGGCACGGGCGAGGGGAGATATGAAGGGAACGGGATGTCGGCAACACTTCTGGCATAAATGCATTATGGGCAGACCCAGCATGACTGAACGTGCCCTCAAGTGGGAGTATTGGTATATGGTTCAATTAAGTCTCATTGCATGCGTGCACATTATGGGAAAATATTTGTGTGTGTGTTCAGATGAAAGTCAGGCTTTTTTTTCTGAGGGGCAGGGAAGTCATTTAGGGGTCGCCAGAGGTCGCAACTGCAACTCTGAGGTCTCCCTTGCGACCTCTGTGGTCACCCTTGCGACCTCTAGAAAAAAAAAGAAAAAAAAAAGAAAAAAAAAGTTTTTTTTTGTTGTAATGCAAGCTCATGGGCTGTGGCCAGCACCATGTGGCTCTTTGGTTCTGGAGTGGCTGGCTTTCTTGTTAAAGCCCCTTAAAAAAAGAAGAAAACGAAGTGACACAAGTCTAACACTTTCAGCACTGACCCTAAATAAGAAAGATCAGGAATACCAAATAATGGGTCTTTCTGGAATTCTATACAATTACTACTAGACTCATTAAAGGTTTATTTCAGGCACACTTCAGAGGGCGAGTCACTGATTCAGTCTGTTCTTAAATGCCTCAACTCAGTCTTTCATCCTTCCGAGGTCAATAAATGAGTACCAACACAGGTTGGGTGATATTGGGTGTATATGTTTTCTATATGAAGCGTTTAAGCGTAAGTGCTATATGATAACACATCATTATTATTTGGTCATGGACGTATGCTTGCATTCACAGTCATTTGGTAACATGGGCCTATACACACTGATCTTAACGATACATATGGCGATCCATTCTTGTATGAAATGTCCATCACATTATAGTGATATCGTAACCATATTTTTTGTAGTGTACAATGCTATGTGATAGCACTTCCTGTTTTGTCAACAGGTGAAAGGTCGCATTCCATCGCATCCCGCGATATCACTTTGGGGTTTTGGTCAAATTACATCACTTACTGTGATGTCACCAGGGGTCAAGGGTCGTGTGATGTCACTTCCGCTACCCCTGGCATTTTGGTGAAATGACGTCCCTGCTGAGGGGTAGAGCGAGGTGTGAATATTGGGCCCATAGTATGGGTAAAGTAGCAGCGCAAACATGCCGAGTACCCATTCTTGGCCTCACTGTGCATGCTAGGGAGGATGCTTGTTCGCAAGCTTAATGGTTATAAAATGATGGGTCATTATCATCGGGGAACATGCATAATAAACATGGGTTCTTGTTGGCCACGGGCAGCCCTGCCATTCAAGGTGCACCACTTGACAACAATAACATTGTATTGAATTCCAGGGCTCTAGGGTGAGATTGGATCTTCACTGCTAAGCCTTCCAAGTGAACATTCTGAGGAATTTGCATAAACGAACAGTCCTAGCCAACAATCACCAAGTCTTATTTTACCACACGAGGATCTCTACTCCCATGATGATCTACAGTGCCCATAGTGGTCTCTCCTTGTGTCCATGTGTATAGAACAGCTGTGACTGCCCACCTGCACCCCCAGGGATGGAAGCGGTCAATCCCTGAATCCCATTCCTACCTTCTCTGAAGATCAAACCCACAGAATTTCCCAAACCCACCTGTTCTTCCCTATGTGTCCCTTCCTTCTTTGGGTGAGGTGCCCAGGCTAATTTGTGGCACTCCTGCACTGATCTTGGCTGGATGTTGTTCTTAGCTCACACGCACATTGGAATGTGTGCTACTCTTGTCCTCCTTCTAGATGCAGGCCTATTTCATAGTTCTGGCTGGATGTTTTAAAGCTTTTCCTTTGGAAAGCTTTGAATCTGGGAGTTGCATTGCTGGCATCTCATTAGAAGCAGTGTTTCATAATGTCGGTGTGGTGTGGATGTTGGGCTGGAAGTGGATGTCGATGTTGAGGGTGTGTGGGTGTGTGGAGGTCGAATGGGGTTGGGTAGTGTGATGAATCATGGGATTTTGTCACTTCGCCGCAGGGGGAGTCTTTCCCTGTGAGGCTAGGGGGGTTGACCCGCTATACAATACCCTCCCTAGGGGTAGAGGCAAGCAGGACCTCCCTGGGAGAAAACCTCCCTGGGAGAGACACCCCTCTAGGGACAAGGACTTCCGTTCTTATGAGGAACTCCCTAGCAACATATCCCAAGCCCATCTTCAAGAACACCCAGTGAAAGAAAACATGAATAACGAAATAAAATGTGTTAATCATCAACCAGGCACTCTGAAGGAAAACTTCTAGGTTAGTGGGACGAAGAAACCCACTGGAAAAATACAGAGTGTAAATAAAACATAGAAGAAGGACTTTAACACTTCGCCGGGGAAGTCCCATGGCAGAGTCATAAATCTTGGAGGTGGAGACCTTGGTGAGAGGAGAACACGCATGTTTCAAATCAGCTAGGAGAGAGACACAGAGAAACTTGGACGCACAGCGTCTGATGGTGGAAAGAAGCAAGAGTGCAGCTTCTAAAGTGTGGTACTGGAGGAGCGATGACATGCCACAGACCGAGGTGGATGCAAGGCATTAGGAGACAGAGCGAGTGACAAGTGGGGGCGTGACCATATCAGAGTGCATTTGTAAGGCCACAAACAACTCAATACCACTTCCATAAGGGCATTGTGAAGCGAGCTGATCAAAGGAGGGACAAAGGAAAGAGAAGCCAACCTGACATCTGAACAAACGGGCCCCAGCCTGTCAGAAATCCCGGTGAGGTACTCCCTGAGTAATACAGGTAACGGGAAGAGCAGCGGACCAGCGAGGGGAATCAAAGATAACTACTGGAATGCACACACAGGAGAGTGATAATCATCACTGGAATGTTCATACTCATTCCAGTCTCGACCAAGTGCCAAGAGTATACAAAGAGAGTATGAATCATTACTGGAACGCTCAGACTCGTCCCAGTCAGGATAAGTTATCACGAATACCTGAGGAGAGTGAGAATCATCACTGGAATGTTCATACTCATTCCAGTCTCGACCAAGTGCCAAGAGCGTACACAGAGTATGAATCATTACTGGAACGCTCATCCTCGTCCCAGTCAGGATAAGTTATCAAGAATACATGAGAAAAGTAAGAAGCATTATTAGAACACTCATTCTCCCAGTCGAGATGTATTATTGAGAGTGGACAAAGACAAGCAAATCAGTATTTGAATCTGCAAACTCTTCCCAATCAAGAAAAAGAGTGGACATTGAGTAAAGAGGAAATCCTAAATTTGATTAAAGAGAAAGGAACAGAATTGTCCCATGGAAGGAAAGGGATAATCCCAAATAGGATCAAACAAGAAGAGAACAGAAAGGAAAGGAAGAACAAGCGAGTGAAAGAGACTGTTGAGTCCTTGAAGAACCCAGTATTTGAACTGTATGATTTAATACAAGTAATTACTAAGAACTACCTAATACTTCTTTATTGAATTGAATTTGGTGAGGAACCAGTTTACAGGAGAAGCGAATCATTCTCCTATGCCTTGGTTGTTCTGATAGTGGTACAGTGACAAGGTGCTTCCCCGTGTGACTCCCACGTACCTGATGTTTTGCTTTTTTGTCGGTCCAGGGTAGGTCTTCAGCCCGATGTCCGATCCGGTCCTGCATTGAGCGATGATTGAAGACACCCCCGGAACCCGGGTCTGTGGATATATATCAAGGGCCAAGGACAAGGATCCCCTTGCCAACACCACGAGGAAGGACCAACCACGTATTAGCGTTGTGTCAGGCAGTGCAGGCACAGACGTGGAAGGCCCAATGAAGACAGAAGGAAGGAGAGAAGTGAGGAGAAGAGAACACAGGGGCAAAAGGCAAAAGAACAAAGACAGAAGGGGGTACCCAGGAAAAGGGGTACAGCAAGGATACTGCAAACTGGCAGATGACAAGACCAGCAACAGAGGGAGGATGATTAAGCGGCGGCATCAGCAGCAGAATACTGGGCAAGGGCACAAGGCCGAATGAGGTCAGAAGCAGGCAACACACCAGCAGCAACAAGCGTCCCTTCAGAGAAGGATGCAACAGACAGGGCTAAGTCTGGGGCCTCCTTTCAGGCCTGGGGGCTTTCATCCAGGATTTGCTTTGCCACAGGCTACTGCCAATCGCTGCTTTCACTGTGCAGGCAAATAAACAGGCTGGTGGTCCCGTGAGCTTGCATGAAGGAACAAAGATGGCAGCCCCCATGAACTGGGGTCACTGCATCAGGAGAAGCCGCGTGGCCCCTTTGGTTGCCAGTCATCGAGCCTCCAGGTGAGTTTCCAAGAAGGCACAGCGCGTCATGAGTGGTAAGGCCGCGCCGTGAGATACGGTCAGCATAGTGGATAGAACTTCAATTGGGACTCTCACTGATGAGCACCTTAGCTAGCTTTGTTAGGTAGGGAACACCCATAGCCTAGGGAAAGTTAGGAGTTTTCACCTTTCATTTAACAAACTACAACGTTGAGATGGAAAACCAGAGTCTGTGTTCTTCTTCTGACCCACGACAGTAGACAAACTCATAAAATTGGGGTTTGAGTTAGGGAAGGGTATAAATGTTTTGGGTATTGTGGTCTGGTTGGTAAAGTAAAATGTCAGCGGTGGTCAGGTATGAAGGTAAGGTGGGAAAGGAAAATAACTTCTGTCATTTCCTGTAGAGCAATCACACCACGAAAGGGGTTTCCAATTGGTGTTAAGAACATTGATAACAGAGAATTTGATTAGCAAAGATAAGCCAGTGTGCACAAAGGGTAACAGTGAGTGTTAACAAAATATTCCCAATTGACGCGGGTTACTTCTTGAAAGTACCAAGATCCATTTTTCTAAAACATTTCCATTATTTAAGCATCTGTTCATTTATGTTTCTAACAGGAATGCAACAAATTGTCATGCAAAGGTTTAAATCCTCCTTGTAGAAATGTCTATCGCCCAAGAGAGTGGAAAATTATACTCTAGTTACTACACGTACTTGGCAGTACATACGTCTATATATGGGA
The DNA here is from genome assembly GCF_040938575.1 of Ambystoma mexicanum. NCBI lineage: Eukaryota > Metazoa > Chordata > Amphibia > Caudata > Ambystomatidae > Ambystoma > Ambystoma mexicanum. The sequence continues at coordinate 148,300,983 of NC_090929.1, forward strand.
ACAGATGAAGTGATGCATGTATAACAATGCAATTGAAAATCCTACAATTGCATTGCATTGCATTTTACACAAGGTCCCCAGTTGCCTCCTTGGAGGGAATGATGGATGTGTGTCCAATGTGATGCGCGGTTATGCTGCATTATGCGTCATTTCATTTGATCAGTTAAAAAATGGCAGTTGCAGGATGCGAAAAAGCAGCCACCTTGCACTCAGTGTCATAACTATAAGCATCGGGAGGGGCAGAGTGTCAGAGAATTAGCAAACAGGTGTAGATCGTGAGGTACCGTCATTGCCTACATTCTTGTAGAATTATAAATCCTTCTTTACTAAATAAAAGGCCAGCGGTCTCATATGTGGGACCCCCCACCCCCACACTTGTTATCCCCTGTGGTTATCCCCTGTGGTACTCAAAAAAAGAACACAGGAACTTGTCACCTAGACCACGACTAGTCAAATAGCCGGGCGGCTGTTCCATAATGGGTGAGGGGGTGATGACCTTCCAGTACCCTCTGCTTGCATGTCCAATGAACCAGGCAAGGCCATAGACGTTTTTTTTCTCCATCCTTTTATGGCCCATTGGGGATGCAGGCTGGAGAATTGCATGTCTGAATGTGCGAGGGGGTGTTCCTGCGCCCCCTCACACATACTGAAAGGCACAATGACAATGTGGTGCTCATGTGTGCAGTGCATGTGCAGGAACCAGAAAGTGAAGTGCTCTGTTCTTTCTTGTGCCGGGAGCCGAAGGGCTCTTGTCACGAAGGCAGCATTGCATCAAGGAGCAGCATCTGGACCGCAGGATGTCGGTAACCATTAAAATTTAAATGTATTTTTTATGTGCGACTGTGCATGTAGTATGTTATTTTGTGTATGTATGAGTGTGTGAATGAGCGAGTGTATTAAGTGTGGGTAGTTGGGTGCATGCGTGAATGAGTGGACCCAATGCTGTTTCAATGAGGGAGTAAATGTTTTGTGAAAGTGTGTTTGAAAGAGCGTGTGTGTGTGTGTGTGTGTGTGTGTGTGTGTGTGTGTGTGTGTGTGTGTGCGTGCGTGCGTGCGTGCGTGTGCAGGCCAAGGGGATGGGCTTGTATAAGGGGGTCTAAAGGGATAGCATTCATTTTTTACTGAACATCCATAATAAAATGCTGATAGATTTTTTTTTTTGGGGTGGCATAGGGGCATTTTAGTGCAAGCAGTCGAGCCCTTTTGTTCATGTGGCATGTCATTTTTTACTGGGGATCTACGATAAAGCCAACATGATCATTTATTACGTGTCTAGACTGGCCTAGATTGGTGCAAGCAGTTTGGACATGTTTTCTTATGGTGGCATGCATTTGTAATAGCAACCCCGACAGGGGTATGTTCTTACTTGGGGGTACTGGCATATACTGGCTGAGCAAGCTTGGACATGTTTTCTTATAGTAGAATTACTTCTATTATGCACTAAATCAAACGTAAGTATGTTCTTTTATTGGCATGAATCTTCATTTCGATGTTGGGGGAATAGCAAGATGAGCTTACAAGGAAAAACAGAAAGAAGCAAGAGTCACTGCAGAATCTAAAGCCAGGAGGATGGGTGCTCCAAAGTTTATTGACAAAAATAGAAAATGAGTGAAAGCGGAATTGACCATAGGGAGGATAGAGAACAGCAATTGAAAAAGGGATGAAGAACAAAGGGTACGATAAGTAGAATCCAAAAGGTATGAGAGAGGATATATAGAGATGCACAAGCCGATGCGCACATTTAATCACTATACATCACTGGTAAAACTGAAGACAGGTGGGGAAAGAAAACCAAGGGAAGAGTACGATGGAGGTAAAAGATCCAGGCTGAAGCAAGCAGAGAAGAGGAATTGCTGGGTTATACATAGACTAAAGAAGAGAGAATGCCTAAGCAGGAAGAACCAAGAGAAGCGAGGAACAGTATCCAAGTTG